>NW_027271380.1:625000-1225000 GCF_040938485.1 Diadema antillarum
TAGATCGAAGCGCGTAACAGGGATACCACTCCATTTCGTGCTTCGACGGTTGGGGGGGGGGGGGGGGCTTACGTCACGATGGATTTAAGAAAATGCCATCGGAGTGGTTAGTGGTGACAAGCACTCGAACGGGATGGCGGTAGACGGAGTGTGAAACGTAACGTCACTTTTGCGTTTTTGGCGGTTGGCTATTAAAAGGGCAATATCCCATTTCCGTGGTTAACCCAAACGTAGCGTGCAAGTAAAAAAGCACTCTGTTCCTTTCGCTTGTTCATTATTGTCATTTATAATGGAATTCGTTGCTTATCACCAATTTACAATCTATTTCGATGCCATTGATATGTCATTATGAATCTACTCCTGATTCAATTAAGTCAGCGGGAAGCTCTTCATATTGAGGATAATTGACTTTTTACATTATTTCATTAGTGCTAAACTTCACCAGAAAGTGTACCTTAAATTGAGTACTAAGACAATTGGCGACTTGTTTCATGACACCAACACAAGACATGTTCCATTTCTTCTTTTCTTTCACTTTTATCTATAAGAGCTTCTCAATATTACGCGGAAGCACTGCAAAAGCGATTTAATGTGTACTGCGCTCTTTTTCCATTTATTTCTTATTCTATTCTGTTCTACTTTGGATATGGTTTTAGTTTGCTATTTTGTAGAGACAAAAGAGAGATGCAGGCTTACAGGAGAACAACAAAATCAAATTGCTTGTGGCCAAAGTTTAGCCATGTAACGTTTGTAATGTCTGCCTCTGTGTGTGTGGCACGAATCGTTTGAAAATTTCTTCCTGAGAACCTGGGCAGGTACAATCATTTAGGTTTATAAGATGGTTAGTTCTTATGCTCGGTCAGAAATGGCGGCGAACCAATACCTGGATGTTATTTGCGGGAAAAAAAGAGTGAGCAAAAAAGTTGTTGATTGTCTCCAGCCGTCGAAAACCACTATAGATCAAAGATGAGAGAGCTTTCTGGACGGGGGGAAGGGGGGGGGGCATTTCAAGAAGCATTCAGTTTTATTTTTTGTCAGACAAACTTGTCGGGCAAATTTGTTCTCAGCCAATCAGGTGCGAGGTTTTCAGTAGCTTATAACAGTTTTAAAAAAATGAAATGCCCCCTGGCGCCGTCCGGCGCGTAAAGTTTTTAAAGTGGCGTTTTGTTAATAGCATGATGTGAAGTATAGGGTCCGATGTATGAGAAGAAGAACGTACTGAGCAACACGAGTTCTGATGTATTATTATGGCAGAAGAAGAAAAGAAAAAGAGGGAGAAGAAGAAGAAGCGTTATTCCCTGAAAGATCATAATGCAAGTCATAGAATGACTCAAAAACACATTCAAATCGATATGTCAATATGCAATGGACTATACTGCCGGAGGCATAACTCTATGCCTCAGAAAAATGAACACATAGAAGCTCAAAAGCATAAACAGGAGAATCTAACTGTAGTTCGTTTTAGGATCACTGCGATCTTAACTAGAGTATCGATCACAATAGTCTTGACCCGGAAGCAGAAAAAGAAGCGCTCACGATAGGTTATTCGAGGTCAAACTATGCATCTTGGATGCTCATCGTACATTGCATGGTCAAATTTCCCACAATGCATTTTTTTTTTTGGGGGGGAGGGGGGTGAGGGGGAGAGAGAGAACAAAACAACCAGAAGAAACAGTGGACGCATCATTGGAAGCTCGCAGTCAAAGTCTGGTGTTAGTTTGGACTTTCCAAAGATTCGTCATGGAATATATTCCAAGAACGTTCAACCGCAAGCC
The DNA here is from genome assembly GCF_040938485.1 of Diadema antillarum. Lineage (NCBI taxonomy): Eukaryota > Metazoa > Echinodermata > Echinoidea > Diadematoida > Diadematidae > Diadema > Diadema antillarum. The sequence continues at coordinate 626,776 of NW_027271380.1, forward strand.
TGTGATGTCTTCTTGGGATGGAGAGAGCGGAATAGGAGGAAGAAGAGGAGGACGAGGAGAAGAAGATACAAGAAATAAAGATATAAATAAAGAAGGAAATAAATAAGAAAATAAATAAATAAAGAAAGAAAGAAAGAAAAGAATAAGAAACATAAGAAGAAAAAGAAGACAACTTCTGCATTCAAGTCGTGCTGCTGCCACTTTCGGAAACTCAAGACATAAGAAATCCATTAGTTGATCCCCGTATATACGTGCTGGCAGCGAATCTAGAGAAATCGATTTTCTGCAGACGTCAAAGATCCCTGCCCCCTCCCCGACCCCTCCCTCTCCAAATGAAATGGAGGATACATCTTCATGGAAGCGTAACGACGCCATTATAATTTATGATCGTATGAATTCCAGTCAGGGAAAATTTTAGTTCTTGTCATTTTATTTTGTTCTTTTTGTTTGTTTCTTTGTGTGCATCACAGGGATCCTAAGTCAGGAGATTCTAAAGATAATAGAATAAAACATAGATTCCATAAGAAAACACTGTAATTTGACTGAATTGACAAGAAAATTGCTCACTTTCGACATCTTGTGTATATAAAATCTCAAGTCTTGTTCTAAGAATCTTATGATAGAGAAATTAACCTCGTGATTCAAGGGTAATTGCATACCGACGAGTTTAGGGAAAATACCCCCAGGCTTGGGCAATTACCCCGGAGTCTTCCCTCAACCCTAATCCTAATCCTAATCCTGAACCTAGTCCTAATCCTAACCCAAACTCTAACCCCAAACCTTACAATCTTTGCTCTAACCTGATCACTTACCAGAATTTAACCGGGGGATAATAACCCTCCGGGGGTAATAGCCCTGATACGATACAGACTGATTAATTTCCCTCCAAGTATGTATGTGTATGTATGTATGTATGTATGTACATGTATGTATGTATGTATGTATGTACATGTCTATGTATCTATCTATCTATCTATCTAACTACCTTTCTATCACTTTCAATACTAACAGAAGAAATGAGAAAGTGATCATTTACAATTAAATGGATGATCTATTTATATCAAATAGAAGTCACGTCCTATGAAAGAAAAAATAGATAATTTACAAAAGGATTATTCAATAGACGGGTGTTTTACGGCAGAGAAGTGTTATGGATTACTACGAAAGAGTGGATTATAAAAATCATTAGATGAAAGCACGAGCAAGTTGGGAATCGATAATCATCATATTCTAATCGGTATATTACATAAAATTATTCACTTAATTAATCTCTCCAAAAACAATGATATGCATTGTGTATGCAGAACAAATTTTGCTGTAGTTAAAAAGAAAGGAAGAATGAAGAGAGATGAAATGAAAGAACAAAAGAAGAAGAAGTTGCCTACACGTCATAGATTCCCGATTTGTCTAACCTCTTCCATCCAGAGACTTAATTGTCGTTTTCGGCATATTTCAAGCCGATCTTTTTAGAAATCAATCCATGCTTTGCTTGGTCTTTCTCTGCTGTGAGCGAGCCGAAAAGTCCTGTGAAAAAAAAAAACTCAATATTCAAGCTTAAATTCAAAGGGATAGCGCATCCTACCAAACCCCTTCTGCCATGACACTAGGGAGATGCACATCTCGAGAGCAAAGAGTCTTTTGCTGAATATGGCCTCATCTAGAGGAGATCTTTTAAATTCTCATGATTCTGTCCCATTCCCGGGCGCCACATCTCTTTTTTTTTTTCGCTGGCGTACTTTTCCGAGATCTCCTATTTTGGTGGGGACGTAATGTGCACTGGCATTGATCTCGGTATTATCAGTCGATATCGCATTGATGTTTGGCTTACACCATCCGGTCTTCGCATAAACATAGAGTGTGGACTGGCACGGGAATTCGTTGTGAAGAATCGATGTGCGGCCGCTAATGCTTGCGAGAACACGAGTCAAAGATGTAACTGACTTTAGCCATTATTCAGCGTTTTGTTTGTTTTGTTTTTCTTCTAATTCAACAGCTTTAAAGAGTCCTAAACTTCGATTTATTTTTTGTTGAGTTAATGTTTTGCTTTCCGTTTTGATCGAACTCTCAACGGACCGGTGGGCCGTTCAGTTTCGCCCCCTTTTTATTGACGCGAAAAAGCTGACCGAAGATTCGAACTCTGCACAGTATGCCAATGTGATTCCCATTTCCCCCGTGTCATTCATGTCCGCCCCCTCAATCCACACTCACAAAAAAAAACAAGACAAAAGAACAACACCACCAACAAACAAACAAAACCTCAGAGAAGGCGCGGCATATTGAAAAGGTGCCCCAGTCCTCCTTATCAGGAGCTCAAAGAATGCACTTCATCTTTGATTCATCGTAGCCGTTGTCTCTGGATGAACGCAGTCGCGCAAGCGAAAATCGACTGATCGGCACAAACCATGCCGCAAAACCTACACGTGGGAGCTGAGATAAAAAGAGGACGATGAGGTATCAACACAAAAAAGGAGGAGAGGAGGAAAAATAGAAACCGAAAAAAAAGAAACTTCATGAAAAAGAAGGGAAATGAAGAAAATGAAAAAGAGACACCGTCAGACTATCAGGACAAAAATAAATTCATAGAAATGCTGCAAACGTGGTTTAAGCTGCCTAGTCTTTTTCCAGTTCATACAATGTTAAGTCTATCTGGACTTGTTTAATGAATCTTTTAACCCTCTGTGTGCCAGGTTTATTTCCTATCCATAGGTATGTATGTTAACTTTGTGCACATTTTACTCATTGACACAGAAAATGTTTGGGAGAGGCTGCCGGTTGACTGAGCGTCCATCCTTAAAGTGTAGAGACATTAAAGTTTTTTCTTAAAGCTCGTCGAGATCTATCAGCGTGATAGAGATTGGTATCTTATTCCGACTACGACCTTTTTTTGAAGGGAAGAAAGCATTTTTAAACATTGGCGATCTAGAGTAGATTGTAACATACTGCTAGTCAACTTAGTAGGGATGGCGTTACGATCGTGATTCTGAATTAGTCTTGACCAAAATATTAGCAAGATAATACATTCTCCGGTGACATCAGAAGGCCCCGTGCTGCCATTACGTCATTTTTGAAAGAAAGAAAAAAAAAAGACGAGAGATATCTGTTAATTTCTCATCTCAATCTCTATATTACTATTATGATCTAATGACATATCATTATCTCTCTTATAAATGATTGTTATTCTGAGTTATAGAGTTTTGATCCAACTATAAGTAAGAACGTGTGTTACGTCAAAAGGCGCCATGCTGCTCTTTCGTCATCTTTTAAGGAAAAAAACATTCGTTCCGTTTCCTTTTAAACTTCTCTAATCCTAATATGATCTTATATTAAGATATCCCTAGATCTGCCTTTTTCATTTTGTATCTGGCGCATGATTGTTATTCTGAGTTGGCTTTGATCAAAATATAAGAAGAATAACCCATTCTCCTGTGATGTCATAAGGCGCCATGATGCTATTACGTCATGTTTTAAAGAAAAAAAAAAAGGACAGTGGACAGTACCGTCGTGTCAACATACGCGATTAGCATGTGGGTACTAAAGGCAATGACACAATCGCTCTGTAGTTGCCGTCCACACGAGATTAACAAACAACATAATCGATAAATTTGTGTACCCACCTGCAAAGAGAAAAGTTTATTAAGCCCCCTAAAAGCAAAGAAAGCTACCCCTTCCGACAAGCTTTCTTTGCCTAACCAAAGCGAGTACCCACTCTTAATTACCCTGAAACGCCGGGGGGACACGCTCGTTTTCTCAGCGACATGCAACATTGATTTCGCGTTACATGTCATCACCCGTAATGAAAGATACATTGACAACAAACGAAGATCGAGAGGGAGACAAAGATAAAGAGAATGAGAAGGAGAGAGCGAGCGAGAGATTAAACACTATAGTGCATATGCTCTTTCGATCGTCTGGACGGTAGACTATATCGTTGTATCGTAAATTCCCCAAAGATGCGTATCAGAACTGCGATAAATTCACGTTTTGAATGGATGGGACGCCAACGTTGACTGGGCACAGATCAATGTCTCCATTAGTTCTTTTACCGAATTTTCCGCAGACATTAGGCAAACAGGGAGTGGACACTTACAAGGAAAGTTCTTCTTTTTTAAATTTAAAAGTAACACAACTTGGGCAATTTTCTTCTTCTTTTCTTCTTCTTCTTCTTCTTCTTCTTCTTCTTCTTCTTTTAGAAATCAATGACGACCCTTTTCTTCCAAGTGACACCATTCATCTTTTGAAGATTCTCCATAATAGATATGTACGGAGACATAATAATAATTATTTGTGTTTGCGACGATAGATAATCAATCAATTATAGATAAGCAATACAATCATGCCAAATTGCCCTTACCAGTGTAATAATGTAGCTCTTTAACTAAATGTGACGTTGATCATTATGAGTAATTAACCATGTCATTACTACACCTATAATGATAATGATAATACTACTATTACTACCACTAATAATAATATTGCTAATTATTATTATTATCTATTATTATTAGTTTTATTATTATTGTTATTATTATTATTATTATTATTATTATTATTATTATTATCATCATCATCATTATGTAGTAGTAGTAGTGGTATTAGCAGTAGTAGTAGCAGCAGCAGTAGTAGTGGTGGTATGGAATGATAATATTGAAATCATTATTGTCTTTACTAAATTAGCGCTATAATAGTATTATTATCCAGTCAATTTGATCTTGATATTATGATGTGTCGCATGCGCATATATTATATTGCCACGATTGCTTTACCTCTGGTCCGACTGTTTGACAATACTGCATCACGTTTCTTTATATTTTGATGTCATCCTATACCTATTACATATTACTATTCTTAGGCAAATATCTTTCTCGATTTTCTATAAAGAAACCGCCAAGTGACTAGATAACAAGGTCTGTTAATTAAGTAGCGGGCTGCTAACTGATTGTTCGCCTGTCGAATTATGACGAGCCACTCACAGGCGCCAGAACAGCATGGCAAGCTCAGCAGTGAAATTCGCCTCCCTTTCTAATGCCTTCTTCAGTGAGTCACAAAAGGAGTTATTATTACGTCTCTTGGTAATAGAGACAGATCGTATGTTTTTCCTCCTCGTGTTCCCTCAGCGAGATTTGCACTTTTTTTTTCATAATCGCTAGCCGCCTTTGCCGCTCACCGAAACACCGTTCTGTAGTTCTGTCGGGATGAGAAGGGGGGGGGGGGGGTGGATGGGTGCGGGAGTGGAGATATTGCACTATTTCCCTTTCATTAAGCTTCAGAGAACCATCGCGTCAAAGTGCCACTGCAATTGCGTACAGACCGCTTTGGCATGGTCGTGACAGACTTAACCGAGAGATTGCGAAGGACGCGGCAAATGTGGTACGTGCATTTAGCGAGTTTGAAGTTATACGTCCAATTATCCATGTAATATAATGCAAGGTAGGCCAATGGTAATCATTTTGTGAGGTCTTCTTTGATTAAAGCGCGTGAAGCGAATTACTTTTGCTCGTTTGATTCTGTTCCCTAAACGTTATGCCTAACTCACCATTTTGGAGACCAAAAAGTAACATAACACCGCGGCAAATGCCAAAGTACAATTCATGTCCGGTTACCTACGTTACCTAATTCATCACGCTAGAAATCGGCTTGAAAAAGAATAGCACAGCAAAGAGAACGTATCAAATGAGAGAAATCCATGATTCCTTTGTACAAAGCAAATATTAGAGGCAAATTGCATTGCCGGATTGAACCAGATTTTCACACCCGTGAATAATTATGCGTTTAACAATTGCATTAGGATAGAGTCCAACTTTGTTTGAAAAAATAAATGTCAAACAAAAATTGGGTTGTCGTGTCCTATGAGATTACTCTGTGCATCTCAAGTTGCCTAAAGGGGGAAAAAAGAGGAAATGTACAAGTAAAGTAAGAAATAGAGAAAAAGAAAAGGTGTAACATAAGAACGATTTCGCGGCTTTGTCAAAACTGCAGGAAGAACCGTTTCAGCACTGTTCGGATTGATTGCAACGTGGGACAAACGCAATTGGCTGACAGACTATAGCCGCCTGACAAATAGTTCAGCACTGTTTGAAAGGGTGAATAAAACACGTGACGGTGAGTGTATTTATGTGAATGCGTGTGGGTGTCGGCGTGTGTATGTGTCTATGCTGTAGTTGGGAATGTGTGTGTGTGTGTGTGTGTGTGTGTGTGTGTGTGTGTGTGTGCGAGTGCTCATCCGTCATGGAAAAGGGGAAAGGGGAAAGGGATTGGAAAGTGACAAATGGAAGAAATAAAAAGAGGGACACATAAACTAAAGTAAGAAAAGCTGGTCCGATAGCTTTATGAATAGTGAGAGGAATTAATTGAAAAAAGGAACATATTATATGGTGGTAGGAAAAACCCGACAGAAATACAAAGAAATTAATGTAGGAATATAATACGGATATATTATAAAAGCCTGTATGTTTTGATAGGGCAATATAGAGAAAATAAAAAAAAAATGTTGTAATGTTGTCATATTATGAAAGGAGTTTGAACAGCAGAATAATTTAGTTTCCTGCAAGTATTAAAAGATACAAATGCAACATGATGAAGCAGAAGACAGGAACCTCATCAGAGGTAGACATGAGGTGTCCACAGCCAGAAAAAAGAAGCACGATTTCGTCTTGGGATTGTTATTTTCTAAACCTTTCTCATAAACAGATGGAAGTGTGACTTAACGTAGGCAGAGAAGTAGGTTAAATAGAGACGTGGTGTGATGTGCCGTGAATGAGATCGACGATTCATTTTCTCGTGGTTGTAAAGTCAGTTTTTCTTCAAATATCACCTCGCATTTGGTGGGACCATTTTCATGTTCGTTAACAAGGCTTGATATCTGTCCTCAATTTACTCACTAGTGCATTTTGAACCTGATACGTCATTAGTAAAATCCAACATTCTTTTTGTTGTATTCAGGAAGAATGAACTTCACTCTTTCTTTTACACCGTCGGCGTGTAAAGTTAAGGGTGCAACTGTTGCGAACTTCTGGAAGATGAAGATACAACGCATAGACTTTTGAAATGTCATAGCACTTTGTATGACCGCACATGACGTTTTACAGATGTTTGTGGTTGTGGGAAGGGGGGAAAAAGGCAAAGTATTTTGATTTTCATGACAAATCCATGCAACGCGTGAAGCAGGCGAGAGCACCAGATAAGGAATGATCTAGAATTCCTCTAAAGAGACCGTTATTGGTTCAAAAATGCCTTTTCGAGTTTCCTTTTACGCCATGTGCTTTGTCAACAGAGCCAAGGGATCGCATTTGGAAATGTACTGTAAGATTAGCATTACATGATGACGATGGTGATGGTGATAATGATAAAGATATGTCGACTTCGTCTTCTTGCATGATGATGTTGATGATGATGATGATGATGACGACGATAATGATGATGATGATATGATGATGACAAGATGATGACATGATGGTCTTATTTGGCCAGTTTATTCTTTCCAGTCGTTACATTGACTTCAGAGTCCTGTATCTCCATCATAACCCTGTTATCATTAGTATAATATAGCTATGTCAAGATGAATAATATTATTGCGTGCTAGTCCATCTAGCATCTAGCTAGTCCAGTGCTTCTTAACCGGTGGGCTGCGACAGACCCAAAAATACTGAATTTAAAGATGTAAAGATCTAATTGGGCCTCGAAAGAAAACAAAATATGCAGAAGCCCAAGTGGACCTTGGGTAAGAGAAGGCTGAGAATCATTCATGTTTTAAATCTAAGCATGAATGCGGGACTTGAACCTAAGACCCGATGTTTAACAATGATTATAGAAGAATATCCACTACATCACCCCCCATATTTATTGTGCAATGTATACGACACGTAAAATCACCATCTCTAGATTAAGGACAAATACATGTCTTCTTTGCAAGACTCTTGATGATTATCATATTGGCAGAAACCGTGAGAGCGGGATTGTGCTTGTCTTTGGTTTACCGAACAGAACCACGAGGTGCATCCCCCTCCCATTTTCTCTTCTATTTTCTCAGTCACCCTTCGTCTCTCCCTGTACATTTCTATTTGTCTGTATCTAACTCTCTCTCTCTTCCAGTCCGTGTGTCCATGTTCACGCCCATCTGTCTCTTACACAAACAATGTATATAAAGACCCTGCACCTCAAAACAAACAAAAAGTCGCCTGACATGAATTTTTAGTTAAGACCATATTCTGAAAGAACAGACCTTAAGCTTTAAAATGATGTATAACTCAAATCAAATGGACTCTCCTAACCTATCTAAACATTGGAAAGAAAGCACAAACTCAGGAAAAGAGTGAACTGAGAAAAGAGGCTCTGAAGTACAGTGTCTATTCAAGCGCTTAATCTTTCCCAAACCGTGCTGGCTGTGCGATGAATGGGACAAAAAAACAGAAAGTAAACCACCAGAGTAACAACAATGAAGGAATTATTAAATTAAACTGAAATTAAACATGCCTCATTAACACATTCTGTCCATACTTAATGTCAACTTTCAAAGCAGTAGCACTATCCTTTGAAAAGTTATTAGAGTTGAAAGTGAAGAGTGTGGACAAGGTTTTTCAGAAATGAAAAAGGGATTCTAAAGACACATCTAATCACACGATTCTACCAAAAATGTTCGAGATAAACTGCTAAAAAAAGAAAAAATTCCTGCCCGTTTTATGATACCAAATTTTAGCATAATGTAAAAGAAGACCCGCTCTTTCAGAAAATATGAAAAAGTCAAGTTCGGCTAGGTTGACCCATTTCACTTATTTTCAGTCCTCACGCAAAATCAGTGTGTGCGACTTTATGTTCGTTTTGAGGTGCACGGTCACATATAGAAATAATTATATATACAATAACTATGCACACATATAACATGTATCAACAAAATCACACACAAACATACACATACACCCTCTTTGCCATCCCCCTCCCCCCGTAAGATGTTTTCCTCTTGACCTGGGCTGACAACTTAGAGCTTGCGAAAAAAGCAGGCACCGTTGTTTCAACCCTAAATCTAGCCGCAACAAGTGCAATTTTCCCCCTGATCTCCCTCCCCATTCTCCAGTCATGAAGTCAGTCAGCCTATTTTCGGCCTAATAGCAGTCAATATTATTCAGCATAATTCTTTTAGCGCATCTCCAGCCGCACGAAATCAATGCCGAAGCCAACCAAAGAACAGAGCGCTGGGGGCAATACCTCAACCTCCTTTTTTGTTCTTTTTTCCTATTTCATTTTCTCCATCTCTCTCTCTCTCTCTCTCTCCCCCCCCCCCCCCCCCCCCCCCATGAGAATAACATGTGAGATTCTTTGTAAGCCGGGTGTGGGTCGATCAATTATGTAAACGCCGATACCATCAGGGGGCTTGTGACATACAACGCCACACTGCCCGAAGACTAATGGGCAAATATGTTGCATAATCATCGTGACACTGTGACTGCCATTTGCATTTCACTTGGAGAGAGATGGGTTCTCCTCCACCCTGCCGAATATTTTGTGATTCTTCGCGTTTCCTTGCCCCAGAAAGAATGGGTAATTTACAATCAGAAGTTAGTCTAACATGACCTGACATTGAGTCACGAGAAGTTTGTTTAAGACCCGTCGGAGAATCAAGCGACGGAGGCATGAGACAAGAACACAAGGGAGTAAATAGTGTTTTTGGTTTTTTTTTTTTCTTAAAAAAACCCAAAGCAAAACAAAACACAAAACGAACAAACAAACAAACAAACAAACAAACAAACAAGCAAACAAACAAAAAACCCGCAATAGTACGGATAAATCATGCCTAAACTGAGATCCTGCCAAGACACACCAGACAGACTGAATTGCGGCAAATGAATAATTATTGATCCAGATTTCTGACAAACCTCTCTGCAAGTGTTATAAACGTTTTACAAAATGGTGAACATCAAGTGATAAAACTCAGAAGAAAATATATTGCAAGAAAAATAAAAGGAGATTGAGATCCAGATTAAGATACATATGTGCCGTAGATGATGTAGGCTTTACACTTTACACTTGTCTTTGTTATTGTGTCGTTTACAATGCGCATAATAGTTTGCGTGTTCATTTGTTTGTTCATTTCCATCTGAGAAGATGGCTCGATAGCCAATATTCACCTACACTAAGCTGGTCTTCCATGGGGTCCAGTTGGATGTGAGGTGGGACTACTTCACCGGGTTAAACACCCTGCTCTTTGCAATGAATGAATGAAGCGGGATCTTTTACGTGCATGGGTTGTGACTCTTTCATACACGGGACCTCCATTTTATGTCCTATTCGAGGGACAAAGTGTTTTGCTTCTTGCTGGAGGAGACGGTATGATTACACACAACATTGCTCAGTCCAGACTCGGGTTCGAACCCGGGCCCTTAGGATTGTGAGGCAGACGCGCTACCGACTGAGCCAACTCACCGCCCTAGTATTTTCTAATCTCAATAGGAGGGCGAAACGTTTTGCTTACAAATTTGAGTCGTATTTTTTCTTGTTACTTTTTCCTATATAAAAATGGCAATCACTCCTGTCATCGAAATCGTGATTAATACTCCCATGCAGCCCCTAATTTACCGACACATACGGCATGTTTTGTGTATGAGATATTCAGTAATCAACAGTCTAGAGGCAACCACCATGATTCATCGTGTTCAGCTCTGACCGTGTTGAGAGAGTGTGCCACTGAGGTATATATTGATATCGCGAACTGAATTGGTAAGTGTTGAAAACTATATGTGGCTTGTAAATACAGAGAGGTAGAGGGAATAGGATGAATATATATATATATATATATATATATATATATATATATATATATATATATATAATCATATACAGTGTACATAGCAGTGAAATAGTCATGTTCATATTTCTGCACAATGATGTGAAATGTTTGAAATAAATTTTGTCATATGAGTATAACGATTATTATTCTCTCCTCTCCGTGAAAATAACTATTAAAAAAACACAATAAATTTTGCGGCATAGCTGATAGACAAAACTAAGATTTGAATGCAGTCCTGTTTCAACTTTCGTCTATTCTAGTTTTAACTTTGGTTTGATTTTATTATCTTAATTTTTATAATCTTAATTTCGTCATACGCTATATTACCATGACGTCCATAATTACGTCCTTTACAAAAAAAATCGTAGCGTAAGTTCACTCATCTAGGTGACCTGGAAGCAACCTAACCTTTGTTTAAACTTGCAAACAAAATTGTGATCATTATGCCCGTAGCTCTCGTAAAGAATTAGAGGTAATCAATATATGCATTAGCTGCGCAAAGACGCCAATCACGTCAGGTCATTCTTTGAGTACTGGCTCCTTTTTAAAGATCAACACGTCAAGTTTTTGCCGTCTGAAAAAGAAAATAAACAGACAAACAAAGACTTTGCAGTAATCCTACGAAAGTCGATGGGGTAGATTTAATTCGCGAGCAAATATAGGCGCACATATGCTGGTAGAAAAATACAGATGACTTTTGCCTTTTAGAGCACACTGTCTGAAGATAAACAATTAGACATCGTACATTCAATATTATTAGTGTAATGTCGCTGTAATTACATGGTAGACCTACACGTTGATGGAAAGAAGAAGATTGTTCCTTAGAGTCTTGCTTGTTTGTGTTCATTTGATAAGGATTTTTTTATCTTCTTCTTCTTCTGCTTTTGGCTTTCTGCTGGCAAGTACACCAACGCACGTCGACGTGATGAGACGAAAAGTTCACTGATATTAAGAACAGTTTTTGCGCTTGTTATGAGTGTGTGTGTGAGTGTGTGTGTGTGTGTGTGTGTGTGTGCGTTTTGCGCTGATAATGTTGTTGCCTCTAGCCTGGCTCAATGGACCGCATATGGTGAAACGTGTTCTTGATATCAGCTGTTCTTAGTACATCTAAATTGCAAGGGGCAGGTTGGATGAGAAGTGAAGTAGTTTACAGGTTTCTGTTCTGGCAAACCACAGACGCCAAATTGTTGCGTTGCCACGGGAACTAAAACTGTATCTGAAAACTTTAATGCACGTCTTCTCAAGGAATTTATCTTTGGGTGTCGGCTAAATATGTTGTGTGGTATTAGGCCGACACGTTCTCAATTCTTCAATCGACCATCAGCACGCCTATTTAAAGTAGGCGCGTGGAAAGGGGGCCGCAATGCAAGGTTTACACGTTTCTAACGACGACTTGAAGATAGGAAAGCATAGGTGTTGTGAAGAATTAACGATTTCATACTCTCTAAAAAAATCGAGTGATTTTATATTCGCTCTTGAAGGAGTGAATACAAAAAAGAGTGAATTTAGAATGAAATTGGAGTGAATTTTTGAGTGAAAATGTTCATTTTAACTCGTTTTAGAGTGACCTCAGAGATCACTCAAAAAAAGTGATCCCTGAAATACCAAAAGCAGTATTCCATTTACAAATATCATAACTCTACGCAGCATGTTACAAGTTATACTACAACAAAATAGAGATTTCAAGGGGAATGATATTTCGTATATCTGAAATAATTGGATGTCACTATTGTATGTACCTGTGACAATATTATAACGTACTGAATGTTCCCGCAAAAAATGTAATATATGAGCAATAACATGCTGAATGTCCCCCCACCCACTGAAAATAGTATTTGGTATTAGTGGTTAATTCACTCCTGCGTTTTCTTTGATGTAGTTTTTACTAACAGTTTAACAGTCGTTAAATTTTGCTTAGATTGAAAATTTGTCAGACATGTTAGGAGAGACCCATATATGAAATAGCGAACAAAAGGAGGCAATGAACTCGATGGTTGTCACGAGAATGAGAAAAAAAAAACCCAAATGTGAGCAATATACAGTGAAAGATGAATGTTCTTGTAGATCTCGCTAGCACTTATCTGCGAACTAAATTTCGATTTTTTTTTCTTTCAAAATACAGAGTGCAAACACATTCATTTTCTTTGAGGTTTTTTTCAACGTTTGTTAATTTTCAAGAGGTTTATCCCGTGCGACGTAATTTATGGTTGTAAGATGGAATGTTCGCTCCGTGACAGCTCAGTGGACAGAAATCATCCATTTTCGAGTGTCGCTTGACAAAGCTATCCAAATCGTGACATTGAATGCACTCACGATTATAGAATGAAGTTCACGTTCATGTTTTTGAGTAGATCTCGGGGAAAAGAATTCTATCGGATCACGTGTAATAGATAGATGCAATCGTTTATCATTCTTTCAATAATCACTTGCTCCGGAGAGATATGGAGATCTACTTCGGTTCATTTGTCCGTGTTAACATGCCCTCGTTTGCATATTTGTTGATCTAACTTTTATTACTGCACCTCCTTCCATTTCACGGTTTCATAAAGCCATTATCATTTAAACAGTAAAAAAAGGAAATAAGTACACTTTAAAACACAGCTGTAAAAAAGTTGCAAGATAAACATTCAAATCGCTTAACCATTTCTGTGCCAGTAAGTCAAATATGCACAGATTTCACGCACAAACCAATGGACTGCAAATACTGTGGCACGCAAAGGTTTTAAACATGTTAGTGGTGATAGGCGCGAGTATCATTCAGTTTAGTGAAGTTTGTTACATTCCAATTTGTTGAAATCTAAAAGAGACAAAGAAGAGAGAAAGAGAAAAGATGAGAAAAGGGAAAGAGATAGAGAAAAAGCAAGAAACTAGAATAAGTGGCCATCGAAGACTACAGTACATCCTCTCCTTTCTTTTTTCCCCTCAGTTTCCCGAGGTTAATTACGTGGCAAGTTAATGTAAAATATCCAGTTTAACGCGTCAGCCGAAGCCATACAAAATGTAGTGGGTAAAATGTCGTCACCGGTAAACGTCAACGTCAATGTCCTTAATTTGATTAAACCTTTCGATGCCAATGACTCGAATGTGCAAAAATTTCACACGCATACCTATGGACAAGGACAGTGATGTGGTACGTCGATAGTTAATCATTGCAGGCCATATAAAAACCCGCGGTGAGGAAAAGAAAACAAAAACAAAAGAGCACACAATACTAGCTGGGCGCTGCGTCACAGAGTTAGACGCACAGATAGCCTTCATATCATTCTGCAAATTGGACAATCTAAGTAGCTGTCAGAAACAAAACACGCGTCTCAAGGTCTTTTTTGACACTTTTATATAGAGAATCCAAGCACCTAAATTCATCAGCATTTCATCTGCAATACCAAGAGAAAATGATGACAACAGAGCCACTGAAAAGAAGCAACAACAGCAAAGAAGCCATATAGAAATTACTGTAGGAAATGTCCAAAGCCTTTTATTGAACTGACACCACTTAAAAAAAGTCTGATGATGTGAACGCGAGCCACTGCAACATGAATGACAAAAAGTGGTGATATTCCCAAAGTTAAGTACAAGGGTAAAGCGAAGACAAGCGGACAACGTGCAACTCTAAGGCCTACTTCATGAACATTTATTGTAGTATCTATTTCAAAATTAGTTATCGTTTCTTCCAACAATTACAAAAAAAAAGATAATGATAATTGTCAGTGCATTCGTAAAAATGTTTAAATCCCTGTCACCCAATTCTATGTTGTATTCTGCTGGTGCGAGTAAAAATCACAGATTCAGGAACTTTTTGATATAAGCATGTATCACGGATTTCTGATTATCATTTTCTTTATGTCATTCTTGTGCACCTACTCCAATATGCCCTTATAATTAGAGACCAGTTGGGCATTTCATGACGCATTATGTCCGACAAAGTTGTTTTACAAATTTGCTCTCAGCCAATTAGATGGAAGCATTTCAGTAGCTTGTAACAGTTTGTCAGAAAAATATCCGATCAAAAGGCTTCATGAAATGCCCCCCCCCCCCCCCGGTCCTCAAAAAGTGTCTCGCTTTCGTGTTGTCACCACATGCTCACACAGCTGAAATAGACATCATAACAGATTGACTACTAATGCTCAGACTCCGAAAAATTTCACACACACACACACACAAACACACACACAATAATACCTATTTAACAAATTTATAAATAAAAAAAAAAACCGATCATAACTTTCTTAGTAAGCCAGGAAAAGGTAGGGTATTGTTTTATATTATATCCTGGTGTACCAGGGCCCTGTTTTATGAAGAGTTAGAATTAATGAAATAGTTGATTTAAACTGTAAGTCTATGGCAGCCTGTGTTGAAGAAAATTTAAAATCGATTTTATCTTTTGATAAAACGGGGTCCCGGATATATTACCGATCATGTTTTTGTTTTACTTTTTCAACTGGAAAATTTACGATTTGATAACACATTTTTATCAACAGAAGTCGTCACGAACAGAACGGAATTATCTTGAGTCACTAGGGCCTTTAATGCCCATGTTGAATATTTCATCCCCGGAACATTAAGTTAAAAGCTACACGGAACATACAAAAGATTGTATTGTCAACACGTGTTCATCAAATGATGTATTTCTTTCTGTTAGAATAATAGCTTGAGTGGTGTGCTAGCCGCGATCATTTATTTTCAGGATAGCATAAACCAGTGACATTAAAGATACAGTGAGGTAGATATTTATTTTGTTTGTTTTTTCTTTCTTTGAACCTATGATAAACTCGTGTATCTTAAAAGCGACTGTTTCAAGTATAGGAAAATATGAATTATAGATATGTCAAATCCAGGGCCCGTATTTCATAAAAAATTATTGCCTTTGGCAAGTGACAACCAAGAAATCTATGTATGCGTTCACTCCTCAAGAACATTTTGTTTTCTCTACGAAATAGCAAACGTTCCTCCATATCATAGTGAGGATGTTTTTGATACATAGCAGCCACACACTCGCAGACAGTCGGATGTTCACTTTGACAGTGCATTTTCTCAACCAAATCCGAAGGAACAAATGAAACCAAAGATATCAACAAAATTAAAGGAAAAAATGACACAACATCAATAAGAAATATCTTTTAGAATAGTTTAGAATACTGGATTTACACATTCTCAATCAATCCCTTGGGGATGGGAACAATAATGGGGCTTCATGACAAACATGCACTGGGAGAGAACCCCCAAAAGAAACAATTATTATAGACCACCTACCTGTGTGGGAGAAGTTTGCTTTTGGCGGGTGACAAAGATATCAATAATCGGCAGCTCTGATCGACTGGAGCGCGGCGTTCAGGGGTAAAGGATGGTGCGTGCTCGGCGATTGCAATGGGAGGCTCTGTTGAAGCGGCGCTCTGGAAGATAAAAAAAGTGCTACGAGCGTCTTCCGTTGGCGGATGTAAGTGAGCGAATCGACGCGCTTTTCCGAGAATTTATAAGAAAGAGAGGGAGACGATTGGCTGCGCTCGGACTCCTTACTCGCGCAGCGACATGCATATTAATGGCGGAGAAAGAGGCAAATGACATATGATCTCGAGCAGCATGTCTTCTTGTTGTTCTTATGAGGTTTTTGTGTTTGTTATTGTTGTTGGTGGCGATGGTGGTGGGACTCCTTCTAGAAGTACCTGAAACATTATTTCGCCAAAATTGAGTTCGCAACCCGTGTTTCTGGTGGCTGCTGGCCACGTATGCTATACTAACGGTGTGAAATAAACATTCTCTTTCATCATTTTTATCATAAAAGTGATATATTTTTTTCTGTACAACTGCTTCCTGCTTCCGTATTATGCCATTGCAGGGCTGCAGTGAGTGAGTTTTGTCTTTGTTTTTTTGTTTTGTTATTTGAAAAATATAATTTGCTCAAGTATTACTGGAAAAGGATACACTAAAAGTGGACATGAAATGTAAATAATCGATTAACTATGGTTACTACAGTTAATCGAACAGGGTGGGGTATTTACTATCCATATAGGAGTACACTAAGTCTTTTAATACTGGCTGCATTCTCGACTTCTTATCCTATCCAGGGGGTAAGAATCGTGTAATTCTTGCAACCTGAGCGATAATTATGTTATCATGTCATTATAGATATACAGCAGGGGGAAAAAAGGTAATAGGGTGGTTACCAAGGTATCGTCACATTTATAATTGTCAGTATTTTCTAGAATTGTTCGTCCGTTTCCTTAATCGTTTTCCATGGGTATCCAAGCTAAGTTGATGTTGTTGTTACTTCCGAAAAGTACGCATGCATGTCTGTCTGCCTTTATGCATGTATGTGTGTGTTTATTTATGTGTGTGTGTATTTAATATGTGTGTCTGTTTGTATGTATGTCTATATCTGTGGATGTATGTATATATTATATATATTGTATATGTGTGTTATTGTCTCTTGCAAAGTTTATTTCTAGCACAGCCTTTTGCGGTAATCTATTGCGCAGACAGATGCCAACCGTTTAATCAAGAGACTTGTTTTGATTTTCCTTTCACCATAAACTAAAGAGAGATGTCATATATCTCACTGAAAATTCAATGACACAAAATCCAAACGTTGCGCATAACATTGACTCTGCAATGAATTGTAAACGACGGGAACAGAGTGTTTATTTCAATGAAATCTAAGTATTATTTTTGTTTCTTTCTTTCTTTACAGAAATAGAATAAATGTGCTCAATATTTGAACAGATTTCATAGTGTTCGTGATTATACGTTACCATTTTCATTGGAATGAACTGGAAGTTAACGTCACCTATTTTGATATCATGCTACAGGCATATGCCAGCTTCCAGCCACTGTTTACAATTGGAAAGAGTGATCCCTCCCCCCTCAAAAAAAAAATGGTAGGGTTATAACATTATTTTGATGTGTATGTATAGTTCAGTTGTATCACAAGACATCTTACCATGATATATAAAATTCGCGTTAAAGCTACAATCATAAAGATATAGCCTTTATTTTTTTCAATAAACCAACCGTAGACGGTTTATTCTTGAAACGATTTTAATAAAACTGATGTTCACAATTTGTATACTCACACTGATTATACCAATTGTTATTTTTACAGTGACTTTGTCTGTCCCTACCTCATATTTTAGAACTATTTTGAAGCACTATAAGCTGTTTTACTTTCGTTTTTTTTCTGCAAGAGGTAAACAGTGGCTTTAAAGACGTCATTGTGATGTTGTTCGTGTCATTCTAACACCACCTGAGCACAGTTTGCGTTTATCGATCGCACTGCCATACTTTAGCGACCTGCATGCCGACTGAATTTGGGGAAAAAAGGGGGTTAGCAGATTGCTAGGATACCATAATCCATCATAAATAATATAAAGAAGAGCAATTCTTATGCCAGCCCATGTCCGAAACGTCAACTTGGAAATCAAGCGGTGCTTCACCGAGAGGACTCTAGATGAAGGACGGAGGACGAACGAGGGCTGAAATCGAGTGGTATGGGGGATGACGCTCACGATCTTGAACCAGCTCCGAGTCTTCCGCCCCAACGCTCCCCCTTGAAGCCGTCTTCTTTTTTATGTTGTTATTGTTGGTGTTGCTGCTTTGTTTTCTTCTTTTCCAGCCGATGGGATGACTTTGAATGGGTGGTGACCTCACACAAGGAGGAAGCCAGTGCCATCTAATTTATAAGGCAAATGGAATCAATCATGATTCGGCTGTCCCGGCTTTACACCTCGTCCCCCGAACGGCCACCTTGTCTAAAGTTACCTGATTTCGTTATCGGACGTCGGCAAACACACGCACTACATTGATTGCTTGTGTCTACGTAAACAGAGGACTGACTTAAGTGGGAGCGGATTTGTTCGTGTTCGTGTGTGATAGCAGGGGTAAAGAAATGGATGATATCGGACATTTCAACTTTGATTTCCTGCCCCCCCCCCCCCCCCCCCCCCACACAAACACACACCACCCAACCCGCACCGGCGTGAGATAACATTTAAAGAAATGCTCCCCATCACCTGTAGACGACTGGAATAAAATCACAAAATATCAAGTTCTTGATTTGGTAATTTTTAAACTCCTGAGATTTGCATAGATGTATAATTTGTCCCTCTTTATTTGATAACACAGTTTTGAGAAGAAACAACAACAACAACAACAACAACAACAACAACAACAACAACAACAACACATTTTATGTCCTTTAAATATATTCAAGTAAGAAGGTCACTTATTTGGCAACCGCAAACGCAAAACGGCATGTGCTTCACAAAATGTAAAGTGTGGAGTTCCGAGTTACCATACAATAATCAATCAATTTATTTTTTCCCATTTTTGACAAAAAGAATTATATCGCTTTCTTTCAAAACAGAGCATAAGGCAATCAAAAAAAATGTGAAGTGAAAAGTAACATTATTATTGATCAGTTCAGTTCAGATTTAATTCTGCATCCCTTTATGAAATAGTAGGCCTACTGTATGTAAAATCAAGAGACATACGCACAAAACAGAAAGATGTTTCAAATTTCTCATTTACGTTTTTGAATAGGGGCGCATGTGTTTGGGTGCGTGTTTGATGAACTATATATATTTCAAGGTAGTGTTAGGATGCATCCGAGCGTCCTTGTCATAGTTTGAAACGACCTACAAAATGAAATGCGTGCGTCTTACTGTGGGTATACGTATGGAAATGGGTCGAAATGTTGTTGTAAAAAGAGATTATACTACTTCTTGTCATCAACAATCATGACACAAACGAGACGAAATAGTAAAGAAACGAAGGAGTCTCATAACCCTCAACTAGAGAACGGTATTCAAAAAACTATAATACAGCTTGCACGTATTTGTTTGTTTGTTTATTTGTTCATTTCCATCTGAGATATGGCTGGGTAGCCCATATTCAGCTACACTAAGCTAGTCTTCCATGGGGTCCAGTTGGATATGAGGTAGGACTACTTCACCGGGTTAAACACCCTGCTCTTTGCGATGAATGTATGAAGCGGGATCGTTTACGTGCACGAGTTGTGACTCTCTCATACACGAGACCTCCATTTTATGTCCTATCCGAGGGACGTGCTATAGAGCAAAGTAGCACATCGTAGCTGTAATGAATTATTGTCATCAAAAAGAAGAATACATCACATTTCAAGTGCAGACCGCCATTTGTAAACAGGTGATTAAAACGTCATAATGCATATAGCGTTTCAATCGTTTTTGGATTTGTGTATTAAATGACAGATACGCAGTGCTGTATCCCGCCTTCACAAGTTCTAGAAACTTCGATCTAATTTTGAGATTCCAGTCGAAAGGGGATTTAGCGCTAGATTGCATGTCTAAAAATTTAGGTCAAACTGACATCGGGTCAGACAGTACAGAGTAAACAATCCTGTGGCCATTGACTGCGAAGTGTGGGAGGAGACCATACATGTCCATACTGACTTTTAAAAGACAGTACTGAACTTTATGATTGGGGCAAGAGAGTCAATATAAGTTGAGAAACAGTTGTTGTGACCAATTCAGTGAACGTCATTTTTTTCCCTTTAGCTAACTCGCAGCATGCAGCAAACAATACTAATGTTGTACTGACGATGTACTATCCACTCTCATACATGCGAAATGTAGCAAAATATGATATGATATAATATAATATGATATATGATTAGTATTATGATATGATATACTATAGTATGATATGATATGATATGATATGATATGATACAATATAATATGATATAATATAATATAATATTATATACCATAATAATTATTGTATAATAAAATGTAATAATATAATATAACATGATATAATATAATATAATATAATATAATATAATATAATATGATAAATATAATATCATAACATATTATACTGAGATATACATATCTCCATAGAAAGAGAGATAGAGAGACAAAGGGAAAAAGAAGCGAGAAGGAGAAGGGAGCATTCAAGAAGCCATTTTGTTTCGACTATTATTATTTTGTTGTTCTTTCCTTATTTTTCGTTTGTTTTTCTGTCTTTGACCCCTAAAATATTTCGCTTAATGAGCCGTACTACCTTGGAATATCATTTTCCCTCGCTTGCCCTCTCCTTCTGGGGCATTTTGTCTCTTCTGTTTTTTCCCCTTATCCAACCCTTTTTTTTCTCTCTCTCACTCTATCTCTTTCTATTTCCTATATTCCATCTCTACCGCCAGCCGTATCTCGCGATCTCCGTCGGTATCGAGACGTGACGAATCGGATGAAATGTTTGCGTTTTCACCTTCTCCTCCCGCCTTCGAGAATACTATAATGTTTGTGAAAATATACTCGATACCTGTGCAGATTACTTCCTCCAAGACTGCGTGGGTATTGAGGCAATAATAATGAGGGCTTAGTCCAACCTCATACATTCTCATAAAGTGGACAGACAGTCTCATGCTATCCTACGTCTGCACACAATTAGTTCAAGACACCTACCTCCACATGAACTTGATGCCACACTAAACAACTTGATTAGATTTTTTTTTCTGACAGAAAGAGCAAGAATGGAAAAAATGAAGGCGAAACCAAAAGAAACCAACATATCAGCATTTCCGTTTTCACGGGTCAATCTGTCAACGTTTAAGAAGGAAGCAGTTTTTTTTTCTGCTTCTGCTTCTTCTTTTCATGACCTGTTTACACTAAGACTTTTAGGTCAGTGTGTAAGGGAGCTGCAGTTCTAATCAGAGGTGTGTCCACACTAATCCCCAAGCTATCGCGGCTGTGTCATCCCAAAGTTAAACATCCATTTCCGGTCGATCCTAAACGAGGACTGAAACTACATATGAAACTCTTGACCCAGGATTCTAAAAGCGGGAGAAAAAAAAAGAAAGAAAATTGAACACTCTGCAACAATCTGCTGATTGCTGGTATTTGTATTAACTGTCTGTATGCAAGCAGGCAACATTCAAGCGAGGAATACATGTTTTTCGTCCAACTGGTTCCTTGTATGGCTTCTTATCAGGATAGAGAATTCCAACCAAATATTACAGAAAAAAACAGTGCTTGTGTGTGTTTGTTTTTGTTTGTTTTTGTTGCTTTTTTGTGTGTGTTTGAGTAGCAAATTGTTACAATTTGCATTAGACAACAGTATCTACAATGAAATCAAGTATTTTTTACGTCTTCTTATGTGCTGTCATTCATTATTCATTCCAAATATCCCTATCATGACACACATACAAATAATTCTAAAGTTTGTAGAGCAAACAGGATTTTGATAGTGAATCATTTCGCTTATAGTGTGTTGACTATCTGGGGTTTAATTTCGTTAATGAACAGGCCACTTTCAGCTGTTTACTGTCCAATTGAAGAAATGAATCTAATATCCTTACCATTCGATCATAAAACCAGCTGTCAGAGTATGGAAAGTGGTGACACGTCATTTGCTCCTGTGACAATTGCTTCAGTCTTACACGTATATTCTGCAGGGGCATAGGGTTAGCGTTAGGTTTATGATCGGGCCTTAGGTTTAGTTTGATGTGAAAACTAGGATAAGGGTTAGGGTTAGGCTTGAGGATAGCAGAATTGTTGTTGGGCTTATCTAGCGTGCAGATATTTCATTGAAGCAATTAAATGTCACATGAGCAAATGCCATGAAACCATGGAAAGCATGTCGCCATGTTGTGTATGAAGTGGGTTTTATGTGGCTATTGCTAAGAGGAGGGGGTTAGAAGGCCTTTACAATGAGATGATGTGTTCATGACTACTCTTCTTAATAGAGAATATCCCCCAAGCCAAAAAAAAAAAAAAAAGATAAAGAAATAAAAGTCATGACAACGACAAAATCCTCTATTTTTCTTTGAACACCTTGAACCGTGACACACCCAAAACAGAATCATCGTGACTTTCTCCGATTTTTTGTTTTGTTTTTGTTCTGTTCTGTGTTTGTCAATTAGAGGGAAACCGCGCCCCATGCCATAGTCTTCTACGGCAATGTAAAAGGGTAAAAGCGCAAAAATTAACATGTGTAAATTACACATAATTTCTCCAAACAGTAATTCCAAGTACATTCACATATTGAAATTAGATAAGGCTAACTAAGCCTGATTTAATTTCAATATTATGTTAAAGATCAGTAAATAATATTATTGTCTGCGAATGCTTACATCTCCGGCTTGCATTAAACATTTTGAACATTGCATCTCCGTTCGAATAGCTGTTGATTGCACCGAGTATCAAACAAGTCAAGTAAAGCTTTTTATTGACTGCCGGCTTTGCTAAGTCAGTCTAAAAATCTTATACTAAAAGATCTGCCAACAAGTGAAAGATGCTTCGCAGGCCGTCTTCAGGCACGCATTTACGCTTCGTTTAAGTACAGTGCCGTTTAATGGAATAGAAGCAGCCATTAGTAATTTGATAAACGAGCCCGGCGAGAATTTGATCATTACACTTCATTGACACCCACACTGTGTCATGTACGACCAGACGAGGGCGGCTGGGAAGAGGGAGAATTAGATCCCAAACTCTGCGCTCATGTTCCTTCGACCACAGACATTGCAGTCGGCAGAGCGGTGTCATAACCTCTGTTTCCGTTGCCATGGCAACGTCATGTCACTCCTCTCGGTGAGAAGGGGGCATCCTCGTCTCCCGTTTCCCAGCAACCCTGTCATCTTGCTATTTGACTGGCAATTCGTGAGTTTGTTCAACGAAGAGGATTATATATTGGACTAGTAGCTGACAGATTAATGAGACAGCGCCAGTCTCATCTGAAATTGTGACCAACAAACGACACGGTGGTGCTTTTACTTCCATGATTTTTCTGCTAACCGTCTCTTGGTGTCATACGCAACAGGAATGAAATTCAGTAAAGACTCCACCCATGGTGAAACGACTTAACACTGCAGTAGTTCAATTTCAGAAATATTGTTTAACTCGTCTAACAAGGTCTATATACTGTAATAGATTCCAAGTGAATGAAAACAAGTTAACCTGTTAACTAAAAATGCTACTGTCTATGTGAAATACCGTTCGTGATAAATCTGGTACTTTATACAACGTACTAAACTTATTCTATGCTTTCATATTTACAAGCATTCATTCTGGCATCTAGTTCCTGTGGCTTGATATTTAAACAATTTCAGAAGCTCCTGCAGCATGTGGGACCTTTCACGTCAGATTCTCCAAGGTGGTATCATTGCTTGGTAGACATTTGAATACAATTCGTATGATTATTCTTTTATAAACAGCGCTGATACTATCACAAGAAAGGCCCTACAATGTTTGGCTTGTATTGACAAGTTTGCATATTTTGTATGTAAGAAACGTAGGGCCTAGAAAATGCGAAAAATAAGAGGAAAGCAGGCCGCAAATATGAAGCTTGATGACCTAGTTTCTAACCACAGGCAGATAGAGGAGCAATGCGTGTGCACGATATCAAACAACGCCCCAACCTCTTGGCTTTGGTATGTCTTTATCGCAAAGATGGAGATATCTTTATAAAGTCATAAATTCGTATAATATTCAGATTTAAAAAAAAAGACCGTTCTAAGAGAAAAAAAAAACCCTTGTAGGGATTCCATTAGCAACGGAGGGATGAATAAAAAGAAAATAAGAAGTATATCACCAGAGCTCCCTTGAAAGGGATCACTGACACTATACCTGTACTCGTGAATATAATAATAGTTGCAGCTTTAAGGTTTACCGTGCCACTCAAGGGAAGAAAACGAAAACAGGACTTTAAGATCCATACATGCAAATATTCACACACGCATACACACAACCATCTTGCACACAGACACAGACAGACAGACAGACAGACACATATATACAGACGCACACATATGACTCCTGTCCCTGATTTTGCTTCATTGTGTTTGTTTGTTTGTTTGTTTGTTTGTTGTTGCTGTTTTGTTTGTTTCAACATATAACGTGGGGATATGGACACTGTAATCCCTAGTATAGGCAAACAGGTCAATATCATATTTTGTTGCACAAGATTAATCAGTACTATTTTCAAAATGTCATGAACTGCTTATTGAGAAAAGGGGGTATCTGATTTGCTCGATTGCTGTGTAATCATCACAAATATCCCATACGTCTGCCATATTTTATGATAGGCAATTTCAGTTTCCAGTTAAAATAGAACAGACACTTTCCAGAATGACAAAACGTCACTTCTTGACAAACGTCTCCTGTAAGTGGATATTCGTGCCATTTTATTATTATCGTTTAAGTACTGTCAGTCAAATGAATGGTGTGGTGACGTTGTGTGATGGTTTTACACCTGTCTCCAGTCATCGTAATAATCACATTAACAATGACTAGCAGAAATGAAAGGTGTTTCATTGAGCAGACTATCAGGGAATTATAGGTCTTCAATGCCGTATGTTGCCTGCAGTTGACATATCACAGTGCTGTAGATGGCCCCTTTACCATTAGTAAGGACATGATCACGTGAAAGCAATGCTTGACTGAAGTCTCCATTGTATGGAGTGTGACAAGACTATTCCGTGAGCTGGTAAAAAGGGGAAAAACAGTCTTAAAATGTAAAGTTCCAGAGGAACATTTAATTACTCGAAGTCAAAATCAAACTTTGACAGATAGAAAGATCACCGTAGATCATGAAAACAACAGCAAACTTGAATGAGTGAGTTTGTTCTGTATGACGTAGGCCGGATAGTTAACAGAGTTTTGAATGTGAAATTATTTATTAAATTGTTTGAACTATAATTATATAGAAATAAACATTGATACATGTGAAAATACCATAATTACTACATTATTGTTTTGTAAAAAGAAATTGTTTCGGTGCCGAAAAATGAACACCATAAAACAAACAACAAAGAAAGTAATGATGTCATGATGACACTGCAACGTCACAACAACGTACGTCAGCATTCAGTAAGACATCCGGATAAGAATATTCCGAAAACAGCAACCAAAAACAAGAATATCATTGAATAATCATTTCCAACATCCTTTGACTTTCGTTACATAATTTTGTAACTTTGTATAGAGACATTAACAAGACCGATTGAAACAATCAAACAATGCTTAGTTTTCAATTTGCTTATTTCCATCGAGCAAGAAGCTATACCTGATACGATGTAAACAAGCGAAAAGTAAAGAATTATACGCTAGAAAGAATAGTACTAAATGTATGTGCAAAAGAATGTATAAGAGTATAAACACGCAAACAATTATGCATTAAGATTTTTTTCTTGTAGCAATGACATTAAGAAGGAAAAAAAAACGATGGAAAAAGTAATCCACTATATTAAAAAAAAAATTGATATTGAACATTTTTTACTACTTAAATATTTTGTCAACAAAGGTCGATGCAAACCCAAATTGTCATTGTTACTTTGTATTATCATTTTTATTTGATATTAAAATTAATGAAATTTAATGAAATGAAATGAAATGAAATCATATCAAATCAATTAATATGAAATGAAATGAAATGAAATATGGACAAATGAGAGTATGGACACGTGCGTTTGTTTCAGAGTTGCTAATATGCTCGTATGTTTGTGTGTGTTTTTGTGTGTTTGTTTGTAAGAATGTATTCTTAGAAGACTCAATTCAACCTCACTCTGTATACACGAGACAAGAGCAGTACAGAACTTATGGAATTGTTAGCTGAAACGCCTAATTTTGAGGTGTTCTTTTCCTGTCTTCTCGACACCATGGTAATTGTGTGCTCTACGTCCAAGGTGGTTATCAACACTTATCTGGACTTTTCAATATAGAAATTTGTATAGTTTTTGGTGAAGTCCAGTACACTTGGGACAAAACAGAACTATCCTGGCGTCTTTATAAATGCGTGTGGATGACCGACACAGTCACAGACACATGCATTATATTGTATGTACACTCAGCAAAAAAGAAAGAAAGTAATCACCTTTTCGAGTTCTTATTTCTCATAGGATATTTGACTAAATATTAATGCTTTATATACCATGTTAAAGGTAAATTTATTGGCTATCAAACTAGTAGGTCAATAGAAAGAAAACAAACTTCACGCATGAGTGAACACCTTCGTCTTTTCTTCCAAGGCACAAAAGTAAAAATTGCAAAAATGAACAAGTTGTCATTCATGAGTGAGTGCTCTTCCATATAACAATGAGTAAAAAAGACAAATTTATCACAATAAGAAACAAAGAATTAATTTGCAGAAATAAACCTATGATCTCTATAATGTCTTTGTAGCCCCTAAAGATAAAGAAAGGCTAAATATAATGAAGGAAAATGAAGAATCTCCCGTCAAATCCAAATTTAAATGACATTAGAGAAGAAGCAATATTACCAAAGAAGTAGAAATTTGAAATGTTATTTCAAATTAGGAAACTTTGGTTCTTGAATTTGTCTCATGAAATCTTAAATTCCTGAATTGAAAGAATGAAATAAAGAAATTCTGTCCATTTTATAACCTTAGCACGCCTACTCCCTATGTCATTTGAAGGTTGAGTTGACCAAATATATATATATATATATATATATATATATACATATATATATATATATATATATATATACATAATACATATTTTCCCCCTTTTGATTCCCACTTTGTTTTTGTTAGGAGACATAAAGAGATAAAGAGAACCAAAAGTTATGTTTGCTATTTAACTCAGTCATGTGTCTCAATGCGTTAAATTGGTCTTTTGTTATCTTTGCTATCTTGAAGGTTATTTTCAAATGAACGAAGAAATGTTAATTTTTAATTTTGTGCCTTAAAGGAGAAAAACAGATGGGTTCACTCATTTGGAAAGTTTCCCTTGTGCTATACCAAGTTGATAGCCAAGTGAATTACCTTTAACAATATTATGTGACCGTGCACCTCAAAACGAACATAAAGTCGCACACACTGATTTTGCGTGAGGACTGAAAATAAGTGAAATGGGTCAACCTAGCCGAACTTGACTTTTTCATATCTTCTGAAAGAGCAGGTCTTCTTTTACATTATGCTAAAATTTGGTATCATAAAACGGGCAGGAAAGTTTGTTTTTTTAGCAGTTTGTCTCGAACATTTTTGGTAGAATAGTGTGATTAGGTGTGTCTTTAGAATCCCTTTTTCATTTCTGAAAAACCTTGTCCACACTCTTCACTTTCAACTCTAATAACTTTTTCACGGATAGTGCTACTGCTTTGAAAGTTGGCATTGGTTATGGACAGAATGTGTTAATGAGGCATGTTTAATTTCAATTTAATCTGATAATCCCTTCATTGTTGTTACTCTGGTGGTTTACTTCCTGTTTTTTGTCCCATTCATCGCACAGCCAGCACGGTTTGGTAAAGATTAAGCGCTTGAATAGACACTGTACTTCAGAGCCTCTTTTCTCAGTTCGCACTTTTCCTGAGTTTGTGCTTTCTTTCCAATATTTAGATAGGTTAGGAGAGTCCATTTGATTTGATTTATACATCATTTTAAAGCTTAACGTTTGCTCTTTCAGAATCTGGTCTTAACTAAAAATTCATGTCTGGCGACTTTTTGTTTGTTTTGAGGTGCAGGGTCACATTGATAAATTGATTCTTATCAAAAAAAAAATATACGAGAAAAATGAAATTGAAAAAAAAAAGTGTTTACTTTTTTTTGCTGAGTGTATACATTCAGATACAAGAGAGAGAGAAAGAGAGAGAGAGAGAGACGAGAGGAGGAGGGAGAAGTGTGTGCGCGTGTGTGTGTGTGTGTGTGCGTGTGTGTGTGTGCGTGTGCGTGTGCGCGCGTGTGTGTTATATGTGTGTTTTATGAAGTGATAATCAATTCATTTTCTTTTTATTCATATTGCTCCAGATATGCTTCATTAAGTATTTTCTTTATCTTCAACACGTTGGCGTGGGCGGTACATTGCAGACAAATGTGACCATGTTCAATGAAGTCAGATCATGAATATTACGGATATCCGCTCCACGTGCTTGTATTCCACGAAAGACAAAAGGAACATCATAACTGATAGTTATATACGTGCCTCCCCTTTCCTATGGACATAGTGCATTAATGGCACGGTCATATTACCTGAACTTAATTGATTTTTCTTCCTATCAGAGGTATTTAATTAGCTCTAGCATTCCGTATCAGGAAAAAAAAAAGGAGAAGAAGAGAAAAAAAACCCCCAACAACAACAACACAGGAGGAAGAGGATGGAAATGAAATAGAGAATCCCTGAGTCTGTCGAACATGAAACGAACGAAGTAGCCATATTTTTGAGAATTGCCGACTGGAAATTACAACAAATTTCGATTTTAATCACGGAAGTCCAGCTCGCGTTTTAATTTCCTTTTCTCGACGGTCGTCCAAAAGACTTCATCGAGGGCAGAAACGTGTTTGGATTGCAGAATCGCTGAGGTGGAGACACACAATCTGCGTCGAACTGTCTTTGGGAAACGACCCCACTGTATTTTCATTTGGTTAGTAGAAGACTCTGTGTGGTCATACTCTGTGTTTACTTTCCATTTAGAGATGGAAGTGAAATATCACATTCAACACTTCCATCACATCATCTCCATCCCCCCCCCCCCCCCCCCGGGAAAGGGGGAGAGGAAGGGGACAAATTGATAGAATTACAGCAGCTGAAGGTTAAGGACAGGGAAAGTGCAAAGTGAGTATGGTCACGTTTTGGGGGAGACGCCTTTCACAGAACTAGGGTAATCTCTCAGCGCAATACTTAAAAATTGCTAGGGAGATCAGAATTCATGCAGATAGAGTGCTTCACTAGGGATTGTACTACGACTTTAATTAGGCACGGACAAATGGTTACAACGCCGAAATCCAAGATAATATTCTTTTAATGCTATGTTCTGTTACGTGTTCGTACATGTGTGCGCGTGCGTGCATGCTTGTGCGTGTCTGTGTTTTAAATTATGACTGAAAGAGCTTGAACAGCCTATTTAGGATGTTTTGCCACACAATGTATGTATGGATCATTTAAGAAAATTTGAAAAAAAAATCATTTTTAATTATCAGCTAAAAGCATTAAGAAAAATATGAATATAATCATATCAATAGTTGTATCATAATTATATGTCAAATGCAGAATAATGATCTAGATCTAGAGCGATCGATCACCTCTTGTATGCGCTAATAAGTCATATTCCACTCGTCTACTGATGACATTTCCTCTTTTTTGTGTGTTTTTAGTGTCCTATGTCCTAATGCACGTTCCATTTCATTAGATAGTGATTATAGCGAAACAAGCGCGCGTAGTCACAGACAGATCGACACATTAAACTCGTTTCGTCGCATCTGCAAAGATTATGATCTCAATTACGCAGGGCATAAAATCTCTTCAGCGCAAGCTGCACTTCTTTCACCTAGGGTCCTAGCATCGCTATCACCATCTATAATATATCAATGAACCCAGCTTACATTAAAGGGAAATTCCCTCCCCGTATCACTTTGGTTGTATGAAAACAGAAAGGTCAGAAAAGTAGATCAGTGAAAATTTGGTTTAAAAAAAGATTAGACACACGAACAAAGTTAAACTGTTAAGGAACGGAATTCCTCTTTAACAATACATCCTTCATCCACACTAAATGATGTCTCCAATAATCTGCTGTGTTGTAAAGAACTGTGTCCTTCTTGATGTTCATGTTTTACACAAATCGACAGAAATGGATCTCATACATAAATATATAGAAATAGAGATAGGGGATATTATTAATCATTTGCCTCTTTCTTACCTTTATCGGCCTCTTTTTTCGGAAGATGAACATGTTTATGCATGCGCTTTTAAAGTTGTGGTTTTGCATTTCCTGCAAAATGTGATGATCAACGAGCAGGATATCTCCACTCTCTTTCTTTATCCATTATTATGGAGCAGCTGGAATATCGTTTGCCCGGAGGCCCGACGATGGTTAAAAAAAAACAAAACTAAACAAAACAAACTACATGTGGAGTCTACATGTCTGTGATTGATAACAATATGGACACTTGCTTGTATCCCTATATAGTCTACTCTACAAACCGTCGCAGGAACATTTCACTCAACTACCAAGTGCCTTTTTTTTCTTTTTGGTAACATCCCGAAATAACAGCAGTCTAACTGTACTTTCGATGGGTAAATTTAACTGTATTTCTATTTAATTTGTTAATGTGTATGACCATTGTTTGATTAACCATTAACCCTTTGGCAACGGAGTAACTCTGTCAAACAACCGACGTGTTTGTTGTATGGACGTTTTGAATAAAGAATCATTTAAAGGAAACCAAAGCCCAAAATATGCATATATGGATGTGGATTGAGTGGTCGCAGCAATAATGTTTGAAATTGAATTCAAACAATTATTTCCATATCATTTTTACTTAGAATACATAGAATACATAATTCAATACAAGGTAAACAATACACTATCAAATGATTAAAAAAACTGAATTAATCATGATAACAGATGCAAATAAATGGTATGAATATGTTAATTGATGAATATATTATATGTATATATATACATATATATATATATATATATATATATATATGTGTGTGTGTGTTATAGATAACAATAAGAAATATACTGTGAATCTTTTGCATGCATATTGATTTATGTAATCAAATTAAACGAATATACGAGCAAAAATCGTAATTATTTTATCCTTTGTTCTTTCAATTGACGACCTACTAAACATAGTAGAACACATTTTGTGAATGTTTGAGCAAAATCGGACACTAGGTTCAAAAGTTATGAATTTTCAAAGTCTATGCAGGACTACTACAGTTCACGACGCCATTGTGGACAACGACACATAAAGAAAACAGGTATTATTCCACAAAATTAAATTTTTCATGAATGAGTACACATTCCATCGACTTATAGCGACATAGTGTTAAGGATATTATTCCCCTAGCTTTCTGAACGAGAAAAAAATATTCAAGTGCTCTTTCATATATGCTAGAAATGTTAACATTGTTGAATTTTCTGTTTATTATATCCTTTATAGTTTCATCCATAATGATATCATGCAAAGCAGCACCGAAACTTTTGAAAAAGCATTAGTTTTGAATCGATAGTCCGGTTTTCCTCAAACGTTCACTGACGTGTTATATTATACATTATTTGCTGCTCTCACTCAGTCGAATTTTCCTTTAAAGTGTCACTGCACATCTTGCAATAATGTGAATGGAAATATTTTGTGTTTTATGCCATGATTAGAAACAGGATACGCAATGTTCAAAAGACAAAACATAATTATATTGACAGAGTTGAGCTTGAGACAATGTAGATCAAGCGCCATGATCGCCTTTCAAAGATACTGGCGGTATACAAAAAGCCATAATCATCATCATCATCATCATCATCGCTATCAAAATGCCGTTTCTGCTTGCTCCAAATTTGCTTGCTTGGCTTGTCATGTGTTTTTTGCTTTGCTTTTGTTCTGGCCGTTTTTATTTTGTCTTGCCTTGCAACTTAGATAACACAAACGTTTCTGACAGTCAGCGAAGTCCCTTCAGAAGAGTATATGTATGTGACCCTGCACCACAAAGCAAACAAAAAGGCGCCAGATGTGGATTTTTAGTTAAGGGCAGATTCTGAAAGAGCAGACCCTAAGCTTTAAAATGATGTATAACTCAATTTAGATGGACCCCCCTAACCTGTCTAAATACTGGAAAGAAAGCACACACTCTGGAAAAGTGTGAACCGAGAAAAGAGGTTCTGAAGTACAAGGTCTATTATTCCTGCGATTAATCTTTACCAAGCCGTGCTAGCTGTGCGATGAAAGGGACAAAACACAAGATGTAAACCACCTGAGAAGGGATTATCAGATTAAGCTGAAATTGACAATGTTCCATTAACATATTCTGTCTATGATTAATGCCAACTTTCAAAGCAGTAGCATTATCCTTTCAAAAGTTATTAGACTTGAAATTGAAGAGAGTGCTAGGGATTTCAAGAAATGAAAATGGACCTCAAAAACATACCTGATCATTCTACTCTCGCCCCAAAAGGGTTGTAGAAAAACTGCTGAAAACACACTTTCTCATTCATGTTATGATCCCAAATTAAAACATAATGTAGAAGAAGGATAGCTCTTTCAGAAAATATGGAAAACTCAATATTGACTCAATTGACCCATTTCACCTTTTTTGAGCTCTCACGTAAAATAAAGGGATGCGACTTTTTGTTTGTTTTGTGATGCACGGTCGCTATATATATATATATATATATATATATATATACACATATATATATATATATATATATATATATATATATGTGTGTGTGTGTGTGTGTGTGTGTGTATACATACATATGAAAAGTTTGTTTGCAAAAAGCGATAAGTCCATATTTGCCAAATGGAGATATTTGCGATTAAAGGACAAGAAAACTAAAGAGAATAATAAGAAAAATCTTGCTTCTTTTGAACATAACTTAAAAAATGTACCTTTATATGCAGTAACAGATACATTATTTAAAAGGTATTATTTTGTACTTTATGACAGAGACCGTACTTCAACATTTTCAAAAATGGACTTATCGGTTTTTGCGAACAAACTCTTCATAATATTTAAACAAAGAATGTCAGATATTGTGGGAGTGAAGAGTCTGAAATTCCAAAGCAAAACCTCATTGAGTACTTCACGTAGAAACCAGCTGGCTTTGACCTTTCAAAGAAGCACTGGTATCCGCACAGGATCTACACAATCCATGCCAGGACAGCCCATCACCTCCATCGCAGGAAGCTAATAGACAACCCAGTCTGTGACTATAATCTTCCTGACCAGACTGTGCTGCATGCTTTGCTAGACAGCCCAGTTGAGATGCGTGCTGTCCAGGAGACCTCGAAGGAATTAAAGGTACAAGAGACGACGCCCTAGCCTTGCTCGGCAGCCTGGACTTATCACTTTAACTTTGTATATAGCATAAATTATTATGTCATACGATACGAAGACGAAACCAATTGGCTATGTGAATTTGCTTGCATAATTGTTAGAAACATCCTGGGTTAAGGGAGCAGACATCCGCCATAATGCTTTAAGCTCTGAGAAACAAACGTTGTTCGATTTGAACATAAACTTTGGTTTGATTTGGTTTGGTTTGGTTTGGTTTGGTTTGGTTTTATTTCTGCATCTGTCAACATTTCTGGATAACATCAGTAATTATTATTTTTAACATTACTGACGACTGAATATACGATTTAAACAGAACTTGCATACTTCAAGAAAATTCGATTCGTTTACCTTTGCAAAAAGAAAAAAAAAATGAGAATCACCTCAAAATTCTCGTGAATTCAATAAGCAGGTGCGTTCAAGAGGAAAAACAATCTGCCAACTCTTTATCTTTTAATCCCTTGATCTTACGGATTCACTAAATGCCTCCCTGTCCCTCGAAGACTGGATGGAGGCCAAAATCGTGGACAGGGTAGCATAAAGAGACGCGAACTAAAGAAATTGTTTTTTGGTTTGCTGTTGATAAAGCTACAGAAGGGGCTTTAGAGGGAGGCGGGGGGGGGGGGGCGGATTCAAGAGTACACCATTTGGCGGTGTATCAGTTTATATATCCCTACATGATCCTCCCTTGACAACTATTATTGCCAAGAAAACAATAAGATTTGTATCTAAATTGTGCCCTTCGCCTTCTTGTGTTTTTTTTTTTTGATATTTAAACATCATTTATTTGTCATGCTGTTCTTGTCGATCTTCCTTTGTAAATGATATACCTTTAATCGTGTGATCTAATGTAGATGTTACGTTAGGACTTTGAAAATGCTAATTAGTTCTTAGACGAATCCTTATTTCGTGCTTTAAGGAATCTAGGCACATTTCACGAAGGGGGGGGGGGGGGTAGAAGAGCAGATACCACGAAGGGTATGTTTGATGTCTTGAACTCTCAAAATCTAAAACATTATTATCATAAGCGTTATGTCAGCCCATGCCTTCTGTGCTGTGGAGAAAAATAAACTTAAGACTTACTGACAACGACAGAGACTCAGCAACAGCAGCAGCAGCAGCAGCAACAGCAACAACAACAACAACAACAACAGTAACAAAAATGACAATAACAGTTGGACAAGTGTATGTTATTTTTTCCATTCTCCATATACACAAAGTAATTGCAACTGCGATTCCATGTTTGAACATTAAATCTGATATCAGAGGGTAGGATAAAATTTGTGTGAGCGATACTATACAGCAGAATGATTGCACTTACGACGTTCTTCTTCTTCTTCTTTTATCTGTCTTTTTTTTTTTACTGGGGCATATTTATCAATTTACCGTCAGTGAACTGAAAATACCGCGTGCTTGCAGTTTGCGTGACCATGTCATCGGAAATCCCCGTTCATCTTCCCCCACGATCGCCCGGGGGACACTTCCTTGTCCCCGTTCGCCGTTTCCTCTGCAAGCGTGAAATTCTAGTCCCACATTCTACTTGTTGAGTTCTCGACTCTTCGCCGTCCCGTAAAGCAAATCGTGATTCACTAGGAGGGAAAGAATTGCCCATCATTGTTCAATATCGCCGTGAAACATCGGCATCCACAGTCCCCATTGGAAATTTGATATTAAAGCCAATCTCCATGATGATAAAGGGTGAACTGTGTTCTCGCTTGTTTAATTGGGTATCATTGTTTATTACCTTCTTCAGTACGTTGTTTCATTAAATTAGTTGACGCTTTCACAATTTCATCCTTTAGAAATCGTTCAAATTTTGTTAAGTACAATGTATATAACCTACCAAGCATTAACTTTATTCTTGTCATTATTACACTAAGAACGGGGAGAGAAAGGGAAACGGTAACAATTCGAGGTCAAAGATGCCTCAAATGCAGCCTGAATACGATACAGACAGACACGATTGAAACCTTCAAAAATAGAACATATTCATGTTATTATGCACAGATCGTCTCGTCTTATCCCCCCCCCCTCTCTCTCTCCATTTCTGTCCTTAGTCGTCAAGACGTGGGACTCCCTCCCACGTTACACCGTCTGACTTCCCACCCGACTCCTGTATTGGGCTCCTCACGTATACCTCATGCAATTACAATATATATCTGTGTGCCGCCTTATTGGCTACTCATGATGATTGTGGGGACAAAACTCATAAAATGAGCACAAATTTATGACTAAAATAACCGGACGTGTAATATTACTTCGTTGGTTCCATTTATATATAAAATCTACTTTTACACAATCCTGCATCATTTTGCTTTTCGCTAATTTTTCCCCAGTTAAGATATGATCGTCATGTTATGTATCATCTAAAACATGAAACAAAAATGTAATTAAGCCTTACGATTTCAAGGTATTTTCGAGTGAGTCAAAACACAATGACCTAAAGCCGTTTGCCTGTTTCTTTAAAGTGTCAAGAGGAAACCCGGAGATTTATAGCACTCGAATACCTTTCTTTCCTGCCTCTTCAATAGATCGAAAAGAATATCTCCAAAGTCACCAGAACATAGCCTTACGACAGCGCCAAGGCTGTCAATTCTAATGGTGATGTCCAACTGTTCCAATGTGCCATTAATCAATGTTAATTTACCATCATGCTCACACGTCCAACGCCTTTAATAAAGACACACGGTATCATCTAAAATCGAGAAATTGTTGAGAATAAACTTCTTTCATGTTAAACGCTCTGCCCACATTTTAGTGTGATTTGCGTTTTCCATTTGATTTGTTCCATTCAACTTCCCATTTATTCATTTTTCGTTCAGTCATTCACTTTCGAGTGTGTGCTGTGTACAAGTGTGCTTGTGAGATAGGGAGAGACAGTTTGTGTGTGTGTGTGTGTGTGTGTGTGTGCGTGTGTGTGTGTGTGTGTGTGTGTGTGTGTGAGCGTATGAGAGAGAATGTGAGTGTATAAAGGGAGTAAGAGAGAAAGAGAGAGAAAGAGAACGAGAGAGAGAAAGAGAGAGAGAGAGAGAGAGGGAGAGAGGGTGGGAGGGAGAGAGGGAGAGAGCGATACAGAATTACGCTCGACAGCTGCTCATTCTCCAAGTTTCCAATCTGCACCTCCGCTAATGACGTTGTCCCCCCCCCCAAAAAAAAATAAAAAGAGAAAAAAGACTATGAGATAGTGCTAAACAAATCCATCAAATATAGATGATGAATTGGTGCGACACGATTCTCCATTTGTGTGATTTATGGGAGTAATGAATATGACGAAGAGATAGAGAAGAAGGCAAAGGATAGTGAAAAACTGCAAAGCTTCGAACAACAGTCTAACCATTATTCGGGGCCTGTAAGTCGCCGCGAATTGCCTGATTTCGAAACACAAAATACGGGATAAAACAACTACTACGTTAACTCTTCAACATCTAACGTGAAAAGCCTTATAATCGTCCTTTTTCTTGTGATTATGCTAATAGGAAACATTATATCTTATGCTCACGCTGTTCTGATATATCGTTTGCATAGTTTTCGTCCCATGACAATTTGCAGCGTAAAGGCAGGAGAACTTTTTCCCTTGGAGATAATGTAATCCTCCATAGAGTGATTGTAAAGCTGCCGCAATCCACGGGTTAATTAATAATCAATAGAAATCAGACATCCCAACCTGCAATACTGCAGATTGTTCAAGCTTTCAGTGTGACGTCATCATACTGATGCAAGGAAACTGTAGACTTCCGCTCTGAAAACTCAAAGGTCACTAAAGTCAACTGTTTCTTTTAGACGCTTACAAAGTTGGAGGATGATGCTAGACGCTAGTTGGCCCTTAACACATTTACATAACACACGCAAGCACAAGCACACATGCACACACGTGGATGTCATCATCTAGCTTTCTTTCTTTTATTTTGGAATCACAAGTGCCGATGGACGAGTTACTTTAAGAGCTTCTTGGAACACCTCTTGAGGAGAGGCTTACAAAAATAGAGTCTTCCCTCCTCAGATAAACGTAATGATTCGTTGGCTTGCTTTTTTTTTCCGGGGGGGGGGGGGGGGGGGGATTTGTGTCAATAGCGTCAATAGATGATTATGTATTCATCTCAGCATCCAGCTACATCGAAAGTTCTGGATCAAAACGGCGTGCTCACCTTGATGTGTAGGAAATACCTATACAATAGCACGTCTATGATCGTCATCGAATGGATAGCCAGGGATACTTTAGTCTTGGGAATCAAAACAAGTCAAGGTTAAAAGAAAAGAACAAGAACAAGGAGACAAAAAAAAGAAGAAAGAAAACCGAAGGAGGAGATGAGGAGGAAGAAGAAAAAGACGAAATAGAACAAGTGGTCAGGAGGAAAGGGGTGAGGCAGTGACCTTGTTAGACATGTAATTACACGCAGGCAAGGTGACATATACAAGCTGCAGCAGGAACTCCAAGCAGTCCATTTTTTCAATCTTTATATCTTTTTACATTCTCTTTCCTTCTTCTCCCCTTTTCCCTACTTAGTTTGATGTCGTCAGAACTTCATTTCTGTCTTCTCTTACTTTTATTTTCCATTCCTAATTTTTCTCTCAATTTGTTTGCATTCTTATTTTTTTTTAAAGAGGGAGGGGGTGGTTCACAAATTTGAGAGCAGTGTCCCATAAAAGAGCAACTGCAAAAAAAAAAAAATGATAGAAACAAGAGATTAAGAAGGTAGTATTCTTATCTAAAACATCTTAACGTGATAAATGATAAGAAATGTTCTTACCTGCGACTAAAAAAAACAACAGATAGACGTGTAATGAAGGCTTGAATGATCATTATGTAAATAACACAAATCATCTAATATTATATAGAAAAGTTCATGGATAATGGGGAAAATGCCTGATTATTAAAAAGTCCACTGAAACAACAAAACAAAACACCGCATTCTGTTATGAAAAAAAAAGTCACATTGACAGAACACGAGTGATGTTAGAAGAAATGGGGACAATATTGGCTGGATTTAGCTGTCTAGTTTACGTGAACTGGGTGGCGGGATAGACATAAATGAGAACTTTGAAAAGAGCAAACAACCAGACCAATAAAAGCGAGATTGACATCGAGATGGAAATGCAAGCTCTTTAAAGAAGATCAAATGTGAGGGAGAAAAGTTGAGTAACAGAGAATTTATTAATAAAATCCGATATATGAAATGATTAT
Source organism: Diadema antillarum (assembly GCF_040938485.1). Taxonomy (NCBI): domain Eukaryota; kingdom Metazoa; phylum Echinodermata; class Echinoidea; order Diadematoida; family Diadematidae; genus Diadema; species Diadema antillarum. The sequence continues at coordinate 665,500 of NW_027271380.1, forward strand.
TATTTAAACATGTATATAAGTGTTGTTTGAGTTTCAGCAAGTATTCTCTTGACCCTTTTCATATGGAGACCATGTCTGCCGTTCATAAACTCCCCGAGAAACGGTTATATGGAACCTACTTGTCGCATGTATTCAAAAAGACATCAAAGCTGAATCCAAAGCTAAGAAGAAAAAAAAAACACACAAACCTAAACCATAGTACACACCCTAAACCGCGTAATGGTACCAGAAGGGTGATACCATGTTTATTATTGTTTTTCTTTGACAGTTCATGATGCAGTAAAAGAACTATAATATCTACAATGTTAGGCAAGCTTCGTTTCGGGCATTTTTTTTTCTTCAATGCGTAACACAATCGCGACTGTAGGGTCAACGAGATTACGAAAGGGGGACAGGGAAAATGTCACAAGCGTTCAAGGAATCTTATAAGGGAAATACGACAAACGTGAGGAATGGCCAATTAGGGAACCATTGTAGTGTCGCAGGGGACTCAGGCGAAAACGTGCCGTCACGGATTTGGCGCCTTTTGCGCGGGAAACTAAATCGCTCCCGGCGCATTCTTCGAGCTTACGAGTCAGTGAAAGAATATGTGAAAAGGAACAAAAAAATGTAGAGGGAACTAGAAGAGAGAGAGAGAGAGATAAAAGAGAGGGTGATAGAATAGTATAAGACACAAAACCCGATAAAAGAAGTATTCAATCATTACGCCACGCTACTTAAGCATTAACTCAAAAAAGGGATATTAGTATTCGAGACGCTATATATCGCATTATGACACCACAAAGACATATATCACAAAACAGACGTCTGAATTTGTCTCTGCTTGACGTTGTGAATGAATTGATATGCGATCTCTTTTAGAACTGCGCTTTTACTTTTGCTTTCGAATAACAAGCAACCCTACAAAATCACTGCATGCCACAAATTCCATTCCCGGGTTATGATAATGCTGTTAGAAACTCCGTGGGGGTAAGGCTGCACCGTGATTGATAGTGAGTCGGACAGATTTCTCGATACTCACAGCTACCATTAATCAGAGATTATTAGTACCTATAAGGAATAAAGTATTGATCACACTACACTTGAGGTCATAGTGCTATAGACTGATATCCTTCATGTCGATTGTCCTTATTCCTCTCCTTTGCAGAAGGATAAAAAACCCCATAATATTTCATAGCAACTGATGATAATAATAATACAAAATTCTTTGTAGACATTGAAACAGCCCTGTTTCTCAGTCATCATCTCTTTGAGTTTGTGGTTTTTTGTGTGTGTGTGTGTGTGTGTGTGTGTGTGTGTGTGTGTGTGTGTGTGTGTGTGTGTGTGTAGGTGGGTGGGTGAAACTGTGATATCGGTCGCAATTATGCTTAAAATCTAATGAAAAGAATAATGCGGTGACACCGCCTAATAACTCTACCATAAAAAGAATCTACGCACATATTGAAATGTATGCTTTTGTCCATAATTCGCCAACAAAACACACACATCCTCACTCCCTCACACACACACCCACACACATACCCTCTCGCATACACACACAAGTTCTTTTGTGACGTCATAGTCAATTCTTTAATGCAGCTGTAAAATAATTGTAACGGGTAAAGGGTGGTTGAATTTGAAATCATAATCATGGAGGCGAACTTTATTAAGATTTGTATTCAATCACATCGGAGAGTCGGGACGTAATCACGCCACCACTTGATCTAATTCGCATACTTCATTGTGAAAGATAGCGCTGGTTTGAGTGGAGAAAAACAAGCACATCATTTGAAAGCTCACATGTATTAAGTGATTACTCGAGTTGTGGGACTTAACAATCAGGGGAAAAATGCGTGTAGTAAGAAACAAAAGATGATGCTTACATGTCGGTTGATAGAGCACTGGGGAGGACGAGTGATCTATATTCCGTATCTGAGAAATCGAAAAACAAACCAGCACGTGATATGCCTTAATGCCTTGTATCTTTCCTGTATGCGTGTGATGTGTCTCTATTTCATTTTGTTGCTGTTACTGTTGTAGTCTTAGAAAAAACGAGGGCAGAAGGATTTCTCACATTAATCTGAATGTCTAAAAGATATTGATGACATGGCTGGACAGTTTCTCTTTTTAACTCTTCTGGCTGTCTTTTTCATCTCTCTTTGAAAAAAAAAGATGAAGAAAAGATGAAAACTTTGCGCTTCTATCACCTCTTGTTGGATAGAAATAAAGCACAACTAAATTCAATTAAAAAATGATTTGAATTGAATCAGTTTAAACTGAATTGAATGTCGTAAGACGAGGGGTTGCCATGACCACTTGCATCTTCTGGTTCAAGCTGATTGGCCAAGAAGGATTGGTGTGACCGCCCCCTCCGCCCCCTCCTTGCCCTTCTGATTCTACAGTGCGTCTCTTTATCTGAGGCTGCTTCCTCTGTTTCTATCAAATTGAGGCCAGAGCTTTCCTAATCATGACATTTCCTTCGCGAAACGATAGCGGGTGTCGAGTGAAGTGAAAATCCAAAAAAAAAAAAAAAAAAATGTCTGCGGAGAATGTAATAGAGCATTTCGAGTATTATGATAATTATTCAAAGAACTGTTCTGAAGACACTTTTTAGGCCAACGACAACTATCAGATAAATTATATTCGAAGGTAAAACGGAATAGCAATATAGGAACAATCTATTGTCATTAATGCGAATCGGTGAGATAGAAACAAACACTTGTAGCTCATTGGTCCTATTTCAGTTTCGACCAATCGGAAAAAGAAAGACACACACACACACAAAACAACAACAACAACAACAACAACAACAACAACAACAACAACAACAACAACAACAACAACAACAACTATTTACGATTCGCAATTCCGAGGGTTTGTTGCACACACGCTCTTTTCATTTTCGGATTTAATTAACGAAGCTTATTTGACACCGGGATTTGGGGATTAATGAACTTTCTAAATCACGAACCTTATTTCATTTTCGGACTGTCAAACTTTAATCTGAACAACGAATCTTCGTAATAGCGCCACAGGCAGATTAACAAACACCTATTTTAGTTTCTGGATTGAACACGTAGTGGTAGGGAAACATGTAGGGATAAGGAATGTATGTTTTGGAATAGCGAGCTTTCGGGATAGCGAACCTTATTACAAATTCGGATTAACGATCGTTAATCCCTTCACAATTATGAACATCACCCACTGACATTCAAAAACCTTGAAGACACACCATTGCGGTGTTTCCTTGTTTGTTCCTGTGTTTGTTTATTTGTTTGTTAATTTGTTTTGTTTTTTCGTGTAGGTCTAGTCAGGCTTTACTTTGCTTATCTATTCTTACTTTGAATGTTGATACGAACAAGAACAATTGCGATAATGTTGTGCACTACACTCAGTGTCATTCGCTCGTAGAGTGCCGTTCGCCAAGATGATGATTGGTTGTAAACAATTACTGATGGCATGCATTTAACAATGTCATGTTATAATAACAAAATTTTTACTTTTTTTTTTACAAAGTCAGGTGTCAGACCGACAGTTTGCATATGCACTTGATCTTTCAAATGATATTTTTACTGCTGTCATTATACACCAATGAAATTAATCCTCAATCGCATTACGCATAATTCAGTTGAAATAACCTAACTTGCTGTTACGTAGGCCTTATCATATTCCTTGCCTCCTATATGTAACAACATTAATATTGTCAATGACCACTTTCTCTAAAATGGTTTTGCCAGCTTCGTTAATTACACTCATACTGATTTTCTCATTTCTGTTACCTTCATTTGGTATTTATGTGAACTTCATGATATGGGAGTTACTGAGATCACGAATGGGAATAATCGGCATGAATAACAGGTCGTCAGAGTCTAAGTAATGTAAATGGTCACTTGTTGACTAACCTAGTTTTTAAGTCGAAAAATAGTCTGTAAGCATCTGAGAAATATTCTTCCTAATCATTATGGAGTCAGCTGTATAGCTAGTAACGTGGTTGTGGGCGACATATCAGAATTATTCCGATAATTAATCACCATCACACTTATAAACAGGATCAAGAAGAAGAAAAAAATCGCACGGCACACACAGGCCGTCCAGTAGGCTGACATCAGAGTAATACACACGACGTTACCTTAACCGCCACTGGTACTTTCCAACTTGTCTACCCTAGAGGTAGAGACATGTATAATGTAGGTTCCGGTATAAAGCTCTTAGAAGAATATCAATGAACACCTGCATGACACCTGCATGCTTGGATCAAAGAACGCAAATTGCTACGGGCGGGTTTCGGCAGATAATCGGGGTGGGAGCAGGCGTGAGAGGAAAGAAGCTTATTTTTGCGGACTCTGCAGCTCTCTATAATTCCAAATACGGCTAGAAATCTGAATGGTAGGTATTTTCATCTTTGATTTCTATATAGGGAACGGAGAGTAAATATCGCTGATACATGTAACTGCTTTGAAATTAGGGGGGGGGGTGGTAATGATTACGCCATGTTGGTTTTAGCATCCTGTGTTAAGACATCACACTTTGCACCAAATATCAACACCACTCTATGCAACTTTGCATATACATGAGCAATCATAAGCGGTTAGCAGCACTTAGGAACTCATTCCTGAAAGTGCCCTGGTAAAACTAGTTGCGGAATTAGAATAGAAGTATTACAGTGAGAACCTCAAGTGACAACCTAAACGTTTTTTCCAGAACCTCTAACATAATTATGTCCATACGTCGAAAGACTTTGTGTAAAATGACAAAGAAATCCAAATGTTTCGTCAAAATTTCAAACACACGTTGATACGTCGTAAGATTTATGTGTGTGTGTGTGTGTTTGTGTGTGTGTGTGTGTGTGTGTGTGTGTGTTTAATGACGATAACTGCCGCTTGTTCTTAGGTGCCCTTAAATATCATTCAGATTCAGATTTTCCAAACTGACTTTAAGTCACAGAGAGGTGGTGTGGTGCTGGTGGAACGGGGCGGGGGGGGGGGGGGGGGGAGGGGAAGGCTCCTCAATTGTAATACTCATGACATCTCACCATAGACGCCCTGTTATCTTTCGCAACTATGAGTCCAGAGAGTCCAGAGTCCAGAGAGGAAGATGCACCGTAGAGGGCGTCACGAATCGTTTTGTATTTCAGAGTATGAGCTTTTCTTTGTGGACTATTGGCTTTACTTTTCAGTCATCCTTCGTTTTAATTCATCTATCTTTATATCCCCAAATATATGTGCATGTACCTTGTTGTACTTGTGTCTACTTGTCGTGTATCAAAATATCGCCCAGGGATATGTTGCAGAATTTATTGCTTAAATAAAAAGAAAAACAAAACAACCAAACCCAAAAACAATTCTCAGTTTCTTCCTATCTATTTCTCACTTTTCACCACGAATTCTCTTCAGATTTATCAAAGCCCCTGTGGTATGCCGATGTAATTCAATTTCGCCTCATATATTCTCAAACTATCAAATTATAAAATTTGGAATAATATTATGATAGGCAGAATAATTATGCCTTACGTTATAAGGATAGAGAATACCAAAATCAATTCGACACACCGGTCCAGGGACGTATGAAATTTTGTACCATCTCAATCTCGTGCAATTCGCTCAATTGGCCTTTTTAGATAATTTATTCGTTAAACATAATCATGTTTGTTGCCAAAGGTCTGTGCTGGAACTTGAATATATAAAAAAAAAATGTATTCTGTTGTTCCTTGAAGCAGTTTCATTTTATATTAGATACTGACTTCTGTATACAGATTCGACATGAAATGCTTTTTTATTCTATTTTCATGTTTACAACTGGTCCGTACTTTTGCCTCAACAAGCTGTTAACCGACAACAGGGTGAACGTACCTACAATAGTAACTATACTTGTGCAGTGTATCGTTTCTTCTCCTCAAATCTGTTGGTAAGTAAGTTGATAGGTTGTTTTTTTTTTTAACCTCTACAGAGGTACTTTATTCATTCATTTCCAAAGCTTTACATCAAACGATTTCTTTCTTTTTTTTAAACAATGAATGAGCACATACTCAAAAAGTACAGATTCTTCATTGGTTATCAAGTAAATGATTTCATCATGTTTGTTACAATCTCAGAAACATTATCTAACAATATTTCATTTCTAAAACTAATCCATATTTTCAAACTATTGTATAAATGCCCTTGAAATAAATGCATCATGTATTGTTTATAAATTGCATACTGCGCATATATCAATATCTTATTTATATTCGTTACATTTGGACCCTTTGATTCCACTCCAATAATCAATAATTTCTCGTTTAATAAGATTGTTTCTCTAAACGCGAACTGAATAAAATCAGTAATCTTTTTCCAAAACATAGACACTTTAGGACACTCCAAAAGAACATGACTAAAGGTTTCTGTTTCAGAGCAAAATATACACAAATTATCACTTACAATTTTCCATTTGAAAAGATTATATCTATAAGGTAGAATACAATGTAATGTCTTGAAGTAGCATTGCTTAACTTTGTTGTTCCTTAGTTTCCGAAATGTTTGTTTCAGAACAGTATTCCAATCAAAATCAGTACTCAAATCAAATCTGTCTTTCCAATATAACAGTATAGTTAGATCACTTTTCTTACTCTCACATAAAAAACTATGAAATTGTTTCGACGATGTTCTAGATAATCTGATATATTCATTGTCCTTTATTGCATATAAATCAATATCGTAATCTTTGTGCGCGTTTTCACATTGATCTACTTCTAATATACGTTCCACCCATATCTTTGGAATTGCCTTTTTCAGTTTTGAATACTTAAAATCCACTAATAAATTATCACAATTGAGAGCACAACAAATTGACTCGCGAGATTTAAAACATCCATCTTCAACTACATCATTAAGTGTCAAGATACCTTTCTTGTACCATTCTTCAAAAAACAAGGTTTTTCCATTAAAGCATATATTACTGTTATACCACAATACTTCATCTAGTATGTTGCTCACATGAAGAAAATCAATATATCTTAATTCACACCACGAAAGTAAGCAATGAGTGTAGAAACGAGGTAGTTTATGCTTCTTGCATAGTGCTAACATATCTTTACATGAACAGTTCGTTTTCATTATCAGAGGACTTGGACCTATTTTCTCGACCCAAAATTTGAACATAAACTTCCATGGCGAGTCTGGATGACAATTTTGATAATTTGCGAACCACGACAAATACAAGGATTGAAATCGAGCATGTAAATCAAACATATTCAAACCGCCTTTTTCAATAGGATTTAATAAAATAGATCGCTTCACCTTTTCTCTCCTAGAATTCCAAAGGAAATTATAAATCAATTTATTCAATTCCATAATGAACTTCTCTGGAAATGGTAGTACTAAGGCTACATACACAAATTGTGAAATGATCAATGATTTGACAATTACCACTTTACCATACAATGTTAAATTTCTCATTTTCCAGAACTTTAAAATAGTTTTGACCTTTTCTAATTTTGAAAACCAATTCAATTGTTCAGATTCCTTTCTGTTCTTTGTTAAAAATACACCCAAATATTTCACAGGATCACTAGTCCAATTCAAATCATTTACACTATTTTCTTGAAATTTCATTGTTACTGCTTTTGTTTTCATGACATTCAAAACTGGTCCAGCAATTTGCCCAAAACGTTTAACTTCCCCGAGTGCTATATTAGCAGACTCTATCGAATTAACAAAAATAACAGTATCATCAGCCAGTTGTGAGATTTTAAATTCTTTTTGTTGAGCTGTGTTGCCGGAAATAACAGTGATACCCTGTATATGACTGTTCTGCTTAATTCTCAAGGCCATTACTTCGGATACAAGTATAAATAATAAAGCGGAAAGTGGGCAGCCCTGCCTTATTCCCCGTTTTATTTCAAATTTCTCTGATACCCATCCACTATTTATAACGCTCCCTTTAACGTCAAAATTTGATAGGTTGTTAAAACTATTCATTTATTTCTTTGTGTATTTAATGACGCCCAAAATATGGCGTATTGTCCTTTATGGCACATTGTTTAGATTGTTTTTCTTTTTATTATATCTGTGTTTTCTCTCACGATGATGTCCTTATCTCTCATGTGCAAAGTTAGCCATGATCAATGATAAATACAATTGTATGTTTTCGACAGTGATTTGTTTATTAATTGTGCCATGCAGAAACAGTGTATAAAATAATGAAAGATGAACAAAAGATATACACAACTGTAACTGCAGATTATGAAAACAAAATCAGATCTATAGGCATATAATTATAGCTGCAGGATACACGAACTAAGAAAGTAGGAAATAATCATTTTCGTTTGATACAAAGTAACCATGATGCTGATGGGAGAATCAATTTGTAAAAAAGAAAGAAAGAACGAGAGAGACAATAAAATTTTATGCAATCGTCATCCCCAAAGATTTGTTGTTCTTTTGTTTTAAACTAAAATTCGCAAAGGAGACAGTTATTAGCGCGCTTTAGATCTGCGACGAGAACGTAAAGACAACGCCTCCTCCGGAGTTGGACAATAGAAACTGCTGTGTTGCGCATGTGCAGAACACCATATTTTCTTCTGTGTCTAGTAGCGTCGTCTTTAGCGTTCGCGTCGATAAGATCTAAAGGTCGCTATTGTAGGAAATCGATGGGTGACGATCAAAACACATTCAAAACAACTGTTTATTTCTCTGTGAGCAAGATGTGAAGTCTAATATGATACAGATTGTCGTCTTCGGTTAACGAAACGATTGTGAAACTATGTTTCTGTCAATTCGAAATATTTGCGGGCAAGTTTTCGGCAAGCGTTGACAATAACGTCGTTGAATATCTTTGCAATCTGCTTTGGCTCTCCCGTTTAAGTGGGATACAAAATGTCAAAACGCAACATTGGATATATCATGACGTATTTGTTGTTGGTGCTTTTTTAACAAGAAATATTAATATTATTGCAATGATGTCTTATTTCATAAACTCGTGAGTTTCTTATAGGGAGGGGATGTATATTAATAAACCAGTCACTAAATTCAAATCGCAATGGGGTAGCCTATAGACTTCGGCAGTAATTACGTAGACTTTTTTTTGGTGTTGACCTTAGTTTCTATCAATGATGTCTCTCAACTGCACTTAGCCATCAACAACAGCAAAAAGAAAAAAAGATCGGAGAAAAAGATTGAAACTTTGAATTACGGTGAATTTTACGTCATTTGGCACACGTAAAACAAGCTTATGAACTTACAGTTATTCTATACCTCTTGTTGACTATTGAAGGATGGACTGCATTCAAACGGTATTTCCCAGTCTGTGACACCCTAATCAGCATTCATCTCACATTGATAGGTAACTGGAATTGGTCAAAGTTCTTCACTAAGCGTCTTACCTTGCTAATAATGATAAATCTAGACATTAAAAATCATTTGTGAGATGAATGCTGATTAACCCAAGTGGTATCTTCACCTACACGAGTTACTGTTGATACTTCTAGTTTGGTTGATGTTATATTGGTTAATAACCTGGATAAAGTTGGAAGGGTAGATGTGATTCCAGTCTCATTAAGTGATCATTATATGGTTTTCTGTACATGGGGTAAACAAAAAATGTGTAAAGAACACTCACATAGATTTAAAGTTAGCAGAAATATTAAAAAAGTAGATATTGTTAAATATGCAGAAGATATAAGTAAATTGCGCTGGGACTGTGTATATAATGCCACTGATGTTAGTACTGCGTACTCTGCTTTTGAAAGAGAACTCTTGAAAGTAATAGACCATAATGCTCCACTGAAACGTAAACGTATTAAGAAAAAGGAATCCCCATGGATTACTGATCATGTGCTACAACTCATCAGAGATCGTAATATGTTGAAACGCAAAGCTGGACTGACTAACGAAAAAGACGACTGGAATCGATATAAAAAGGCAAGAAATTGTGTAACAGCTGAAATACGTAAAGCGAAAAGAGATTTTATTACCAATACTATTAAGGCAAGTAACGGTCAATCCAGTGATGTATGGCAATCGCTAAGTTATGTGATGCCTAAGAAACAAAGTCATGAAAGAATAGATGAAATTGAACGAGATGGTGTCCGATACTATGGGAAAAAAGCCCTGGCTGAAAACTTCAACGATTACTTCGCGGAAATTGGAAAAACACTTCAGAATAGTATCACTAAGAACGGCGTTGATTATGTTGATCTTGACAACGACCTGTCCGATCATTGTAATGAGTCATGTTTATCATCATTTAAAGACATAGAAGAGCATGAAACTCTTGAAGTAATTATGAAGATGTCAGTGAAAAAAGCTTGTGGAAACGATGATATCCCAATGTCGCTCATCAAACCGGTTGCTCATTTAATTGTTAAACCTCTTACACATATACTGAATATGTCAATTAAACAAGCCTCTGTTCCAGATGAACTGAAAGTTTCTAAAATTACACCTGTCTTTAAAGGTGGGAATAAAATGGTGATTGGAAATTATAGACCAATCAGTATTTTACCTGTTTTTGCCAAGATTTTTGAAAAGATAATATTTACTCAACTATATGATTATTTGACCAGTCATCATCTTCTCTGCGACCAACAGTCTGGTTTTCGCCCTAATAATTCGACTTCCACTGCACTGTTAAAAGTAACAGAGGAATGGCTAGGCAAGCTCGATAGAGGCAATCTAGTTGGGGTAGTAACATTGGACCTGAAAAAGGCTTTCGACACTGTTGACCACAAGGTATTGTTATCCAAACTGAAAAGACTGGGTGTCACCGGTAATGCACTGAAATGGGTAGAACACTATTTGTTCAATCGCGTTCAGTATACTGTTGTGAATGGTGTAAAATCCCCCATGAGAGTTATTGAGTGTGGCGTTCCACAAGGGAGCACCTTAGGTCCTCTGTTGTTTGTTATATATGTCAATGACCTGGCGGAATGCCTTAATGAATGTAAGGTGTCTCTGTATGCTGACGACACCTGTATATACACTGCACATAAGAATGCTGAATCTGTGGCCGATACTCTCAACAAGGATTTGGAAGCAGTAAATCACTGGCTTAAAGAGAATAAACTTGTACTTAATGTAAATAAATGTGAATGTTTATTGCTTGGTACCAAAAAACGACTAAAAAGTGTAAAGCATTTTAACGTGCATATTGAATCATATGAAATTAAACGAGTAACACATATTACATATCTTGGCGTTATTATTGATGAACATCTAAATTGGGAACAGCATATTGGAAAAATATCAAAGGAAATAATAAGTAGAATATATTTATTGAAACGGATACGACCTTATATAACACAACAGACAGCATTGATATATTATAAGAGTATTGTACAAGGAAGATTTGACTACTGTGATGTAGTGTGGTCAAATTGCAGTAAAATGATGATTTATAAATTGCAAAGATTACAAAATCGGGCACTGCGTACCGTTCTGAAGGTTAATTGGAGGTTTTCAACACAATTGATATATGATCAGTTAAGTATTTCTACTATTAAAATAAGACAGAAATATAGAATGTTACACGCAATGTATAAAATTGCTCATGGGGTTTACCCCCAAAGTTTGTGTGAGTTGTTTTCATTTAAATATACAAATTATTTTTTCAGATGTAATATGTTAAAATTTGAGTTATGTAGATTTTCAACTAATTTCAAACGTAGGAGTTTACAGTACAGGGGATGTAAAGTGTGGAATGATCTCCCAGATAATATCAAGATTATGAGTTTTAATAATTTCAGGTCTTATTTGAAACAGCAGCAGTTCTAGTTTGATATCCACTGCATTATATATCATATTACATCATATCAATTATCATAACGTTTCCTATTATGTTACGCGATGAGTACTATTGACATTTGTTTTATATCAATCTCTTGTCAATGTCTGTATTTTTTTATTCATATGCTGTTATATGTAGATACACTTTTCCTTTTCTTCGTGATTTTTTTTTCTCTTTTTTGTTCTTATTTCAATCATCGCTATATATTACGCTGTTACTGAATCTATGTTTCGTTCTGTTATAATGTATACATGCACGGACTTGCAGAATAACAGCCGATGGCTGAGCAAGTTTCCTTTTTATTACCGTGTTGAAAATAAAATGAAATTACCTGAGTCATGACTGTTTGAATAACAGATTTAGCACACTCTATGCATTTACTGTTTTGACGGCAAGATTTGTGAACTGAGAAATCAAATTCGGGATCAATCTTTTAATAGTTCCCGAGAGTCTGCATTCACAGATCATGTGTCGATATCTGTATCCTAAAATGCAATGCTTGTTGCCATAAATGCTGCATGTGGACATCTGTAATTTTCGCGTTCGGATCAACCGCAATGAAAATCACAGGAGAACTTTCGATAGGCAAACTTGTGCTTTTATTGAACAAAGGTAATTTGGAAAGGATGCATAAGATATTTTGTAACTTTTGTATCTGACGCAGGCCTGTGCGCCTCTGAATGGGAATGCCCTAATTTTAAAGAATACATGAATAACGATCCATTTGCATTTCGGTAGATAATAATGACGGCAGTGTAGCATTGATAGCTGCTCGCAGCAATTAGGCATTAGAGTTGCGAGTTGGAAAGCTGTGGACACTCATCAATAACAAAGATAAGCCATGAATGGGGAAAGCTAATTGCAAAAAGCGACTTTGTGTACAAGTGATCAATTATTCGCGTAATCAGAAATGTCCATTTGTGTACCCGTTCTTTTGAAGCTAGATATAGATAAACTATTGTAGTTTATGATGTGATGGCGTAACTACGTTACTTCGCTGGTAAGTAAAGAGAGGGTGGAGTATTCACTGATGTATCCCACTTCTACACAGCTCCAAATATTGACCAACTTTGATGAACCGATTGGCACAATCTCTGATCGAGCAGTCTGCTTCATGATAGATTAAAAGAAGATTGTATTATTCCCATCTTTGGAGCCATTGACCAATCATTTTGTTTGAAAACAGGCTGATATGCTTAAAACCATTAGTGGTACATCTCATTTGTGCATGCCCGATAATTGGTAACATTTGTCATACCTCCTGGCAATACCTTTTGATCCCATTTTGTGATTTCGAAACGCTGCCTCTACAATGTGTACTGCTTACCATTTAGAGTAGTGTTCGAGTTATTTTGATGCATACATGTAGGCCAGTTGTATCACAAAACATCCTACCATATAAGAATTTCGCAATGAATCCTAAGATAGAAGGAGATACTTAGCACTATTTTTCTAAATATTTCTCAATGCTTCTTAGTGGGACCCTCCACTTCCATCCTCATCCTTAGTTGACTTGTATTATACGCTTTATGTATTTAACAAAGATGTAATCGCATCTACTTTTCATTTTCATAATTTTCTTATGTACCTTTTCAAATTTTGTTCTGTATCACAAATATCCCGTGTATATGCAATGTACATAATTTCTTTGTTCATTTTGATGGAGGTGAAAATAAAGTTGAAAGTTGAAAGTTGAAAGTAAATAAACCATAACTGTATATCTTATGGTTTAATCTAGAAACAATTTTATTATAACTACATTTCACATATACTGAGTAACATTTTTATATTGTTTGTTTCTATCGCTAACTCACATTTTGAAACTATTTTTGTTTGATCTGTAGATAGTAAACAATGTATTTAGATTATCCATGACCAAACAGAATGTTGGGGAGTTCCATTAATTCATAATCGCACTGGCAGGCTGAAAAAAAAAAGGATCGCAGGATCTTGAAAAAATGTATTTGCCTCAGAATCTGTCAGTTTTGACTTAGAGTGCAGTCATCATAACTGCCATGTTGCTGTACTACCCTTCAATTTTCAGGAGAGGCCAAATCTCCAAATATGGGCGTATTCGTACTTCTTCCAGTGAAGAGCTCTTTCAGTGCTTTGCGGAATCGCTTGTGCCGGAGTGTATAAATGAACGGGTTGACCCACGAATTGCACAGAGCAAGAGTGATGAAAACCCAGTGGAGTCGGCTGTAGAGATAGGTGGGTGGGATGATGCCGAGGTTGAAGGCGACGAAGGCCAGCTGGTTTGGTCCCCAGCATATGACGTACACGACGACCACGATGAGCATGAGACTGATGATTCGACGACGGGCAACGATGTGAAATGAAGTCTCTGCCTTCTCGTGTAATGTTTCCTTTGGTGCCATCAGTGCGGCCCGGCGGAGGGATCGAGCGATGGCGATTTGGGTGGTGAACAAAATGGTTGTCGGAACGGCGAGTCGAATCGTGAATGTCACGATTCCCAGCACGACTTGTGCATGTGGCGACGAGGAGAAGACACACTTCATGGTCTCTCCGTCCACGGTGATTGTGTACAACGTCGACGACGAAAATAGAGCCGAACCGATCCAGAGGACAATGACGACCGTTACGACACGCTTCCGTCTGACAGAGCGGTAGAAGCGCATTGGATACAGCACTGCGTATAAACGATCGAATGAAATAGCCACCAGGGTGTAGATCGACGCTGTCACCGATGTCCACATGGGGTAGTATCCGTGCCAGACCTTGCAGAAGGCGATCCCTGCCCACGTGTCGGGAACGACTTCTGACGGCGGGTGGGGAGCCCAGAACAGCGACGTCAATAAATCGGCGATCGCCAAGTTTCCGACGAGAATGTCCGTCGATCGAATCCCTGAGTGACGCCGGAATATAACTATGATCACCAATAAATTACCGCAGACTCCAAGAATGGTCGACATCAGCTGAAACATGACATTCCATGACCATTCTATACGACCCCATGACCACTGTACCACCATCTCAGTGGAAGGGGGATTACTGTGAGTGATATCATATTCATATGACTCGGTGTGCACGTCTTCCACATTGAAAGCGGCCATATCGGAAGGATGGATGGTAATGAAATCTGTCATATAATTAATCCCTGTGGAGAGAGAAGAGAGGCAAAAGTCGTCATTTTTTCAGACCAGTGTCATTGGAGTGAAACACCACTATGTCAAAAATGCATGTGTGATGGTACACCTGTAGGTTTTCATCCCCGTCTAATGGCTAATGGATGTATCCGTCGATTATTGTAAAGGCCTTGCGCTCTGTTTAATAGCAATGGTGTACCATCTCGTCTCGGTCGTTGAGCTCCGTATCGATAACCATTCCTCTTGGCATCCCATATTGTACACGATTATAACCCGCTTTAGCCTCTGCTCCGTTTTTTTTTTTTTGTCTGTCTGTCTTTTGCCAAGCTAAACGTTTTATCAGGTCTCAAGAGATAAAAAAAAAAAATCATATTTTCACCATTTATGCAAATAGCAACGCATCATTTCATCACATCATATCTTGCCTCAGAGGCGCCCCTACCCTGCAAAATATTTATGAATTAATATTACATCAAACATGATAATCGTTATGAAGTCACAAATTCATGTTCATACATTCAATCGAGCTCATTTAAAGATGTCAACATGGTTTGAATTACTGTCTTTTATTTAGTAACCTGTACCATCTGTTTTGTCTAATGTTACTTTCTAGAATAAAAACATGGGCAAAATTAACATCGTCTTAAAGAAACATCTCCAAACCCCCTTGCAAGAAGCTTGTTACACTTACTACTTTGAGGCGTTTTTTTTCTGTTAGAGAGTCTATATAGTTTGCGAATCATGTTTCTGTTTGTAAAAGTACATGTATGTACGGTACATAGAAACAAGTACTACGGCAAAGAAAAAAACAGGCAAAAAGAACATCAACTGTGTGGATAACGACTTCATAAAACATGCTATTCACCTGATAATGTATGTATCATCTGGACTAATTATTAAAGATTCATTTTCTATAGCTGTCTTCCTCTTTTTTTCTAATCTCGCAGAGTAGTAGGCCTATGTGATTTGAAAAGAACGAATATTGATATTTGCCATGTTTAATAAAAAAAAACAGCAACAGAGCAAATGTAATGTGAAGACAATATATAAACGTATGTATTCATATATCTATATAATTATGTATACATAATCATATAAATATACATTTAGCTCAGTGCTTACACTATGTTACTGTTTTAACTGAAATCAGTTTAATTGAAAGGAACGAATTAATCCCATTTATATACAAGTATATAACAGAATTCTTCTGTACCTTGATCTTATGTCCTCACCACGCTGAGTACTTACAGAATCGACGAAAAACAATACATGAAAGTTGTCCACACCACCACTTGGAAGGAAATGGGCCAAGTGCAGGTCTTGTCCAAATTACCTAGTTTCGTGTAAGCGTAAAACGTTATGTAGTAACGACGTTGCAAGCAAATCCATGAAAGTTACGGTTTTGTTGTTGTTTTACTTCTTTACAAACAGGAATTTAAATGTAAGTAAACATACATAAATGATGCTTTACAACTTTAGAAGAGCGGCGCAAAATACCCCACGCGTATAATGGATCATTCCAAAGTTTCACACAGATCACTTTATTTTTGAACAACCTTGTTTTGAAATACTTGAAACGTCATCGTTACTTAACTTTATCGTATTTGATAAAGGAAAAGGTCAATGCTGCTGTGATTGGTCGAAGTTATTATGTTCAGCTTATTTAGTTACTCTAGCCATTATAGGTCCATTCGTTTTCGCTGTCAATATACACCGCCGTCGAAATGACAACTGTATGAAAAGAGGGGAACTGAAAGGTTCCCTCCACAATACTATCATCTTCCTCTTCTACCAGGAATGGAGACACTAATGGATTTTGCAATCAATAAAATCCCCTTATCCTGCAAAACAACATGAAGGCCCACGATTACGCTGCTTTCTATTTTTTTATTTACTCCCTCCATGCTATTGTCCACCACAGGCACGCAAATCTGAGGCATTCATCTGGTGATGTTTTGTAAGATATCGATCCAACTGATTTTTCTCGCTCATACTGTCTTTTTTTTTTCATTTCACTATTTTTTTTTTTGCAGTGAAAAGAATCATATACGCTTATGATATATATATATATATATATATATATATATATATATATATATGGATACAATATCTATGTCCATGCGTATGTGTTTATGTGCGCACGCAAGAAGAACAAAAAAAAAATGCTTGTGATTGGATAATCGCGAACCTTCATCTGTTATGAGTGACCATTCACATACTCACAACTTGAGTAGGGAGGGAACTTAGACACATAGTGCTACCTAAGACCGTGTGTGAAGTTAAATGTAATGTGCATCTGTTAGTGTGTGTTAGCGTGTATCAGGTTGCCTGTATATATGTTTTTGTGTGTGTGTGTCTCTCTCTCTCTCTGTCTCTCTCTCTCTCTTTCTCTCTGTCTCTGTGTGTGTATGTAGTGTCTGATACGTATATTGAGATTAACTGTGTGTACATACATACAAGGGACAAAACAAAAATGTATACGCTTTCAATAATCTCAGCAGAAATTCCCCGCCTACTTCGTCAAGAAAATACAGCATGTGCCTGAATGTACTTCAAGCAAGCGTCACCAGATAACAACCATGCTAAAGCGCACGAACATACACACATGCACACACACACACACACACACACACACACACACACACACACACACACAATTGTTCATGATATTCTTTATTTGAGTGTTATTCAATGTCAGTATCATGTTCACAATGAGAGGGATGTTGACAAAACTGAGCAGATTATTATATTATTCTTCTTCTAAATCACATGTTTTTCTTTGATACACACACACACACACATACACACACACACACACACACACACACACACACACTCCTCCATGCATACCTTCTGCTTTCTACATCTTCTTGTTCTTTGGACTCATTTGTCCAGGTTGTTCAAATTCCCTTGATAAGTTTAATATTTTCATGCATATTAAGAGGGCGGCGCTCGGAGACGTTCTCTATAAGAATTCAATAGATTCGTATTCTAGACTGACATTCTTTCTCCATCCATTTTAGCCTGATGTTTGATAAAAGGTGTTTAAACCGATAATAAAATAATACATGAGTAGCAATGGTAAAAATAATAATACACAAATCTTACACACACACAGACAAAGATATATTTGTATATGTATGCACGAAAAAAAAACCCTCATTATTAGATATTGAACAATGAATAATACCATAACTATTGAAAATGCAATGCGTTTTTAACCTGATGTTTGAATGCTAAAATTGATGATCAAAGAAATATAGTAACAATAGTAATAATGTTAGTAATGCACAGATTATGCATACAGACCGGGTATATTTGTGTTTTTTGTGAATGAAATGAGACACTGTTGAACAATAAATGACATCCACAAATGTTTAGAATAGATACAAATACATAAATATTGACCATTAATAATTTACAAATCTAAAGCTAGACTTCAATCCAATATCCCTGAAGAAACTGCAAGAATCTAGATGCATCTTAATAACTGTTTAATGCTTGCGTAGGTTCAGACAAGTTAGTTCAAATGCTCAAATTGGATAAATGATAAACAGACTGAAACTTAGCAAACGGAGTAAAATGAGTTCCATTTAGACTGTAATAATCCTACATTGTCATATAGGTATCGGATTGTGAATTATCATATAGATCAGCTTTGGATTCTGATACTTCCACATGTATACATGGATCAATGGTATTGTTTGAAACTATATTAAACAAAGGACTCATTTGCACATCGTGATTGGAAACCCTTTGCACGTTTAGTAAAATTCCATTCATCAAACGACATTTCACAAACGTGATGTTCACTTCAATCACCTTCTCTAATCCCTTTAATATCTTGAGATCGAAAGCATCTCTGGTTAACGATTAAATCATGTTTTCAGTTAAATTTAGCCGAAAAGAGGTGAAGTCCGTGTAGCTCAGCCACAATTCAGTCTATAGCGTGCATGCGTGTACAGTGTCGTCGTTTGAGAGCAATATTACATAAAATAAGCGAATACAGGCAGTAATCGAAATCCAAGATTGATGCATTCTAACGACTCCCCCATCCCCCTATCTCTCTACACATAAATGAATATGAATATATACATAGATATAAATATATAGATATGATATTTGTCGCATGTAGTCATTACCATCGTCTAATAGCTTTAAAGAAAGTATGCATTACACAAAATTTGTTGAACAGAGTATTACGAATGAAGTGTAGAGTAGGGATTAAGCTTGCACCCTAGCAGGCATTCCACTTGACCGTGTCACTAACACTCGTATTCTGGAAGCAGGTTAGAACAAAATAAAAATGAATTGAGCCACTGCAATGAACTGCCTTTCATTCATTGGTTAGTACTGTTGCCCGGTAAGAAGTAGGTCAATGGGGTTCACATCCCAGACTACTTCCTTCTTTGTATTTGTTCTTCACCGAAAGTAAAACACATACACACAACTCTGAGGATACCACATATTGTGTTGTCTAACATTGATTAGTTGAGACATGCTCCCATAGAAATCTAATAATTTTCTTACACAAGAAAGCAAATCCTTTAATTCAGTAAATGCACAATAGGGAGGTAGCAGGGAACTTAAATTGGATGACTGAGGCAAAATATTGAATCAACCTATAAGACAAATTGACATTAACAAATAATCTTTAGAGGGTGGTTTCGAAACGTTACACAGGTAGCCTTTACGGCTGAAGTGACGAAGTGCATGATAATGCTACTTGGAAAAAAAAAACAACAACAAACAATCAAACAAAAAACCCATCATATGATGGTACGTGATAAGTATCTGATTTCTCACCTGAATTTATCCTTTCGCAGACCGTGCAGAAATCTTATAAAGGGTGTTGTGTTGCATAGTACAATGCAAGGTATTACAGTGGCTTGAGAGCACACGCCTTTTCTTCGGTCACCGCCAATCGAAAGCAAGTACTCGAATAAAAAGAAGTGAAATGAACGAATGAGGGAAAACTTGGAAAATTGTAAGAAAAACAACAACAAATACAGCAACCAAAAAAGTAACACAGACAAAAAAAAATCTGAACCATAGATATCAGATCTTGAAGGAAACACACGGGATGAGTTTGAAATCAACGCAAATGTTAATACTGACACCAGTAAACGACACAATTCAAAAGGAAGAATAGGTTCGAAAAGATTCTCGCCTTTCATTTATTTTTTTTTTCTTCATTGCTTTATTGAAATATGAAAACACACTGTTATTTTCACCAATTCTTGCTGAGATGACTATAAGTAGTGAAATACTACTCATGGTAAGGCACTCCTAGTCGGAGCGCCGCATTGGCCTGTCTTAACGTCTTACTATTATACCATCGGAACGATTTTCTCCTGGTTGCAGGTAGGAACTTTTCACCGAGGCGTAAATTTACATTTGAAAACAATTAGCGTCTCAGGAGAACCAATTACCAATTATAACCTAACTTACTTACAACGCATACTTTGTTTTCTGTGTTGTATTTTGATTACAAACATTTACGAACGTTACTTCAGCAGCAAAACCCGATGCAATTCCTTGCTAGATAATGACTTGTTCAATATGGGAAATGTCATTTAAAGTCTCTCCATAAATAACCTAAATAGAAGATAAATCATTCAACTGGTTATCCCTAAGTCACCTGTATCACTAACAAGATATAGCATATGAACACGATTCTCTAAGAGCTTGCCTAATTTTTCTGTTGCTTTACTTTTACATGAAGTCTCCGAAATTGTAGCTTTATTGTAGCTTTTCTACTGTCCCCTCAAAGCAAGAACGAATTGCCACAGAATCTTGTTAAAATCCGCAGTACCTCAGAAATCTAGGGCATGACACTTTCACAAGGTAAAGTATGATTTTCTTGGTATTTCACTGGTTCTAAGAATCTGGAAATCAAATATTTTTCAATCGTCAGAAAGACAAATCTGGTGTGATAACTAAGGAGATTTCTTATTTGTTACCGACACATTCTCTTGACCCTCAGTATCCCACTTACCAAACCAAACCAAACCAAACCACCCCCCCCCCAAAAAAAAATGATAACCTTTAATTTATCACTCCCCACAATCTACTCAGAGTCGGAATTGCAAAAACATGCTTTGAAGTACACAATGCGCTTTTACGATGCAGATCAAGTTCGGACAGTAGGCAGTGAAAAAAAGAAAAAATATTTTCCCCCAAAATGTAAGGTCCATAAGATATGTTATGGAGGTGGGGACGTATCAAATTTAGAAATACTGGGTTGTAGGTACCCTGTCAATCCTCAATCGATCTTTCTCAGGACTGTTTAAACAGCACTATGGTCCTCGGGAATGTTTTTAATTTTAACAATCAAAAGATTGGGATAAACCGTACGAGTATTATATATTATAATCATTATCATCAATTTTATAAAAAAGAATCAGAGTAGAAAAATTCTGCTTTGGCATGTGTGGCTTTTATTTCTTTCTTTTTTTTCGACTGAATAACAGTTGTCTCATTAAGAAAAAAGTTGCAACAGTTGGTATATATATGTTTTCTTTTTGCTTCATTCTTGATCCATCTCAATTTCTACTTCTTTCAGTTTGGGAAACACCAGTCCGTTGAGATAGCACCAGAGCTGCTGCAGCATCTTCCCAGGGTGTGAAAGGCAACATGAATATCGAACCTAACAACTCACAATGGGAAAATGGACTGGAGACGTACACAACTGATTTTGAAGTGACCGAACTCGATGCCACCGAAACATTGACTTGGTCCTGGCACTCAATGCAATGGCCGTGGTATGTCATTTGCGAGCTGATAACCTCCATACTCGGAATCACGGGCAACCTCCTTGTCGTGGTCGTCATATTCTGTCGCAGTTCGAAGAGTAAATCCACCGATATTCTGGTAGGTCACCTGGCATGTGCAGACCTACTGACGTCGCTGTTCCTGGTTCCATATCCCGAATTAAACACCGTCCCATACACATGGTTTGGAACCCTATTCTGCAAGGTCTTCAAAGGGAATTACTTGATGCTGGTATCTGTAACAACGTCAACATACATACTATCGGCCATATCGATTGATCGGTACTTTGCCGTCGTTTATCCCTTGCGTTTTAAACGTTTCGTCAGTCGCCGACTGGTAATTGCTGTCGTCGCATTAATTTGGATCTGTTCGTGCTTTCTTATGATCCCGATACTCTTGGTCAACAACGCAGGTGTTATCCCGGGAAAATGCATATTTTACCTGCCGTTTCCGAAGCTCCAGGTCGCTTACGGCTTTTTCGCCTTCATCATACGACTCGCCGTTCCCACAACCATCATGATATTTACCCAGATCACTATCGCTCGCGTTCTACGACGGGAAGCTTTTCGTTTCAAGCCACAGAAAACGGCGCAGTCGCAAACGCCATCTTTTCACGACGTAGCACGAGCCCGCGTTCTCCAGCTTCTGTTATTGGTTGTGCTGGTGTACATAATTTGTTGGGCTCCAGACCAGTTCACCTTTCTCTCCTTCAACCTCGGCCTAGTGCCTCGCTCCCACCTCGCCAGTCCTCTCCATCGCATCTTCATCGTCCTCGCCTTTTGCAACTCTTGCGCTAACCCGATCATTTACACTTTTCGTCACCAAAAATTCCGGAGGGCTGCTGCAGATTTGTTCAAAGGAGTTACCGCAAGTAGATCGCCGATATTTGAGGAATTCATTTCCGAGAACACTCGGTCGAGCACTCACCGGAACACGAACCCTCCAGGTGTCGAACAACACCAATACTACTAAAATCATACCAGAAATCAAATCTCTTTTAGTCACGGGAAACCAAATCGTATCCCAGGAAATTTAGATTCATAACCCGTAATAAAACCATCACTTATGAGCACTACCATTCTGTCAACAAAATGAAACTTTATGATTTCGAAAATGATAAATGTTTTGTAATATACGATACAATTATATCAAGTAGTATCAATAGTAGCATACAAGGAAGGCAACTCTAAGAGTACATCTCCAGATTCTTCTCATTTGATCAAAAGGAATGAATAAAATTCTTAGTTGTTTTTCATTCCGCCGAGACCGGTCTATATTCTATAGCCGACAAGAAGTTTGTATGAGTTTGTATGATGTTGACGTTGCGCCGGCTCGGAATCGGCTTCTTCTGGTGACATTACATCGGGAGAGTGGTGTTTGCAAAGGACTGCACAACTATGACAAGTAGGTAAACTATCTTATATGCGGAATAGGGCATTAATGAGGGGGTGAGTTGAGACCTAAAATGATAATCAGTTCATATATTGAGAAAATGCTGTCACCTTCTAAGTTAATAGTCCTGCTGAAAGAACATGTAAGATCCACCAAAATGACAACAGCCGTGCATCAGCTGTCTACTAACCCATTTTTTATTCATTTATGTATCTGTTCATCTGTTACTTTCTTCTTCTTGTCCTCTTTGTTATCTTTTATCATTATTCTTATTGTTGTCTATATGACTATTATTAGTATTAGTATTATTATAAAGTACCTTTTTTTTGACATGTCGAGGCGTTTATTGGAAATCGTCGTTATTTGTGACTCTGCGTTGCCAGACATGGATTTTGAGTTAAGGACAGACTCTGAAAGAATAAACTCTAAGCTTTGATATGACATAATGACTCAATTCAAATACATTTTCATATCCTATCTAAATATTAGAAAGAAAGCGCACACTCTGGTAAAGTGTGAACTGAGAAAAGAAGCTCTGAAGTACAGGGTCTATTCAAGCGCTTAATCTTTACCAAACCGTGCTAGCTTTGCGATGAGTGGGACATAAAACAGGATGTAAACCACTAGAGCAACAACACTGAAGAGATTGTTAGATTAACTGAAATTGAGTATGCTCTATCAGCACATTCTGTCCATGAGTATTTCGAACTGACAAAGCAGTAGCCTTATTCTTTCAAAGGTTATTAGAGTTGAAAATGAAGAGTGTGCCAAGGATTTTCAAAAAGAAAAGGGGGGGGGGGGGGACTCCAAGACATACCGGGTCTCACTACTTAAACAAAAAAGGTTGGAAAAAAGTGCTGAAAAGATATTCTCCCATTGTATGATCCAAAATTTAGGAATAATGTACAAGAGGACTAGCTGTTACAGAAAATATGAGAACTCAATATTGAATTGGTTGACCCGTTTCACTTTTTTTTTTTTCGTCACGTAAAAATCAAGGGGTGCGACTATTTGTCAGATTTGCCATGCACGGTAACATTTTCTCTTGCCAGTTGCAGGTGTGTAATCTTAACGGGTTTCCATTTTCTTGAGTAATCTAGTGTTATGGATACACGCTTATTGTATCGACACTTCATCGTTCCGCGGAGGAAGATTGAAATACAGTAGAGTTCCACAAGATGGATGAACCGACTATACACCCTGTTTACGGAGCTTGGTTATTTGTAGTTGTGGTGGTCTTATTTTAGTCCAGTTGAACCTCCGTTACATATAGGCATGATTATTTTTCTCACCTTAGTCATTTTGATTTTTTTTTCCAGGGTCTTATCTATTAAAAAAAAAAAAAAGGTTGACCGGAGCAACGTTCTGTAAAGTTGAGAACAGGAACTATTTAATGTGGAAGTCAGAAAGGGCGTCTATATACCGAAACTCCGAGCCGTTTCCTTTGATCACTTTTTAGTCAAGCGCAGCATTTGTAGTTATTCCCGATTTTATGACAAATTGTACAGTAACTGCGATGATGTAGGGAAAATTGTATTTTTCAGTCAATTCCAAAGGACATTCAAATTGCCCTACATGAATTCGGTGACCATCGTTCACGCAACCTCTCGCCATGTCTCTTCCCCCACGCGTCATCGCGCAGGCACTACACGGCGAGGCCATTCGCTCTACGTCAACGGGAATATCGAATTCCGTTCGATATTTGGATCCAGGCAAGCTCCCATGGGTAATATTTGAGAGAGTAGAAGATCTCAAAACAGGAAAGTCGAAAGAAAATGAATTTAGATTTTCATAGGATTAGATCGATGGAAATAAAGTTTTCTTGTCAGGGAATGGAGGGTTTATAGATGAGGCGATGACTGACTTGCCCACTCTTGCCAATCTATTCTGGGAGGCTTGCAAAATCTAATGATTAGGTTAAATGTGTCATGTAAAATGGCTTCAACCAAATCAAGCTGCGTTATAGGAGTTGTCCTTCTGTGTTTCTTTGATTTTGTTTCATATATTTGTTTGTAGTTTCATGAAGTCATTATTCGTTTTTTATGTATTTCTGAGGGTCCAATATCGTACAAGCTTGGCTTTTTAGTGGGACCCTCCATTTCCATTCCCATCTGTGTAATATGCATAATGTACATGTATATACCTAAAATGCAATTACGTTGTTACTCATCATTACACTAACTGAAAAAGCAAGTAGGTTATTCATTATATGAAAAAAAAAAGAATTTGCCTTTGCCTCTCTTCCTGTTTTCAGGAAAAAAAAATCGGTATTGTCAAATTGTTTTCACTACATAGATTAACTGTATAACCTTTATTAAAAATGTATCTTGTTTGTCTTTTTTTATTGAAATAATGTAGGCAAAAAATTGTTCTTTCATGAAAATGTGGAGAACTTAAGATTGACTATTTTGAGTCATCACGTAAGATCTGGGCGTGCAACTTGTTTGTGCTCTGTTAATGATGCACGGTCTATCATTTTCACTAAGATTAGTTATATCCCTATCAAACAATTTAAAAGTATATATTATACATATTATATTTGGGGGTTTGAATCAATGTATCATCTTCCATCAGTGAAACAAAATTAAGCCGAACAATACGAAATATTTTCATATTGACCTCGATAATAACGTATTACAGTGATAAATGTGTTACCTATCAGGGTCAATGTTATACAGAATCAAACTCATACTCATGAGAATACCGTAATGAAATCAACTGCATCAAACACATGAGGTATCAACATATCGGGAACCAATTTTCTCTCTCAAAATCCACGATCTGTTTTGCTGTAAAGTGACACTATCATACGTTATGTCCAACCAATATTGACTGTGCGGAAAAATGCAAAAATGCGTATGGCCGATTAAACATATTCTAATCGATCACGAGTTTTCCAATAGACCGTAAGTTTACTACAATTATTCATTCCTGACACATAATTTTACGACTCAATAAACCCATTCATCAAAATCTGACCGAAGTAACTCTATTTCGTTTTATGTTTATATATAATTATATATATATATATATATATTTATATATACATGTATATATTATATATGATACACATAACTATACTACTCATTATTATGCCCTTGTGTAGAATGACAATCACATAAAAGGAAATATCATGATGCTGTTTCATACAGACTATTATGCATTGTATAGCACGCAGAGAGCAGTGCACAATGAAGGTATAGTGTCGTGTAGTCACTTTGGACTACATCCTAGCCTGACATACATTCTGTAAGAATCATAGAAAAGAATGAAGAGAATTTGTTTTGCGAAGAGTTTAGTTATACAGTTGTTGTTGTTTTTTTTTCAAAATCGGCACAGTTACATGATTTAACTTTGATACTGGATTCTATCAAATACCAAGAGAGAATGAAAGGGAGGAAAGACATTGAATATTTGTTCAAACATGATCATGGCACGTCCATGAACTGGCTTCATCTACGTACGTTCAAATCGGAGGTTATTTCTATTTTTTTTTTTCATATGGTATTCATAACACTTCTATGGCATGTTCTGTTGTCTAACATTAACAGGTTGAAATAAACTCACAGATCAATCATGCGATTCAGTAAATACATAAACGCGAATGGAGCATTAAAGAATGTAAAAATAAATGATTACCACGAAAAGATGAATCCCCTGCAAAATATTGCTCTTTTTCTTCGGGTGGTATTTGAAAAAAAGTCCACATGTAGCATTTTCAGCAATAGCGGTGAACTGCATCGTATTGTGATTTGTAAAGAAAATCCATCATCTGTTATGAGCTTGTGATTTTTCACCAGGAGCTATCGATTGGTATCAAAAGGTGCATTGTGTTGTAAAGTACTGGGAAGTTTAAGAGGCCTTCAGAGCACACAGTCATCATTTCTTTCACAGCAGAACTGTCCAATTACCTCAAAGCACTCGCAATATTTAAAGGGCGAACTGTAAGAAAGAGATACAATCAGGGAAAATGTAATAACAAAAACAAAAAGCAACTAAGTAAGCAAATAACGGAAACTACAAAAAGGAAATAAGACACGACGACAGATCCAAGAAGTGTGTTCGAAATCAATACCAATTCGTTAATTCTGATATCAACGAGAATTTGTCAAGCAAGAGTTAGTAGGGAAAACAGTATCGTCCCCCCCCCCCCTTCCATCATACACTGATTGTGTTGTTTAGGTATGTATTAACAGTGCTGTGCTGTTATACGATTCATTGCTTACATGACTATAAGTAGATGGGTACTACTCACGGTGATACACATCTCTTCGAAACGTCGCATGGTTCCGTCTTCGTCATAATGCGGATACATGTAGGTGATTTTCACAGAGGGGTAAGCTTGAAGTTGTAGTACATTCAAGTTTCAGGATGTAAAAGAGGCGACCGGGAACCCACACTACGTTCTACTTCTTTTTGTTCAATTGGATAGCAAGTGTTGACGACCCTCAATTTAACTGCAAAAGCTAATGTGAATTTTGATTCAAAAGGATTAATTCAAATATAAAAACGCCATGTCATTTGACTCCTTTCATAAATGCACGATCAAAATAAATGATTATCGCGATGCCACGCAACATCAAAAAGGCATAGCATATGAACCATTTTCTTAGAGAACCCAGCTTCAAATGTTTCTCTGGTGTTTTACTTCGAAATTAAGTCTCGAAGTTGACATTATTTCAGTTTTTACATTGCCCCTTCAGGTGATTACAAGAACGAGTTGCTATGTAAACCCTCTCTAAAATCGGATGTACCTGGAAATCTAGTGCCTTTCTACTGCGTAAATGACTCTACAAACAATTAATGTTCTCCTTAAAAGCTGCCTCGGAGACAGGTTTGAAGAAAAGAAGCATTGTTGCAAATAAACTTTGGAAAATGGATTTGCAAAATGGATGAAGTTAAGGCGACGAGGAATTTTAAAATACAGATGTACTGCGTGATCACATTACTCTTAAAAAGTCAGAGATTGTAAAAAAAAAGGGAAACTACCCTTGCAGCCAACTTTGGCAACAGTAGCCTTTACAGTTTTCTAACTTTTAGTTCTTTTCAATTGTTTTTTTCCAGTGAAAGGAAGCAGGGCATATTATCATGACCTGTCAACGTATAAGATACACCACATTTCGCACCACATTTCGCACCACATTTCGCTTCAGTGTTGGCTTGATATCGGAGGATTCGTCTTGCTGGAGTAACTGTAAGCAAGCTGAGACTGTAACAAAAATTTGAAATTGTAACACTGTCTGGAAAGGCAAAAAAAAGAACCATTTCTGCTGGAATCAAATTGCGAGACACACTCGACGGAATGCAAGCCGACACATGGGCAAAGCGGACCCGCAGCTCACGGGAACAGACACGAGATCCCGATGCTGATGGAAAGTCAGCTGGTCAGCCGCCTGTGACCAGCCACAATAGGCCGCCGGACAGCGAAGACAAAGACTTCAGCCTTGCTCTTGTAGAGAAAATAAAGGAGGCATTACTCTCCGAAACTGTCATGGCCGCCCTCGTGGAAGCTATCACAGGATCAATCACTGAGGACATCAGACAGCATGTCTACGAATCCATCCGCATGGACCTAGACAAAACCACTGGACAAGTCGAAAGTCTTTCCGCACAAGTGTCAAGTCTCCAGAAGCAACTGGAAAAAGTCAACGAGGAGCTCGATGAGCACGAACAGTATAGCAGAAGAAATTGTTTGCGATTCTACGGCCTGCCAGAGGACCAGAGTGAAAATACAGACAAAGTCATCACCGGCTTCGTAAAGAATGAACTGGGTATTGACCTGACGCACAACGACATCGACCGCAGTCACCGACTGGCTCGACGAAACCCTACCCATGGCAGATTGACGAATGCAGACCACCGGAAACCAAGATGCGTGATTGTCAAGTTTGCCAGGTACAATATACGCCAGGCCATCTTCAAAGCCAAGGTCAAGCTAAAAGGAAAGCCATTCTTCATCCACGAGTCGCTGACAAGCTTCAGACAAGACCTCATGTACAAGACGCAGAAACACTCCAACGTCAGCAGGACCTGGAGTCAGGATGGGAGGATCACAGCCCTGACGAAAGACGGAAAAAAGGTGATCATACGACGTGAAAGTGACATCGAACGACTGTAAGTGCATTGACTGACCCCAGAATATTTATCTATTGATTATTTATCACAATGCCTATACGTTCTCCATGTGTATTGTGTCAACGACCTGTGCGGAAAAATCAGGTTTCTCTGTTTTGTTCTTCGTGCAAAAAATGGTACCACAAAAATTGTTCGAGCGAAAATTCATTTAAACAGAATTGTGATTGGATCTGCGAAAGATGCCTCTTGTCAGAACTTCCATTTTCGTCCAGTGCAGAAAATACTGCTGATGTTAGTGTTATTACCAATGAAAACAATGATAGAGATCAGACCATACGTGCAACCCCAGATCCTGTAGCATATAGAGAAAATCACTCATATTCAACTTTTGAAGAGACACACAAGTTAATCAAAAGTAAGAATGGTATTCACTTTGTTCATCTGAACGTCTGTTCATTGTACAAATGCATAGACGAGTTAAGAAGTATGTTTATTCGTAGCAGTTTTGATATATTAACCTTTAGTGAAACGATGCTAGATGAATCTATCATAGATGAGTGTGTGAATATTGACGGTTACTCTATTATACGAAAAGACAGAAATAGAAAAGGGGGAGGGGTAATAACTTACGTAAAACATGGTATTGATTATAAAGTAAGAAATGAGTTGAGTGATAATGATTTAGAATTAATTGTTCTGCAGGTTAATCCCAATAAACAAAAACCTTTCTTTTTGTACAACTGGTACAGACCTCCCAATTCCCCAATAGAAGTTTTTGATAAGGCTCAAAGAGTATTACAGGACATAGAATTAAGTGGCCTTGAGGTAGTGCTATTGGGAGATCTGAACTGCGATATTATGAAACCCATGCGAAGTTATCATGCAAATCGCTTATTGTCACTGGCAGAAAGCTTCCACATGAAACAACTTATATCAAAACCAACTAGAATAACAAATTCCTCGTCAAGCACAATTGATTTAATTTTAACTTCAAATCAAGAAAAAGTGACTTATTCTGATGTAGTACAAATAAGTCTAAGCGACCATTATATGATTGTAGCTTCCTATGGAAGTAACCAGTCAAAGGTCTATGAACATAAGTATGTCACCTCACGAGATCTTAAAAAGATCATTGTAGAAAATTTTGAAAGAGATTTGTTCAATGAGTCGTGGAATGAAGTTTATTGTGAAAATGATGTTGAAAAATCATACTCTTCCTTTGTTTCAACTCTTAAGAACATAATTGATAAGCATGCCCCCCTTAAAACAAAAAGAGTAAAGCAAAAGAATGTTCAGTGGATTGACAAAGAGATAAGAGATATGATGAGACAAAGAGATAAGCAGAAAAAGAAAGCTAGAATGACAGGAAATGAAGAAGATTGGAAGATATATCAGAAATTGAGAAATAAAGTAACATTATTAATACGAAATGCAAAAAAAGCATATGTCAAAAATAAGATTCAAGAAAATGCTGGAGATAGTAGAGGGACGTGGAAAGCCTTACGTTGTATCATCCCCAGTAAACAAAGTAATACCAATGTTAATAGTGTTAGAAACAATGGCAGGGTTATCCATGATAAGCAGGAAATATCTAATACATTCAATCAGTGTTTTGTCAGTACAGCTGGTAAATTGAAGAAAGAAGGTAATTTTACCGGCAATTATTCATCATTTTTACTGAACAAAGTGAAAACAAAATTTTCATTTAAGAGAGTTACAGAAGAGGATGTTAACAAGGTTTTGAAAAATATTCCCGGTAACAAGGCCACAGGACTAGATGAATTACCAGCCAAACTCATCAAAATGGCAACCCCTTTCATAGTCTCTCCCCTGACCCATGTAATAAACTTGTCTCTCTCAAGTGGTATTGTTCCGCAGGAATGGATAGCAGCAATAGTTATACCGGTATTTAAGAGTGGGGACACTATGGAACCTTCCAATTATCGACCCATTTCGATACTCCCTGTGTTGTCAAAAGTGATTGAACGAATTGTACACGACCAAGCCGTGAACTATCTCAATCAGCATTGTTTGTTTTTCAAAGGTCAATCGAGATTTCGTAAAAATCATTCAACCGCCACCGCCCTCCTTAACCTAACCGATGATCTTTTTTCTAGTATGGACAATGGCCTGATCACTGCTTTTGTAGCTTTAGATCTGAAAAAAGCTTTTGACACAGTGGACCATTCCCTCCTTTTAAAAAAGCTAAGCTGGTATGGGTTTGATGCTACTTGTATAGCCTGGTTTAATGATTATCTGTGTAAAAGAACGCAAGTAACGAGAGTAAACGGGTCAATCTCCTCACCCGACACAGTTGAATGCGGAGTCCCACAAGGGTCCATTATCGGACCCCTCCTATTCTTGCTCTTTATAAACGATTTGCCAAACGCAATAAAGCATTGTTCTGTATCGCTCTATGCTGACGATACTTGTCTTTACTTCTCCTCCAATAACCCTCAAACAATAGCAGATAAGGTAAACGATGATCTTGAATCTGTGGCGCTTTGGCTGGATGCAAATAAACTCATGTTGAATGTAAATAAAACAGAATATATGATTATGGGCTCCAAGAAAAAAACCAAACAATTTCGCAACTCTAATTTTCAACTACTTATTGGTAATACACCAGTGAGAGAGGTCTTCAGCTGTAAATATCTAGGAGTCATTTTAGACCCAAGCCTAAATTGGAAGCTGCATATAGATCATATTCACACCAAAATCATTCGTAATCTATTCCTTTTCCGTAAAGCTAGACCGTATATAGAATATCACGTCGCAAAAATGTTATATTTCTCTATAATCCAATCGCATCTCGATTACTGCTCTATCGTGTGGAACAATGCAAATAAGTGCAATCTAGACAAACTTCGAGTCCTACAAAATAGAGCAGTTCGAATTTTAAACAAAGCGTGTCCCTACAAACGAATATATGAGTTATATGATGAGTCCAAAATATTATCTATTGATAATCGCTGGAAGATAGGAAATTTGACTATGTTATTTAAAGTATTTCATAATATGACCCCTTTTTATTTGTCATCGAGGATTAAACTACGAAGTAATTTATACAATATAAGAAACAGTTTTTTAAAATTACAATTACCTAAACCCAAAACAGAGTTTTTAAAGCGAAGTTTTTTTTTACAGCAGCATTAAGTTATTTAATTCTTTATCTCAAGAAATACGGAGCATAAATAATATCAACTCTTTCACTCGCTCTCTCAGAAGTTTAACTTTTTAGACAATTTATTTAGAAAGTTGAACAGATAATTGTGTCATTTGTTACTTTTTCTCAGGTTAAGGTAAGGAGACCCCACTAGTGTTCACTATGTACTTGTTGAACTCAGATGTGTTCTATTACTAACTTCTTATGATGTTTTTTTTTCCTCTGTGTACTTTACAATTTCACATTTGTTTCAGTCAAATTGCTTGCTTGTTTGTTTGTTTGTTATTG
The DNA here is from genome assembly GCF_040938485.1 of Diadema antillarum. Classification (NCBI taxonomy): domain Eukaryota; kingdom Metazoa; phylum Echinodermata; class Echinoidea; order Diadematoida; family Diadematidae; genus Diadema; species Diadema antillarum. The sequence continues at coordinate 698,041 of NW_027271380.1, forward strand.
TTTGTACTTCGCATGTTTCACTAATTATGAAATTTTGGTTAACTATGTTAAATTACCATACTGTCATTGAAAAATATATTTATTTTGTGTTCTAGTTGTAATTAATATTGTGTTAATTTTATCTACGCTTTCGCAAATCCTCTTCATTGTTTATTCTATGTATCTTTCTTGCCTTTAATCAATTTCACCAACCATTTGTATTACCATGCCGACCCTATATTTTTTATACTTCTTTTATATACTATGTAACTAAATTTTGTCTTAAAACCGTATCCGTTCATTTATGACTCATGTTTTTTATTTGAATATTCATCTAATTATGAACTTATTTTATCATTCCTAACAACGAAGTTGGTTTTATCTTGAAAGTATTATCTAATTCAATTGCATGATTTAATACTTTTTCATACAGTTTTTTTATTTATCATTGTTTTATTCTGTTTAAACCATTCCTTTTTATTCTGTAGACATATTTGATTTCTAATTTGCAAAGCATTTTATATTTAATTTCATATGTTTTGAATATTATTCATATTTTACATTGTTCATTTAATTTGTTACTTATGTTTTTAATTAATATTTGATTGATTATACTTTTAAGAAATATGATTTAATTTAATCAGATGATTCAGTATACTACCGTATAAATTTTCAAAAAAAGTTTCAGTTATTGTTTTATTTATAGTTTTTGTATTTCCTAAATCTGTTAGATTATTATTACCATATTAGATTAACAATTGGTAAACTATTGTATAATTTATTTCTTCATTTAATGTTTCAGACTATATTTTTACATTTATTTTGTCTAATCTATTTGTTAATTTCTTTGTTCCCATTTGACCACTGTGCAAAATCTTATATATCTTGTCTTTTCCCTGTTTGCTGTTATAGAGTTATCATACGTTTGTATTTGTTCATTGTTTTGTATACGTTGTATTTTTACATGTATGTGGACCCCTTTGGAAATCAGTCATGAGCTGAAAGGGCTATCCACCCTATGAATGGAAATGAATAAATAAAATAAATAAATAAAAAATGTATCAATTTAAAGCTTATAGCACCTGACGGATGTATAACTGCCAAAAACTGAAAAATGATTTTCCCGACAATTGGCTTTCGTGATGCCGCATCACAAACACTCCAAATCAAATTATCGTAGTGACATGCTTCAACAAAGTAACGTGTTTTGAGTGTCAACATGTTTTCTCACCTGAAGTTTGGACAGAAGATAGTTGTAATATAAAACTTTAAAAAGAAAGTGGTATGTTCCATAATATACAGCAAATCGCCCTATTCTGTTGGTAATGAGATACTGGCAATGGGTTACATTTAACCCGCTGAGGACGAGTCCCGAGTATACTCGGGCAGGTGTCTATGGGAAGTGCGTGTTATAACAAAATCAAACCGTCCTCAACGGGTTAATGTTGCAAGATGCCGGGTTGTAAGAATTAGCGAAAAAACCTCCCTATCATTTCTTTAATTTCCGACGGTTTATTGTTCTTGATGTTAAGACATCACCGTGTTCGCTTTAACATTGATATAACACAATATGAACACTGTGTTCAATTCTTCTAGTGTAATTTCATTTGTTTGAATGTAATGCTGATTAGCATTGGTTTTCTATCATAAGGAAAGTAGGAGCAGAGTATCAAAACTCCTATAAAGGAGGGCTTGCTATTCCCCGTGTATTATTTTCTTCAACTAATCGTTGTCTCTTTTTTCAAGTGAGATTGAAGCGTTTGAAAAATATATCTGTTCACTAGTTTTATTCGTGATTCATGTCATATTTCTTGCAGTCTCGGCAAAACAACAGTTTTGAGGTAACAGCAGCGAATACATCTTCAAAAGACGTTAACAGCGAAATGAATACCGAGCTCAACAGTGCACAATGGGAGAATGAACGGGAGATGTACACAACTGATTTTGAAATAACCGAACTAGATGCCACGAAAACAATGACTTGGTCCTGGCACCCAATGCAGTGGTCGTGGTATGTCATTTGCCAGCTCGTAACCACTGTTCTCGGAATCATCGGCAACTTTCTTGTGGTTGTCGTCATATTTTGTCGCCGTTCAAAGAGTAAATGCACCGATATTCTGGTAGGTCAGCTGGCATGTGCTGATTTACTGACATCGCTGTTCCTGGTTCCATATCCTAATGTAAACACCATACCGTATACATGGCTTGGAGCCATATTCTGCAAGCTCTTTAAAGGGAACTACTTGATGTGGACATCGGTGACTGGGTCCATATACATCCTATCGGCCATATCGATTGATCGCTACTTTGCTGTTGTGTATCCATTGCGTTTTAAGCGTTACATAAGTCGTAGACTCGTCATTATGGTTGTCACCGTGATTTGGATCGGTGCCTGCGTTCTCAATAGCCCGATACTTGATCAATAACGCAGACGTTATCCCCGGTAAATGCATATTTCATCTACCGTTTCCGAAGCTCCAGGTCGCTTACGGCTTGTTCACCTTCATCATCCGACTCGCCATTCCCACAACCATCATGATTTTTACCCAGATCACTATCGTTAGCGTTCTTCGACGGGAAGCTTTTCGTTTCAAGTCACAGAAAACGGCGCAGTCGCAAACGCCAACTTTTCACGACGTAGCACGAGCCCGCGTTCTTGAGCTTCTGCTCCTGGTCGTGGTGGTGTATGTAATTTGCTGGGCCCCAGACCAGCTAGCTTTTCTCTCATTCAACCTCGGACTAGTGCCCGACTCTCACTTCACCAGTCCTCTCCATCACATCTTCATCGTCCTCGCCTTTTGCAACTCTTGCGCTAACCCGATGATTTACACTTTTCGTCACCAAAAATTTCGGAAAGCTGCTGCAGATTTGTTCAAAGGAGTTACCGCAAGTAGGTCACCGATATTTGAAGAATTTGTTTCCGAGAACACTCTGTCGAGCGCTCATCGGAACACGAACCCACCATGTGTCACACAATGATTTTAGTCACGGGAAACGGAAAAGTTCCATGGACATTTAGATTCATCATGACCCGCAATAACACGGTCACTTTTGAGCATTACCATTCTCTCAACTACGTGAAAGTTCATGATTTCGAAAATGATTAATGTTTTGTGATGTACGATACAATTATATTTAATGATATCAATAGTAACATACAAGGAAAACAACTTAGAGAGTACATCTTCAGATCCTTCTCATTTCTTCAAACCTAATAAATCATAAGAAGAAGTTGTTTTTCATTACGCCGAGACCGGGCTAAATTCTATAGCCGACAAAAAGTTTGTATGAGTTTCGCCGTTGACGTTGCGCCGGATTGGAATCTGCTTCTTCTGGGTGACTTTTCATCAGGAGAGTGGTGGTTGCAAAGGACTGCACAACTATAACAAGTGGGTAAGATATAGTGTTTATACGGAATAGGGTAGTAAGGGGGGGGGGGGGGTGAGTTTAGACCTAAAATGATAATCAGTTCATATGTTGAGAAAATGCTGCCACCTTCTTAATGGTCCTATTGAACGAACACGTAAGAGCCACCAAAATGACTGCAACCGAGCATCAGCTGACTACTTACCCCATTTTTTTTCATTTATTTATGTATTATTTCATTAATTTTTGTTGTGTTTTGTTTTGTTTTGTTTTGTTATGCTTTGTTTTTTGTTTTTGCTTGACAAGCAGTTGAGGCGTTTGTTGGTAATCGCCGTAATTTTCTCTTGCTAGTAATTGGTGTCTTTACGGGTATCGATCTTCTTGAGTAATCTGTTGTTATGGATACATAACTATGGTATTGGCACTTTATTGTTCCGCGGAGGAATATTGGAGAAAAGAAGAGATTGATGAACCGACCATACTCCTTGTTTATGAAGCTTGATCATTTGTAGTTGTGGTGGTCTTATTTTAGTCGAGAATTGAATCTCCGTAACATATAGGCATGATTGATTTCCTTACCTTAGTCCTTTTAATTCGTTTCCCAGAGTCTTATCTATTAAAAAAAAAAAGGGGTTGACCGGAGCTGGGTTCTGTAAAGTTAAAACAGGATCTATTTGATTTGGACGTCAGTAACGTCGCCTATATCATGAAACTACGAGCCGTGTCCTTTGATCACTTTTTGGTTCAGCTCAGCAAGAGTAGATATTCCCGATTTTGTGACTAATCGTATTGCATTGTATTGTATTGTATTGTATTGTAATTCAGGGGAAATTGCATTTTTCTGTCTATTCCAAAGGACATCGAAATTGTCGAGTGCTGTTCGTTATTCCGAAGGTTCGATATTCCGAATGTTCGTTAGTCCGAAGGTTCGTTATTCCGAATATTTATTAATCCGAAAATGAAATTCGGAAAAACGAATCTTTGGAAAAACGAATCTTTGGACTGAAGAACCTTCGGAATAACGAACCTTCGGAATAACGAGCTGTAACCAACTTGTCTACGGAAATTTCGTGACCATTGCACGACTCATTCACGCGACCCCTCCCCATGCCTATTCCTCCATTCTCCATCGCGCAGGCACTACACACCGAGGCCATCGTAACTTTACGTCAACGGAAATATCGAACTCGATGTTAGCGTCATTTCACAAAGTCGCCAGGGGTCTATTTACCAAAGTTGAAGGTCGTTCTCATCTTTGTTTTCTGGTGGTAACAGAATCAGATTATTTTCGGTTTCTCTTGGGGTTCAATAATTTCATCCCCACCTCATGCCTATATTCAGTCGGTATATCGGGTTGCTAACGGCCATTCATTCGTTCTGTAATCTTTTCTACTCTCTGCGCCACCCTGGAAGCTACCCTGAATTTGTTTGGATTCAGGCAAGCTCCTATAGGTACTTTTGAGGGTGGAAAATTTCAAAACATGCAATTCGAAAGAACATCAATTTAGATATTCCCACGATTAGATAGATGGAAATAAACTATTTTTGTCCCGACACGGAGGGTTTATAGCTGAGGCGAGGGCTGACTTGGCCCAATCTTCCCAAAGCGATTCTGGAATGCTCGCAAATGATTAGTTTAAATGTGTCATTTAAAAGGGCTTCAACCAAATCAAGCTGCGTTAAAGAGTTGCCCCTCTGTATTATTCATTACATCGCTTATACACTTTTGTTACACATTGTAAATGCAATGGATACCAAATGACTTTGTATAATAGTAATTTATGTATTATATAGAATGCTACCATAAATACGTGTGCATGTAATATGATGAAGCAGGTAGCAATATATCAAATCTATCAAATCGAAACTAAATAGAAATCCAATCATAGATTGTTTGCAGTAGACAGGAAGAATCTATTTCCTCTGACTGTGACTGAAAAACAAGTAGGTTATATGTCATACAAAAAAAAATACTGAATTTGCGCTTTGCTTCTCTTACTATTTTCTGGGAAAAAATCGGTATTTTCAAAATGTTTTCACAACGGAGATTAACTTTATGATTTTTACGAAATAATAACATAAATGCATCTTGTTTATCTCAGCCTGATTTTCAGATTCATATCTCTTATGATTGCAGCATAGTATTATAGGCGTGTTCATGTCAAGGAGGATCTGGTGTTAGTTGAGCCACTCTGAGTAGAAGGTTTTGGTCCATATTATGACAGAGAAGTGTTCCAAAACATGCTGTTCAAATTCATGTTTAAAAGTACTGAGTAGTCGTTCATCACATTCTTGTCATACAACTTATAGCTTGACTGGGTTGTTGTAGCTTGACTAGCTTGTTAAAGCTTAACTTGGTATATACATGTTAAAACCATCAATTCATGTAAGCGAGATAAGAATGCATGTTACAATTGCGAGTGTTGTTTTTCTTCGTTCGTGTTTCAGTGAAAACACATAATATCGTATGCTTCTTGGATTTTTGTTTGAAGGTGGATCAACTAATACCCAACAACCTGGCTAAATAAGCACCATCAAGAGGTTTCATTGTGCCAATTTGTGAAAATTTTGCACTTGCCTCTGCGTAGGACCCCTTTTAGTATAGGATAAGCTATTGTTCACGAGGAGACTGCAAATTACAAGTCCTGTTTTTCAGCATTCTCCTGCATTTCCAATAATTTTCATTTGATTTAGCTTAATACCCGTTCACCAGAATCTTGCAGAATTATTAACCCTATTCGAACATTTTTGGTAGAACAGTGTGATTAGCTGTCTTTAGAATCCCTTTTTCATTTCTGAAAAACCTTGTCCACACTCTTCACTTTCAACTCTAATAACTTTTGAAATGATAGTACAACTGCTTTGAAAGTTGGCATTAATTATGGCAGAATGTGTTAAGGAGGCATGCTTAATTTCACTTTAATCTGATAATCCCTTCATTGTTGTTACTCTGGTGGTTTACTTCCTGTTTTTTGTCCCATTCATTGCACAGCCAGCACGGTTTGGTAAAGATTAAGCGCTTGAATAGACACTGTACTTCAGAGCCTCTTTTCTCAGTTCACACTTTTCCTGAGTTTGTGGTTTCTTTCCAATATTTAGATAGGTTAGGAGAGTCCATTTGATTTGAGTTATACATCATTTTAAAGGTTAAAGTCTGCTCTTTCAGAATATGGTCTTAACTAAAAATTCATGTCTGGCGACTTTTTGTTTGTTTTGAGGTGCAGGGTCACATATATATATATATATATATATATATATAGGTATTATATATAATTATAAATGAAGAAATAAACTGGAAATGCATTTGCCCTTAAAGAATGAGTTTATTCGACTAAATGTTTCAGCGGCCTCCGAGTTCTTCATGAGTCTTGACAAGAATCCTGAATAATAATCTATATTTATTTATGTATATATATTTGTGTGTGTGTGTGTGTGTGTGTGTGTGTTTGTTTGTGTGACCGCGCATAACAAAACGAGCAAAAAGTCGCACCCCTCGATTTTACGCGAGGATTAAAAAAAAATGAAACAGGTCAGCCAAGTCAATCTTGAGGTTTCCATATCTAAAAGAGTTATATTCTTCTACATTATACTCAAGTTTTAGATCATAGAGTGCATGGGAAAAAGTGTCTCAGTATTTCTTCCACATTTTTTTTTTTTGTAGAGTAGTTTGATGAGGTATGTCTTCTAGAAGTCTCTTTTCATATATTTTGTACACTTTTTACTTGTAACTCTAATGACTTTTAAAATGGTAATAGTACCTCTTTGAAACTTGGCATTATTCATGGACAGAATGTGGTAATACAGCATTTCTAATTTCAGTTTGATCTAATAATCCCTTCATCGTCTTTTTTTGTCCCATTCATACCACAGCTATAGCTCGGCTTGGTAAAGATCAAGTCTTTGTGTGCCACGTTTGCACGCGTGCCATGTTCGCATTCATTCATTCATTCATTCTTTCATTCATTCATTCATTCATTCATTCATTCATTCATTCATTACATTTAGCTATTTCCATTCTTCTTTTTTCCAACAAAACATAACACATAATACATCTCGCGTTACACCAAAAACATAAACATTCAACTTTGCAAAAGATAAATGATACAGATAAACAAAAGAATGCATACTGTTAAAAAGATACAAAGGTATGCTTCAGTTGAGAAAACAAAATTGAGAGGTCCGCTATTTAAAGGTAAGCTTGTATGTTGTGAACCACTAAAAAACACACAGCAAACTTGAAGTACTTATTTACAAACACTTATCATTGATATAATTTATGACAGAACGAAAAAAATTCAGGAGAAACACAAAAACATGACACGACTTGACAGTATAGATAGAAAGAATGAAAGGAGAGAAAGGTGAAAAACAAGAGAATGCCTACACGGTGAACAAGGGGAATGGAACAGGAGGTGATTGAATGTGTGCTTCAGAGAGCTGGTAATGCACACAGCTGTGCAAAGCTCATGTTGGCTACGTCATTACGTAATAATGAATTCAGTGACCGATTTATTGGTGGACGGATGATGAACCCTGAAGTTGATGAGATGTATTTAATAAGGAAAAATACCAGAGAGGATTTAACAGAAAGAATTTCAACTTGCGCTTAAAAAATGCAAAGATAGGGATTTTTTTTTGTTTCACAGCTTAATGAATTCCAAAATATAGGATCGGTGTATACAAACGTATTCTGAGCTAATAACGTTATCAGGAGGAGTAAATGAAACTCATTAGATTGCCTAGTGGGATAATTATGAAAAACTGGTTGATTGGGAACATAATTGAAAATACTGGGAAGTGCATTGGCATTGTAATTAGACATAAACTGACCAAGTTGAAAAAGGTACAAATCTTTGAATTTCAAAATGTTATATCTAGTAAATAATGGCTCTGGATGGGAACGTGGCGGGACGCCACAAATAATACGAAGTGCTTTTGTTTGTTTGTTTGGTTTTTTTTGCAGAAACAGTAACAGTAGTTTACCCAGTAAAGTTTGATAGACACTTACTCAAGCTAGGAGTCCGTAATTAAGATAAAATAGACTTAAAGAAAAATACATGTACAATGTCAACAAAGAGGACAATGGAATATGAGACTTGAGTCTATTTTTGATACCAATATTACGTGAAATTATTGTAGTGTTAATGATATGTGGCCTCATCGAACGTTTATCGTCCACAGTGATACCAAGAAATTTTATGTGAGACACACGTTCTGTCGTAAAAATGATATCTGTGCGTAAAGTTTCATGGAATTGCTTAAAAGCATATACGTGGTTTTCTTGAGATTAAGTGATAATTTATTAGCTCTTATCCACTGAGTTACTTTTTTTTTCAATTCGGAGCTAACGATGCGTGCGAGAGTATCTGGATTTTGATGAGAAAAGAAAATAATCATTATATTTGAATCATCAGCAAAAAGTATACATGAGAGTATGTAAGATGATCTGCAACAGTCATTGATATAGATAATAAAAAAGTAAAGGTCCTAATAGGTTTGAGCATAATTATTCTACTCAAACAGACCCCAACCGATCAATAAATCGCCAAATGCCAGAGTAAAAAAAAAAAATAATGAAAGCGTTTCTCACGAATCCATTCCTGTCTTATGTAGCTTGCATTCAATGTGATAATTGACTATCAAGTGGTGTTCCCTTCTTGATTTACAAGTAAATTCTAAGTTGTTGTCACTGTTTTGTGTGAAAAGTCATGCCTCTACAATTATTATGTAGCTTCTGGCCATTAGAAAGAAAAAACAATCATAGATTTGTCATACAATTTACATCAAAACAAAACTTGGCAATTATCACATGCCCAGTTTAACAGAAATCTATTAAAGTTACATTGATTTCAAAAAACGGAATGTTTCCCCAAAGAATGACTATTTTGCAGTCTCAACTTAATATGGCACACAGGGAGTCGACACCATGGCACATAAAAAATTAAGCGCTTGAATAGACCCTATCATACGTCAGATCATCTTTTCTCAGTTCATACTTTCCAGAGTGTGTGCTTTCTTTCCATTATTTGGATAGGTTAGGAGAGTCCATTTGAGCTGAGTTATACATCATTTTAAAGGATAGAGGCTACTTTTTCAGAATCGGTCCTTAACTAATACTTTACGTCTGGCGACTTTTTGTTGGTTTGTGATGAAGGGTCACATACATAATATTATGATATACACAATTATATTACTAATATATGTCCTTGTGTAGAATGACAATCACATAAAATAGAATATCATTGTACTCTTTCATATCGATTATTATGCATTGTATATCACGCAGAGAGCAGTACACAATGAAGGTAGTGTCATGTAGTCACTTTGCACTATACAACGTAGCGTGACATACATTCTGTAAGAATCATAAAAAAGAATGAAGAAAATTTGTTTTGCGAAGTTCTACATTTTTTTTCCAAAATCGTTACAGTTACATGATCTAACTATGATCTACCAAAGACCAAGAGAGAATGAAAGGGAGGGAAGACATTGGATATTGTTTGTTCAAACATGCTTATGGCACGTCCGTGAACTGACTTCATCTAAGTGGCTTCAAATCCGAGGTTTATTTCCATTTTTTTCCCCTCGGTATTCATAATAATAGCATACGGGTAAAAGAAAACATAATAAAAAACAACAACTCTACGGCATGTTCTGTTGTCTAACATTAATAGGTTGAAACAAACTCACATAGCAATAAACATCACTATTATCCTCTTTATAACAGTTAATGCGATTCAGTAAATACATAAATGTAGAGGGAGTATCAAATAATGTAAAGATAGACGATTACAGCGGAAAACATGAATCACCCCCCCCCCCCCCATTCCATTTTTTCCCCCTTCGGTAGGTATGTGAAAAAAATCCACATGTAGCATTTACAGCCGTAGCAATGAACTGCATTGTATTGTGATTTGTACAGAAAAAAAAAACAACCTTCACCTGTTATGAGTTTGCGATTTTCCACCAGGAGATATCCATTAGTATCAAAAGGTGCATTGTGTTGTAAAGTACTAGGGGGTTTAAGTGGCCTTCAGTGTATACGTTCTTTCTTTCACAACTGAACAGGCCAATTACCTCAAAGGACATGTCATATATAAGGGCGAACTGTAAGAAAGATATAAGATTAGGAAAAGTTATTAAAAAAAAAACAAACACAAAAAAGTAACCAAGTAAGCAAATAAACAGAAACTACAAAAAATAAGACAAGACGTCAGATCCATGAAGTCTGCTCGAAATCAACTCGAATTCTGATAGCAATCAACGAGAATTTGTCAAGCAAGAATAAAGACGGAAACAGTATCGTCTTCCCCCCCCCCCCCCCCACACACACACTGCTTGTTTTGTTTAGGTATGACATAATAGTGCTGCTTTACGATTCCTTGCTTACATGACTATAAGTAGAGAGCTCCTACTCACGGCGATACACATCTCGTCGAAACGTCGCATGGTCCCGTCTTACCATATTGTTCCCTTTGGAAAGATTTATCTCCTAAGCGGATTGGTGCTTTTCACAGAGGGGTAAGCTTGAAGTTGTTGTTCATTCAAGTTCTAGAATGTATAGAAGAGGCAACCGGGAACCTAAGCTACGTTCTACTTCTTTTTGTTCAATTGAATAACAAGTGTGCACGGCCCTCAATTTAACCGCAAAAGTTGATGTGAATTTTGATTCAATAGCGATTAATTCAAATTTAGAAAAGGCATGTCATTTTAACTCCCTTCCTAAATGCATGGTCAAAATAGAAGTAAATTATCGCGAAGCTACTTAACATTACGAAGACAGAGCATAACTCGTTTTCTCACACAACTCAGTATAAACGTTTCTCTGTTGTTTTACATCAAACTGTAGTCTCGAAGTTGACATTATCATAGTTTTCGCACTGTCCCTTCACGTGATCACAAGATCGAGTTGCAAACCCTCTATAAAATCGGCAGTACCTGGAAAATCTAGTTGCTTTCCACTCGATAAATGATTTGCTAAACGATTGATTTTGACAAAATAGAGATGTAATGTCATCACAGTAGGTGTAAAAACTCAGAGATTGTAAAAGGAAGAAAACTGCCCATATAGCGCGCTATCATTACTTTCCTTTCCGACGGTTTGGAATTGACGCTAAGACATCACTGCATTCGCTGTAATTGATATCAAAGAAAATAAACATCGTATTCAAGATTACTGGTATCTTTTTTGTTTGAATGTATTGATCATTAGCATTGATTTTCTACCTAGGAACAGAGTAAAACTCCTGGTAGGGCTGGTTATTCCTCGTGTTTAATTTTCTTCAACTCGAATGATTATTGTTTCTTTATCAAAGTAAGACTGGGACATTTGGAAAGTATGTCAACTCACAAGTTTCATTCGTGATTCATCTTATATTTCTTGCAGTCTTGGCAAAACAATATTCCTTTGAGGTAGCAGCAGCGATTAAATCTTCAGAAGGCGTTAGCAGCAAAATGAATACGGAGCTCAACAGTTCACAATGGGAGAATCAACGGGAGATGTACACAACTTATTTTGAAGTGACAGAACTGGAACAAACAATGACTTGGTCCTGGCATCCCATGCAGTGGTCATGGTATGTCATTGGAGAACTGGTAACCGCAGTACTCGGAATCATAGGAAACCTCCTTGTGATTGTCGTCATTTTCTGTCGACGTTCGAAGAGTAGATCTACCGATATTCTGGTAGGTCACCTGGCGTGTGCTGATTTACTGACATCGCTGTTCCTGGTTCCATATCCTGATATAAACACCGTCCCATACACATGGTTTGGAGCCATATTCTGCAAGGTCATCAAGGGGAATTACTTGATGTGGACATCGGTGACCGCATCCATATACATCCTATCGGCCATATCAATTGATCGCTACTTTGCTGTCGTGTATCCTTTGCATTTTAAGCGTTTCATCAGTCGCAGACTCGTCATTGCGGTTGTCTTCGTGATTTGGATCGGTGCCTGCGTTCTCATGATCCCGGTACTTTTGATCAACAACGCAGACGTTATCCCGGGAAAATGCATATTTCATCTACCATTTCCGAAGCTCCAGGTCGCTTACGGCTTGTTCACCTTCATCATCCGACTCGCCATTCCCACAAGCATCATGTTATTCACCCAGGTTACTATCGCTCGCGTCCTCCGACGGGAAGCTTCTCGTTTCAAATCACAGAAGACGGCGCAGTCGCTACCGTCCTCTTTCCACGACGTAGCACGAGCCCGCGTTCTTGAGCTTCTGCTCCTGGTCGTGGTGGTGTATATAGTTTGCTGGGCCCCAGACCAGCTAGCTTTTCTCTCCTTCAACCTCGGGCTAGTGCCCGACTCTCACTTCGCCAGTCCTCTCCATCGCATCCTAATCGTTCTCGCCTTTTGCAACTCTTGCGCTAACCCGATCATTTACACTTTTCGTCACCAAAAATTCCGGAGGGCTGCCAGAGATTTCTTCAAAGGAGTTACCGCAAGTAGATTGCCGATATTTGAAGAATTCGTTTCCGAGAACACTCAGTCGAGCGCTCACCGGAACACGACCCCACCAGGTATCGAACAACACCAAAACTATTGAAATCATACTAAAAATCAAATCACTTTAAGTCTTGGGAACTCAAAACGCAAATTGATAAATAGTTAATAATATTTTGGAGTAACAAAGGTCACTTCTGAGAATTTCCACCTTTTGAGAGAATCTTTGGAAATTCATGATTTCGAATCAAAATGATTAATGTTTTGCAATATCCCATTCACTTATATTATTAAATGATATTAATGATAACATCTCATGACAAAGTCAAATCAGAGAATACATCTTCAGGTTCTTCTCATTTCATCAACGGAATGAATAAAAGAAAAAAATTCTGCGTTGTCTTTTATACGCCGAAAGCCTTGGAATCGGCTTCTTCCGGGCGACTTTTCATCAGGAGAGTGGCGATTGTAAAGGACTGCAGAAGCGTTACAAGCAGATAAATGTGTGTGCGGAATAGAGTATTGATAACGGGATGGGTATAGACCGAATGAATAATCAGATGATATGTTGAGAAAATACTGCCACATTTTAACAGGTACTGATGAACGAACACAAGTCCCACCAAAATGACAACAGCCGTGCATCAGCTGTCTACTTACCCTTTTGTTTGTATTTATCTATGTATCCATAGATTTGTTCCTTAATATTATTATAAGCATTACCCTTTTTTTAGTGACATGCAGTTGAGGTGGTTATTGGTAATCGTCGTTATTTTCTCTTGCCAGTGATAGGTATCTTAATGAATAGTCTAGTGTTATGGATGCATAATTATTGCATTGGTACATCACTGTTCCGCGGAGGAAGATTGAAATAAGGTAGAGTTCCACAAGATGGATGGACTGACCACACGCCTTGTTTAAGAAGCTGGGTTATAGAGATTGTGGTTATGATGGCCTTGTTTTGGTCCAATCTAACCTCCGTAACACTAGGCGTGATTCATTTCCTCACCTTAGTCATTTCAATTCGTTTTCTCGGAGTCTTATCTATTAAAAAAAGTTCACCTGAACAGTGTTCTATAAAGTTAAACAAGGGGATTGTCTGATGTGGACGTCAGTAACGTCGTCTATATACTAACTCCGAGCCGTTTCCTGTAACAGCTTTTCATTTTTTTTACGTCATCTACTTTAAACAGTTCGTCAATCGTCGACCTCTGCATGCCGTTGTCTTCTCTTAGACCAACTCAGCATTTGTAGTCATTTCCAAATATGTGACTGATTGTAATAGAATAGTAAGGGCAGTGATATACTTTAGTAGTTGAAATTGCATTTTTCAGTTAATTCCAAGGAACATTCAAATCTCCTACGGACATTTCGTGACCGTTGCCCGATCGCTCACGCGACCCCTCGCCAGGAGCCTCTTTCCCCACTCTCTTCATCTCAGACCCTCCATCGTGAGGCCGTTCGCTTTACCTCGACGGAAATACCGAACCCGATGTTAGCGTCATTTCAAAAAAAAAAAAAAGTCGCCAAGAGTTTATTCATCAGACTCAAAGGTCGTTTTGATCTAGGCCTATAGGCAATGTTTGAGAGAAAGGAAGTTCACAAACATGGAATTCGAACGAAAATCAATTTGAGTTTTCATACGATTAGATCGATGGAAATAAAATTTTCTTGTCGAGGAAAGATGGATTTATAGTTGAGACGATGACTGGGTTGGTCCACCCTTGCCAAGCGATTCTGGAAGGCTCGCAAATGATGTTAGTTCCTTGTGTCATGTAAAAGGGCTGCAACCAAATCAAGCTGCGTTAATCATATTTTACATATAACTGGGCTATTTGAGACCAAGTTTTTACGGTTCGGTGTAATAATGTCAGAGGTAAAGATGTCATAGGAAAAAATGTCAGAAGTCAAAATGTCAGAGGTAAAAATGTCAGAAGTAAAAATGTCAGAAGTCAAAATGTCAGAGGTAAAAATGTCAGAGGTAATAATGTCAGAGGTAAAAATGTCAGAGGTAAAAATGTCAGAGGTAAATATGTCAGAGGTAAAAATGTCGAAGTAGAAACGTCACAGGTAAAAATTTCACAGGCAAAGATGATATCTGGTGGCAATGATATGCCAGTCATATTATGGGTAATAAAACTCCCTATCCAATCCCGTTTGAGTTATGAAAATCGGTAAAATGCTTTTTGAGATATATGTAAAAATGCTAGGGGGAACTTACTTTTTTGGTTGAGTGTATGTACATATTATATATATATATATATATATATATATATATATATATATATATATATATATATATATATGGTTACCATGACAACTAGGGGGAAACAGATCCTAACGACGTCAGAAGTAGGCAACGCAAAGTTTACAAGGTTTTTAACGTATTAATCTGTATTGATTAAGATGCCAATAAGGTTAAAGATAACATGTTACCACGTTATGTCCCCATGAACAATGGCTATGTATGTCCTGTGGGTATGGGAGATGTATATAAAACTTTTCATCCGTGTGTTGTATTTGTGTCTGTAGGGTATGGAAAGAACAGACTCCAACAAGAGCAATTTCTTAGACTTCTGTGTTTGTTGAATTACACATTTCACAATTCATTAATCTGCGTACAAAAATACAAAACGTGTAAAATATTGAATAAAAGAATAACCTCGATAGACATACAAAATACATACAAAATATAACGTCCACGGCATTCCAATCATTGTAATCTTGTAAGCAGTTAAATGAACTAACTTGTGGAAAGGAAGTGTAGTGCCTCCATAACCCACTATAACTTTGTTGCATAAAACATAGCAGTAAGAGTTGTGAGAGTTTAGCCATTTGAGAACAAGGTGACTAAAAATTACCGAACGGGAGCAGTAATCGAAATCCAAGAACTAGAACATCATTTTTTACGACCCCTCGCTCTTTTGATATCTCTCCTTGTGTGTGTATGTGTGTGTGTGTGTGTGTGTCTCGTAATATATATATGATATATCGTATATATATATATATATATATATATATATATATAATTTGAAAAAGGCTAGTTACACAGTCGAAAGCTTGGGAAATAAAGGCCATAGTGAACATCACTGCAACGTCTATACTGCAAGTCATTCCCCGTCACACATATACCCAATAATGCAGCACCCACCACGTACGAGGCCAAGCCCGCTTCTCGATATATATATATATATATATATATATATATATATATATATATATATATAATCTATACATATAATATTGTAACGCCATGTCGTTCTTTTTTTGAACTCCCTTCCACCACCGACCGCTGTGGAGTCGGCAAAGGCCTTCAAGGCTTTGAATTTGTGATATCAGAAATTCTATTTTTTTTTCTTTCATATCCCCCCACCCTCCAATATATTATTAGTCTCATCTTCGGGTGGTATTTTAGAAAAAGTCGCCATGTAGCCTGAGCAGCCGTAGCGGTGAATTGCGTTGTATTGTGATTTGTAGAGAAAATCCATCATCTGTGATGAGTTTGCGATTTTTGACCAGGAAATATCCATTAGTATCAAACGATGCAATGTGCTGTGCAGTACAAGGAGGTTTAAAAGGCCTTCAGAGCGCACAGTCATCCTTTCTTTCATAACTGAACTGGCCAATTACCTTAAAGCACTTGTAATAGAAAGGCGTAATGTAAGAAAGATATAGATCTAGGAAAATACTTTAAAGAAAACCAAGTAAGCAAATAAACAGAAACTACAAAACAAAAAATAAGACAAGACGTCAGATCCATGAAGTGCGTTCGAAATGACCTCGTTTATAATTCTGATAACAATCAACGAGAATTTGTCAAGCAAGAACAAGAACACGTACAAAAAACATTGTCGTCTTCCCCCCACCCCCCCCCGCCCCATGCACACTGAATATTTTGTTTAGATATGACGTAATAGTGCTGTTTTTACGATTCCTTGCTTACATGAATATAAGTAGGGGGTACAACACACGGTGATAGACATCTCGTCGAAACGTCGCATGGTCCCGTCTTATACCATATTGTACTCTTCGGAAAGATTTTCTCCTACGCGGATAGGTGATTTTCACAGAGGGGTAAGCTTGAAGTTGTATTTCATTCAAATTTCAGGACATAAAAAAAGGAAACCAGGAACCCAAACTACGTTCTACTTCTTTTTGTTGAATTGACTAACAAGTATTCACGACCCACAATTTAACCGCAAGAGCTAGTGTGAATTCTGATTCAAGAGCGATTAATTACAACATAAAAACGGCATGTCATTTTGACTCCCTTCCTAAATGTACGATCAAAATAGATGATAATTATCTCGATGCCACGTAACATTAAAAAGACATAGCATATGAACCATTTTCTCAGAGAACCCAGCTACAAATGTTTCTCTGTTGTTTTACTTCGAAATTAAGTCTCGAAGTTGACATTATTTTAGTTTTTACACTGCCCCTTCAGGTGATTACACGAACGAGTTGCTATGTAAACCCTCTCTAAAATCGGCAGTACCTGCAAATCTAGTGCCTTTCCACTCGTAAATGATTCGATAAACAATTAATTTTCTCTTGAAAAACTGCCTCGGAGACAGGTGCGAAAAAAGAAGCAATGTTACAAATAAACTTTGACAAATGAATTTGCAACATAGGTGAAGTTTAGGCGATGAAAAATCTTAACAAAATATGATGTATTGCCTCATAACAATACCCGTAAAAAGTCAGATATTGAGAAAGGAAGAAAACTAGCCGTGCAGTCAACTTTGGCAGCAATAGCCTTTACAGTTTTTTAACTTTATATTTTCATAAAAAATTCCTTGTAAAATGAAGTAGGGAAATCAATCTATCAGTGGATCAATCTTAAGCTCAGCGCCTGACAAATTTATAACTGCAAAACATTAAAAAAACCAACATATCTTCCCGACATATGGCTTTCGTGATGCCGCATCACATACTCTAAAAAAAAAAAAAAGTATCGTAGTGACATGCTGCAATAAAGTAATATGTGTCGAATGTTAACATGTTTTCTCACTTGAAAATTGGACTGGAGATAGTTGTAATATCAAACTTTAAAAAATGTCATATTCCATAATGTATTGCAAATCACCCCATTCTGCAATTCCTCGGCATTCATGTATTCGGTAACAATTATGACAACAGGTTACATTTAATGTTTAGATAATACGAAATGCTGGGTTGTAAGCAATGAAAACCTTCCTTTCATTACTTTCCTTTCCGACGGTTTGTTCTTGACGCTAAAACATTACTGTGTTCGCTTTAATATTGATATATGACAACATAAACATCGTATTCAAATTTACTTGTATAATCCTTTTTGTTTGAATGTATTCATGATTACCATCGATTTTCCATTATAAGGAAAGTAGGAGCAGAGTATCAAAACTCCTTGAACGGCTTGTTATTATTGTTATATGCTGGTATCTTTTTTTGTTTGAACGTATTGATCATTAGCATTGATTTTCTAAGTAGGAACAGAGTAAAACCCCTGGTAGGGCTGGTTATTCCTGGTGTATAATTTTCTTCAACTCGAATAATTATTGTTTCTTTATTAAAGTAAGACTGGGACATTTGGAAAGTATGTCTACTTACAAGTTTCATTCGTGATTCATCTTATATTTCTTGCAGTCTTGGCAAAACAATATTTCTTTGAGGTAGCAGCAGCGATTAAATCTTCAGAAGGCGTTAGCAGCAAAATGAATACGGAGCTCAACAGTTCACAGTGGGAGAATCAACGGGAGATGTACACAACTGATTTTGAAGTGACAGAAACGAAACAAACAAACAATGACTTGGTCCTGGCATCCCATGCAGTGGTCATGGTATGTCATTGGAGAACTGGTAACCGCGGTTCTCGGAATCATAGGAAACCTTCTTGTGATTGTCGTCATATTCTGTCGCCATTCGAAGAGTAGATCTACCGATATTCTGGTAGGTCACCTGGCGTATGCTGATTTACTGACATCGCTGTTCCTGATTCCATATCCTGATATAAACACCATCCCATACACATGGTTTGGAGCCCTATTCTGCAAGGTTATCAAGGGGAATTACTTGATGTGGACATCGGTGACTGCGTCAATATACATCCTATCGGCTATATCAATTGATCGCTACTTTGCTGTCGTGTATCCCTTGCATTTTAAGCGTTTCATCAGTCGCAGACTTGTCATTGCGGTGGTCTCCTTGATTTGGATCGGTGCCTCCGTTCTCAATAGCCCGATACTTTTGATCAACAACGCAGACGTTATCCCGGGAAAATGCATATTTCATCTACCGTTCCCGAAGCTCCAGGCCGCTTTCGGCTTTTTCGTTTTCATCATCCGACTCGCCATTCCCACAATCGTCATGCTGTTCACCCAGGTTACTATCGCTCGCGTCCTCCGACGGGAATCTTCTCGTTTCAAATCACAGAAGACGGCGCAGTCGCTACCGTCCTCTTTCCACGACGTAGCACGAGCCCGCATTCTTGAGCTTCTGCTCCTGGTCGTGGTGGTGTATATAATTTGCTGGGCCCCAGACCAGCTAGCTTTTCTCTCTTTTAACCTTGGGCTGTTGCCTAACTCCTACTTCACCAGTCCACTCCATCGCATCTTTATCGTCCTCGCTTTTTGCAACTCGTGCGCTAACCCAATCATTTACACTTTTCGTCACCAAAAATTTCGGAGAGCTGCCAAAGATCTCTTCAAAGGAGTTACCGCAAGTAGATCGCCGATATTTGAAGAATTCGTTTCCGAGAACACTCCGACGAACGGTCACCGGGACACAACACGAGCAGGTGTCGCAAAACACCAAAGTTATTGAAATTATACTCTAAAATCAAATCACTTTCAGTCTAGAGAACCCGAAACGTTCCCCACGACACAGAAATCCATAATTCGTAATATCAACGGTCACTTCTGACGATTACCACTCTTTCACTGAAACTTTGAAAAATCATGATCTCGAAAGTGATTAATGTTTCGCAACATCCAATACGTTTATATCAAATTCTATCAATAATAGCATTTGAAGAAGGCAACTCAGAGTACAACTTCAGATTCTTCTCATTTCACCAAACGGAGTAAATAAAAAAAAAAAAATCTGTGTTGTCTTTCATTACGCCGAAGACCGGGGTGTCATTATATCGAAATTTCATCACTGGGGAACAAATAGGGTATGTGAAGATTATTATTTTGATAATGTTATTAATTGTTGGGACCTGAATTCTTACTTCTTACCTCGTTGCAACAAAATCGCATTATAACCGTGTAAGTCAAAACGGATGTGCACTGTACATTCCGTTGTAGTATTGCAACCATGCATCACAAAACCAACAGAAAATCGCACATCCCCATTCTTGCTGAGAACTCAAAACAGGCAACATGGGTAAACTTAAGTCAATCACTATCTTTTTTTGTTCTGAAAGAACGATTCTTCGTGTACATAATCCTAAAGTTTGGGTTTATAGATCGAAAACATTTCTTCGTTTTCTGGAGAATAGTGTGTCGTAGAGGCCCTTTTCATTTCTCAAGAACCTTTTGCAGATTTCCCTTTTACTGTAATTACTTCTGAAAGGATGTTGCTATTGCTTTGAAAGTTGTCATCCATCGTGAATATTCAATTCAATTCAATTCAATTCAATTCAATTCAATTCAATTCAATAGAATGTTCCTATTGATACTGCATGAACAATTTCGTCATAATCTGATAATCCCTTCCTTGTCTTGGCGTTTTACACCCTGTTTTCGGTTTCATTCATGGCACAGAGCACAGCTTGCTGACATTAAGTACGTGTACTTGAAAAACTAAACTAAACTAAACTAAACTAAACTAAACTAAACTAAACTCTGGAGCGTATCTTCTCAGAAAACACCTTTGCAAAATGTGTACATTCCTTCCCTTACTTAGATATTTGAATAGAATCCATTTGCATTTAGTTATACACCAATTTAGAAAGCTAAAAAGAAAAAGTCAATATTTTGCGACTTCTCGGCGGTTTTTGTGATCCAGGACCATATATATATATATATATATATATATATATATATATATATGTGAGTATATGAATATAAGAACGACCCAAGTCCATGGAAGACCATTTCGAGTAAACTAAAAAAAAAACTTCATATCTTTTTTGTTTGTCCAATACTATTCTATTTAACTGTGTTGGGAAGGCAACATTGTATATACAAATTAGAACATATATTATTATGACAATTAACATTAACATTAATTGTGGAGAGGCCATTTTGTGTGATGGACTTGGGTCATTCTTTGATTCATATGGACTTAGGTCGTTCTTTGATTCATATACATGATATTCTGCCATAGAGATGAGAGTAGGACGAGAGAGGGCGCTATAATATGAATATAAGAATGACCCAAGTCCTTCATTCTTACATTCATATAAGATTTAACTCATTTATTTCAGGCACTTCCGGGGGTAATTAGGATTTATCATTTATACACAAGATGAGTCCATGCATAAGCTACAATTTCCCATGTCAAACTGAATTTGGCCAAAAATTGGACTTGGGTCGTTCTTATATTCATATACTCATATATATAATAAATTATATAAATACACTTGGTGATTCTATCCTTCTATGAAGAGTGCTCGATATCCTCAAAGGAAGAGCTTGAGACAGAAGTATTGGAACAAGTTCACTCGGTTGACAGCAGGTTCATCCGTATTTATTGCATTTATATGATTTAATATTCAGGAGAGATATAGATTTGTCTCGGTTGGGGGAGGGTTGGTCTGGCTTTTTATGACTGATTTCATTCTAGATTTGTATAATGTATTTGTTTTTTTTTAATGTATTGATTATGCCCTTGTAAGTAAGAAGGTGTTACATGATCCTAACCAATATATTCAAGGGATATAGGTTTGGTACATGTCAAAACTTTCTTGTGAAAAATTTGTTAGTAGGGTTGATCTATAATCGAGTTATCTATGTTGAATTGAGATTATTATTTGTAGTATATAAATTGACAAATGAATTTGTTTTTGTTTCGAATTGCATTTGTAACGTTTTTGTTAATGTTACACTCAGAATGGGTCGATTTATGAATGATTTGAATGAAATTAATAAATATCAAGGAAAAACAAAAAAAAGTGTTGAGGTGGTTTATTTGCATTGTGAGGATCTGTTTGAGTGTTTGTTGGTGTTTGTTTGTAATACGTATGTATTGGCGGTGTGCATATGGTAGTTCGTTTGTGCTAAAATCAACTATCGATTGAGAAATTATTTACGGCGTGTCGAAACTATTCGCTCATGCATAAAGCATGCCAAACTCATTCTGGGACAAAGAATAGTGATAATATTATGGACGTTGTAGTTAAGACTGATGGAAGAATAATTGCATATGACTTCAGTGAAAAATGAACAAAGACAGAAAACATTTAGGAAGGGTACCTCCCTGGTATGCATTTTCTCTCGGTCTTTCTCTCGCCTAGCCCGCCTCTCCGCTGAAATTGACACACCCATACTATTTTGAAATCTATAAACACATGCACACACACACACACACACACACACGCACACACACACGCAGCTATACGCAAACGCATACACAAGTCACTTATTGTACGCACTTACAAATCATACACAGCACATGCCATGCAGCCCCCAATACACACAGCTATACGCAAACGCATACACAAGTCACATATTATACGAACCTACAAATCATACACAGCACATACTATGCAGCCCCCAGCACGCACACACACACACACACACACACACACACACACACACACACACAAACACACACGCACACATACACATAACTTACCAGTCATACACACCCCACCAAAGCATAACACCGGAGCAACCACCCCGAGCTGGGGGCGACAATTTTTGACGGGGCGACAATATTTACGTCGCTCAACAATTTGTTTGCCATCATAAATTGTCGCCATCGAGGTCAAAAATTGGGAACTGCATAAGCGTCAAAAATTGTCGCGAGACGACAATTTATGACGGGGCGACATTCTTTTAATAACGCCAACTCCGTCAAAAATTGTCGCCCCGAGCCGGGGGCGACAATCTTTGTCGCAACACACGTCTATGTGCAAGTTTTGCTGCCAATATATTAACTGTCCTTGCACCACCCCGCAATGTTCTGGTCAAGTCCTTTATTGCTGTCACTATCTATCTATATATATATATATATATATATATATATATATATATATATATACATATATATATATATATATATATATATATATATATATATATATGTATATATGTGACCGTGCACCTCAAAACGAACATAAAGTCGCGGTCGCACACACTGATTTTGCGTGAGGACTGAAATAAATGAAATGGGTCAACCTAGCCGAACTTGACTTTTTCATATTTTCTGAAAGAGCAAGTCTTCTTTTACATTATGCTAAAATTTGGTATCATAAAACGGGCAGGAAAGTGTGTTTTTTTAGCAGTTTATCTCAAACATTTTTGGTAGAATAGTGTGATTAGGTGTGTCTGTAGAATCCCATTTTCATTTCTGAAAAACCTTGTCCACACTCTTCACTTTCAACTCTAATAACTTTTGAAAGGATAGTGATACTACTTTGAAAGTTTGCATTAATCATGGACAGAATGTGATAATGAGGCATATTTAATTTCAGTTTAATCTGATAATCTCTTCATTGTTGTTACTCTGGTTGTTTACTTCCTGTTTTTTGCCCCGTTCATCGCACAACCAGCATGGTTTGGTAAAGATTAAGCGCTTGAATAGACACTGTACTTCAGAGCCTCTTTTCTCAGTTCACACTTTTCCTGAGTTTGTGCTTTCTTTCCAATATTTAGATAGGTTAGGAGAGTCCATTTTATTTGAGTTATACATCGTTTTAAAGCTTAAAGTCTGCTCTTTCAGAATATAGTCTCAACTAAAAATCAATGTCTGTCGACTTTTTGTTTTTTTTGAGGTGCAGGGTCATATATATATATATATATATATATATATATAATGATTATATGTATTATATACATATATATACATATACATATATATGGAAAGATATATGTGTGTATATATATTTTATGCATACATATACATAATATGTTCAATAATTCGTACCCTACATGTTTGCTTCATGTTTGCAACAAGTGCTTTAATAGTAATATTCAACTTATAATATTTTGGCAACAATAACAGTTAATGAGGGGGAAAAGGGGTATATCTAGCGACGTCAAATTTTTAACGAGGTTTTTAACATCACACCTTGTGCCAGTCAAGGTGCCAATTTAAATCATCAAGAAGGCTTAAGACATGTACACATGATGTCCCCATTGACCATGATTGTACGTCCTGTATAAAACTGTTCTTAAAGTAACGAACGACTTAAGAACTTCTGGAACACGTTCTGATGTGCTATACTTATCAGCATTTCAATAATTCAGCACAAGAACTGATCACCAGCCGTTCTTAAAGTTGTTCTTAGCCTAAGAACAGCTTTATGAAACAGGGCCATGTTATTGAAGGCATTATAAAAAAAAAATTCCATCCGCCTGTATTTATGTCTTCGATGTGTATCAAGTTATTAAGTAGAAGAGGAAGTATATAAGAGAGTATGACACCAACCGACTCCAACGAAAAAAAAAAAAGAACAACTTGTGAAACTTGTTTGGTGAAATATGTCCGTCACCGTGCATCACAAAACGAACCAAACGTCGCATCCCCCCCCCTTTTTTTAGGTAAAGACTCCAAAAAGGTGAAACAGGTCAACCAAGTCAATCTTGAACTTTTTTATATTTTCTGAAAGGGCTAGTCTTAGTCTACATTATTCTTCAGTTTGGGGTCATAATATGAATTGGAAAGTGTGTTTTCAGCAGTTTTTCTATAACCTCTCTTTTTTTGGAGAGAAGTGTGATCAGGTAAGTCTTTAGAGCTCCCTTTTCATTTCTTTAAAATTCCATGCACACCCTTCACTTTTAACTCTAATCATTTTTGAAAAGGTAGTCCTACCGCCTTAAAAATTGGCAGTAGTCATGGACAGAATGTGTTAAGTGAGCATGCCTAATTTCAGCTTATGTTATATGAGATCCTGCATCACAAAACCAGTAAAAGTCGCCAGACATGGATTTTTAGTTGAGAGCAGATGCTAAAAAAACAGACTTTAAGTTTTAAAATGATTTATAACTCAATTAATAATGGACTCTCAATCTAAATGTCTCATCTAAATACTGGAGAGAAAGCACACACTCCTGGAAAGTGTGAATTGAGAGAAAAGACTCTTAAGTGCGTGGTCTCTTCAAGCGCTTAATCTTTACCAAGCTGTGGTAGCTGTGTGATGAATAAGACAAAAAAAAAAAAAAAAAAAAAAAAAAACAGGACATAAACCACCGGAGCAGCAACAATGAAGATATTTTTAGAGTAAACTAAAATCGAGTGTGCTTTATCAACACATTTTGTCCATGATTAACGCCAATTTTCAAAGCAGTAGCCTCATCATTTCTAAAGTTGAAATTGACGACTGTGTACAGTGAAAGGGGGACCTATGAGACACACCTATAATCAAACTATTCTACAAAAGAAGTGTTCGAGAAAAACTGTTAGAAACCCAATGTTGTAATCGTTTTATGATACCAAACTATAGCATGATGTAGAAGAAGACATGCTCTCTCAGAAAATATGAAAAGCTGACTAGGTTGACTAGGTTGACCCATGTCACCAATTTTCAGTCCTCACACAAAATCAGTGCATGCGCCTTTTTATTGGTTTTTTGATGCACGGTCACATAATTATGGAGTGTTATGCATTCCATATCGCGCAGAGAGCATTACGAATATATTGTCACGTAGGGACCTTGGCCAGTGAGCAACCTACCCTGCAGTCCACTTGACCATGTCAATAACACAATGACATACATTAAATTTGTAAGAACCATAACTGAATGAAGAAAATTTGTTGTGGCTAGTGTTTAGTTATAAAGTATTTTTTTTTTCAATTTCGTTCATTCTTACAATTTACCTTTGATGCTTTAGTCTATTGAAAACCAAGAGAGAATGAAAGCAAGTAAAGGCATTGGTGATCAAAATTTTGTTGGAACATCAGTGTAGCACTGCCATCAACTGCCTTGAGCTAACTGGGCTCAAATCCGAGGCTACGTCTTTTTTTTTCACTTCGTATTCATGATAAAAGCATACAATGTTATTCAAAGAGAGTAGAAGAAATTAAAAGAATACAATTCTGTGATATGTTCTGTGGTATGTTCTGTCGGGTGGTATTTGAAAAGAGTGCACATCAGCAACCGATGAGGTAAAGTGCATCGTATCGTGATCTGTAAAGAAAATCGATCATCTCTTTTGAGTTTGCGATTTTCCACCAGGTAATATCGATTAGTATCAAAGGTGCATTGTGCTGTAAAGTACTAGGAAGTTTAAGTGGCCTTCAGAGCCACGTCCTTTCTTTCGAAGTGGCCAATTACCTCAAAGCACATGCAATAGAAGGGGAGAATAAAAAAAGCAAAAACAAGAAAGCAACCGAGTAAGCCAATGAACAGAAACTACAAAAAAAGACATTAAAGAATAATACGCCTTATCAAGAGTTTAAAGCATAACATTTATGTTTAAAAAACGACTCCTTAATTCCTATAAAAATCAGGAAGAATTTGTCAAGCAAGAAAAAGTACTCGTCTGCCCCCCTCCACCCCCAAATCTTGTTTTGTTTCGGTATGACATAATATTGCTGTGTTACGATTCCTTGCTTACATGACTATAAGTAGTGAGTACCACTTACGGTGATATACATCTCGTTGAAACGTCGCACGGTCCCGTCTTACCATAATTATTGCACTCTTCGGAAGGACTTTAATAATTCTCCTGTACGGATAGGAGATTATCACAGAGGGGTAAGTTTGAAGTTTAGTTCATTCACGTTTCCTATCTTATTAGAGCCAATCGAGAACCCAATCTACGTTGTACTTATCTATTTATTTTTTGATAACAGATTTCAACGATCCTCATTTTAACAGCAAGAGCTAATTTGAATTCTGATTCAAAACTGATTAGTTTAAATTTAGAAACGGCATGTCATGTTGACTCTCTTCCTAAATGCATGATCAAAACATAATTACATGAGTGATCATTATCGCAATGCCACGCAATAATAAAAAGACATAACACCTGAATTAGTTTCTCTGAGAACCCAGCTCTAGACTTTTCTTTGTTGTTTTACGTTAACATGACATCTCCAAAGTTGACGTTATCTTAGTTTCCGCACTGTCCCTGTACGGCAATAGGCCTATCTGTAAAATCTAGTATCTTTCATAACTGCCATGATATTACAGTTGCAAAGAAATCGATATCAAAATTGCCACAAATAAAACCTTATCATATTGCAGAAAAAATATAAATATGAAGTTTTCTGATTTTGATATTGAAGAATTTTCTGGAACTTAAAAATTTTACTTGTAAATGATTTGTTGAAACATTATTTTTTTTTTCTCCCCAAAATACTTCACAGACAGGTTGAAAAGCTGCAAGTGCTGAAAATATACACAATTTTTGAGAATCCATTACAATGTAGACTAAGAAACGTCCATATAAACTGAGGAGAAAGAAAGAGAGAGGAAAGAAGAACGTACAGTCTTAAGGCGTTCAAACTTAAACAATATAAACAGTCAACAGCTAACCTACTTGCGAATTGGTTAGGTTTATAGCTGTGTCAAATCAAAATTATTTTGATAAATCTGACGAGAATAATTCTATCAATAGTTGCATGAATTGATGATATAAGCACAGATTTTATAGCCCGGAAGAGCGTAACACACCTGCTACGCGGCTCGTTATTCCTCGTGTATCATTCCCTTCAACGTGAATGCATGTTGCCTCTTTTAAATGGAATTGGAACGTTTGGAAAGTGTGTGCACTAAATATTTTTATTTGTGATTCATCTCATATTTCTTGCAGCTTGGACAATACACTGTTTTTGTTTTGAGGGAGCTGCGTTACATCTACAAAAGGCGTTTACAGCAAAATGAATACCGAGCTCAACAGTTCACAATGGGAGAATCAACGGGAGATGTACACAACTGATTTTGAAATGACAGAACTCGAACAAACAATGACTTGGTCCTGGCATCCCATGCTGTGGTCGTGGTATGTCATTGGAGAACTGGTAACCGCAGTACTCGGAATCATAGGAAACCTCCTTGTGATTGTCGTCATTTTCTGTCGCCGTTCGAAGAGTAGATCTACCGATATTCTGGTAGGTCACCTGGCGTGTGCTGATTTACTGACATCGCTGTTCCTGGTTCCATATCCTGATATAAACACCATCCCATACACATGGTTTGGAGCCATATTCTGCAAGGTCATTAAGGGAAATTACTTGATGTGGACATCGGTGACTGCATCAATATACATGCTATCGGCCGTATCGATTGATCGCTACTTTGCTGTCGTGTATCCATTGCATTTTAAGCGTTTCATCAGTCGCCGACTCGTCATTGCGGTTGTCGCCATGATTTGGATCGGTGCCTCCGTTCTCATGATCCCGATACTTTTGATCAACAACGCAGACGTTATCCCCGGAAAATGCATATTTCATTTACCATTTCCGAAACTCCAGGTCGGCTTCGGCTTGTTCACTTTCATCATCCGACTCGCCATTCCCACAATAATCATGCTGTTCACCCAGGTTACTATCGCTCGCGTCCTCCGACGGGAAGCTTCTCGTTTCAAATTACAGAAGACGGCGCAGTCGCTACCTTCCTCTTTCCACGACGTCGCACGAGCCCGCGTTCTTGAGCTTCTGCTCCTGGTCGTGGTGGTGTATATAGTTTGCTGGGCCCCAGACCAGCTAGCTTTTCTCTCCTTCAACCTCGGGCTAGTGCCCGACTCACTTCGCCAGTCCTCTCCATCGCATCCTAATCGTTCTCGCCTTTTGCAACTCTTGCGCTAATCCGATCATTTACACTTTTCGCCACCAAAAATTCCGGAGGGCTGCCAAAGATTTGTTCAAAGGAGTTAGTGCAAGTAGATCGCCGATATTTGAAGAATTCGTTTCCGAAAACTGTCGGAACACAACCCCACAAGATGTCGCAAAGCACCAAAACTATTGAAAACATACTAAAAAATCAAATCACTTTAAGTCTTAGGAACCCAAAATGTTTCTCTGTACATACAAATTCATAATAATTAGTAATGATTATAGTATTAAACAGAGGTCACTTCTGAGCATTACCACTTTTTCAAAGAAACTTTGAATGTTCATGATTTCAAAGGCGATTAATGTTTTATAATATCCGATACAATTATATCAAATGATTTTAATAACAAAATACAAAGGCAAATCAGCGAGTACATCGTCAGGTTCTTCTCATTTCATCAAACGGAATGGATAAGAGAAGAAATAAATAATCATTCTTCTGCGCTGTCATTCATACGCCGAAGACCAGCGTGTACTTTTAATCTGACAAGAAGACGAAGTTTGAATGGTAGCGATGTCGAGTCGGCTTGGAATCGGCTTCTTCCGGGCGACTTTTCATCAGAAGGATGGCGGTTGTTAAGCACTGCAGAAGTATTACAAGCAGGTAAAATATCGTGTGTGCGGAATAGGGTATTGATAACGGGGTGGGTTTTGACCTAATGAATAATCAGATGATATGTTGAGAAAATGTTGCCACCTTTTAACAGGTCCTGATGAACGAACACAAGACTCACCAAAATGACAACAGTCGTGCATCTCAGCTGTCTACTAACCCATTTGTTTGTATTCATTGATTTATTCATTGATTTGTTACTTTCTTCTTATTATCATTACTTTTTTAGTGACAAGCAGTCGAGGCGTTTATTGGTAATCGTTATTTTCCCTTGCCAGTGATAGGCATCTTAACGGGTGTCTTAATAAGTAATCTAGTGTTATGGATGCATGATTATTGCATTGGCACATCACAGTTATGCGGAGGAAGTGTGAAATAAAGTAGAGTTCCACAAGATGGATGAACCGACCATACACCTTGTTTAAGAAGCTGGGTTATAGAGATTGGGATTATGATGGTCTTGTTTTAGTCCAATTTAACCTTCGTAACACTAGGCATGGTTAATTTCCTAACCTTAGTCATCTTAATTCGTTTTCCCGGAGTCTTATCTATTCAAAAAAGTTGACCGGAGCAGTGTTCTATAAAGTTAAACAAGGGAACTGTGTGATGTGGATGTCAGTAACGTCGTCTACGTACTAACTCCGAGCCGTTTCCTGTTATAGCTTTTTCACTATTTTACGTTATCTACTTTAACAGCCCGACAATCGTCGACATGTTAATGCCGTTGTCTTCGCTTGGTCCAGCTCAGCATTTGTGGTCATTCCTAAATATGTGACTAATTGTATAGTAAGAGCGGTGATATAGAGGAAATTGCAGTTTTCAGTCAATTCCAAAGGACATTCAAATTTCAGACGGAAATTTCGTGAGCATTGCCCGATCACTCACGCGACCCCTCGCCATGTCTCTTCCTCCACTCTCCATCGCTCAGGCACTTCACCGCGAGGCCGTTCGCTTTATGGCGACGGAAATATTTAACTTAACAAAGTCGCCAGAGTATTCACCAAACCAAGGGTCCTTCTCATCTAATATTTATTTTGCAAGCAACGTATGTATGAAATGCTACCAGCAGTGTGGGCCCATATACAATTATGAAGCAGGATCCCATAAATCAAATCAATTTATATCAACCTGATCAAAATTACCTAAAATCAAATCATACTATACTATCAACCAAATAGAGGAGGCAACTATTGTGCTTTGGCTAGTTACCAAGTATTTTCTTCACTGTGTAGATTAACGTTGTGATCTTTCTGAAATCGAATATTAAAAAAAGCCTGTTTTCTGTTTTAGCCTAATTTCGGACTCCTATATTTTGTACTTTTAGCATACCGTACGACCTTGTTCATGTAAAGGAGGGTTTGGTGAAAGTTGAGTTCCTGAGTGTAGGGATACTTGTGCCGTATGACAGATATGTGTTATAAAGCATTATGTTCGAATTCCTGTTTACAAGTATTTGATCATCACATTTTTTGTTTAAATTTGTCACACTCATGTATTATTTTGAATTTACCAAAGAACCCACACACTACGTGTAGGATCTTTGATTTTACAATTTGAGAAACTAAATGAATACAAACGAACGAACGCTCTTTTAGTCTCTTTTTTTTTTTGTGGCTCAGCTTACATGGAATGATGTTCGTATGAACACTTTTAGTTATAAGAAAATAAACCAAAGAAACAATGTTGTTCCCGTAAAATGCAATTTTGTCAGATTTTTTTTTTTTATATTGGAAATATCAGTTCCTCTAAGAAAAAAAAAATGTTTCAATCTTTAAGTGTGTTGTTCTATTGTGTACGTTTTTAAATGAAAGGTGTTGAAATTGTATAGCTTTTTTTTTTGCATCCTGTTTGAGTAATTTAGATGTGGTTCGACCCCCCCTCCAAAAAAAACAAACACACACAACAAACAAAACAAAACAAGACAAACAAACAAAAATGCCCTTGTTAAACTCGAGCCTTCAAGAGGGGTTGCGGTGCAGAGAGCACAGCTTCCTGCCATTATATTCACTTTAAAAAACAAAGAACCCCCCCCCCCAACAAAACAAAGACAAAAAAACAAAAAAAAAAAAAACAAAACAGAAACTCTGTAACCTTTTTTTCACAGAAAACACTTCTGCAGAGTGTGTACATTCTTCCCCATACTTAGAAATTTTGATAGAGCCAATTTGTATTGAGTTATACACAAGGAGCAAAATGTGATATGCATTTGACTTGGTATGATTGTAATTGTTTGTTTTTGTATGTTTTCAGAAATGTTATCAAGCATTGTAGTAATCACTCTTAGCGATGGAATCATTTTCTCACATGTATTATGTTTGCTGGCATATATGGCACGGTAATCATTACTGATATGTTTAAAAAAATAAAGGTCAATTCTGTTGTGCAATATTCAAGATTTATATTTGTTTTGTTTTCCTTACTTTATGTATATTTCATACTTTGTATTATTATATTTCAATGTTTTCATACTGATTCACATAAAATGTATGTAATTCAGCCTGCGGGTTGCTATGCATGTTATCCCCCCCCCCCAAAAAAAAAATATTTATATATATGTATATATATATATATATATATATATATATATATAAGTGGCCGTGCACCTCAAAACAAACATAAAGTCGCACACACTGATTTTGCGTGAGGACTGAAAATAAGTGAAATGGGTCAACCTGGCCGAACTTCACTTTTTCATATTTCTGAAAGAGCGGGTCTTCTTTTACATTATACTAAAATTTAGTATCATAAAACGGGCAGGAATGTGTGATTTTTAGTAGTTTATCTCGAACATTTTTGGTAGAATAGTGTGATTAGGTGTGTCTTTAGAATCCCTTTTTCACTTCTGAAAAACCTTGTCCACACTCTTCACTTTCAACTCTAATAAGGTTTGAAAGGATAGTGCTACTACTTTGAAAATTGGCATTAATTATGGTCAGAATGTGTTAATGATGCATGCATAATTTCATTTTAATCTGATAATCCCTTCATTGTTGTTACTCTGGTGGTTTACTTCCTGTTTTTTGTCCCATTCATCGCACAGCCTGCACGGTTTGGTAAAGATTTAGTGCTTGAGTAGACACTGTACTTCAGAGCCTCTTTTCTCAGTTCACGCTTTTCCTGAGTTTGTGCTTCCTTTCCAATATTTAGATAGGTAAGGAGAGTTTATTTGATATAAGTTATACATCATTTTAAAGCTTAAAGTCTGCTCTTTCAGAATATGGTCTTAACTAAAATTCATCTCTGGCGACTTGTTGTTTGTTTTGAGGTGCAGAGTCACATATAAATGTATATAATATCATTCATTATTTTTTTATCCTAATCTGCCCTTAACTTAAGACCAATATCTGGTGACATTTTGACAGTTTTGTCATGCAGGTTCATATATGTATATATACATATATGTGACCCTGCACCTCAAAACAAACAAAAAGTCGCCAGACATGAATTTTTAGTAAAGACCATATTCTAAAAGAGCAGACTTTAAGCTTTAAAGTGATGTATAACTCAAATCAAATGGACTCTCCTAACCTATCTAAATATTGAAAAGAAAGCACAAACTCAGGAAAACTGTGAAGTGAGAAGAGAGGCTCTGAAGCACAGTGTCTATTCAAGCGCTTAATCTTTACCAAACCGTGCTGGCTGTGAGATGAATGGGACAAAAAACAGGAGGTAAACCACCAGAGTAACAACAACAAAGGGATTATCAGATAAATCTAAAATTAAGCATGCCTCATTAACACATTCTGACCATAATTAATGCCAACTTTCAAAGCAGTAGCACTATCCTTTCAAAAGTTAATAGAGTTGAAAGTGAAGAGTGTGGACAAGGTTTTTTCAGAAATGAAAAAGGGATTCTAAAGACACACCTAATCACACTATTCTACCAAAAATGTTCGAGATAAATTGCTAAAAAATACACTTTCCTGCCCGTTTAATGATACCAAATTTTAGCATAATGAAAAAGAAGACCCGCTCTTTCATAAAATATGAAAAAGTCAAGTTCGGCTAGGTTGACCCATTTCACTCATTTTCAGTCCTCACGCAAAATCAGTGTGTGCGACTTTATGTTCGTTCTGAGGTGCACGGTCACACACATACACACACACACACACACACACACACACACACACACACACACATATATATATATATATATATATAATATTTGTATTTATGATATGTTCAATAATTCTTAGTCCACGTGTCCACTTCATGTTTGACACAAATGCTTTATACACGTTTTTGGCACAGTGACAGCTGAAGGAAAAAGGAGCATGTCTAACGACACCAAAGGTGGGGTAGGTAATTTTCATAAGGTTTTTAACGTCAAGATTTTAATCAGTCAAGGTGCCAATTGAAATCATCAAGAAAGTGAAGAATAATGTTAACACGTGATGTCCCAATTGACCATGTTTGTATGTTCTGTGGGTATGGAAGACATCATAAACTTTTTCCCCATCCGTCTGTTGTCTTTATGCCATTGTTTTTTTTTCTTCTTGTGTGTCATTACCACAACATAGAGTTTTCGATGAATATATCCCTAAGTTATTACAGGTCCTGTTTACCTCTGGGAACAGTAATTTAAACAAGAAATGTCGAAGATGTAACATTTGATGCATATGTGTAGGTCTGTTGTATCACAAAACATCCTACCATATAGAATTTTCGCAATGAAGCCTAAGATGTAAGGAAATATCGGTATTTTTTTCTCATTAAACCGTAACTGTAGACAGTTTAGTATGAAAACATTTTCATTATAATTTTCGTTCACATTTTGTGTATTTGTGACCCTGCACCTCAAAACAAAGAAAAAGTCGCCAGACATGAATGTTTAGTTGAGACCATATTCTGAAAGAGTGACTTTAAGCTTTAAAATGATGTGTAACTCAAATCAAATGGACTCTCCTAACCTAATCTAAATATTGGAAAGAAAGCACAATTGGAAAGGAAGTAAACCACCAGGGTAACAACAATGAAGGGATTATCAAATTAAACAGAAATTAAGCATGCCTCATTAACACGTGCTGCCCATAATTAATGCCAACTTCCAAAGTAGTAGCACTATCCTTTTAAAAGTTATCAGAATTGAAAGTGAAGAGTGTGGACAAGATTTTCAGAAAATGAAAAAGGGATTCTAAAGACACACATAATCACACTATTCTACCAAAAATGTTTGAGATAAACTGCTAAAAAAACACTTTTTCCTGCGCGTTTTATGATACCAAATTTTAGCATAATGTAAAAGAAGACCCGCTCTTTCAGAAAATATAAAAAAGTCAAGTTCGGCTAGGTTGACCCATTTTACTTATTTTAAGGCCTCACGCAAAAGCAGTGTGTGCGACTTTATGTTCGTTTTGAGGTGCACGGTCACATTTATCAATACTTAACATCGATTATACGGATTCAGAATTTTACAGTGGTTGTTTCTATCCCAAATTCCCATTTCAAAACTATTATAAAGCACTAATGCTGGTTTTTTGTTTCATCTGCCAATGGTAAGTTATGCCTTTAAGAAGAAGAGAAAATATATAAGAGAGTAATAACTATGACACCAACAGACTCCAACGTAAACAAGTGAAACTTCTGTTTAGAAGTTTCACAATAATATTCATGTATAAGCTTGTGTAGAATGACGATCACACAAAACAACTTATCGTTATCACAGTTTTATGGGGAGTGCTATGCATTGCATATCATGCAGAGTGTGCACTACAAATGCGTGTCATATATAGGGACCTTTGCCCTGCAGTCTACTTGACAGTGTCAATAACACAATGACATACATTTTTTGTAAGGATCGTAGCAGAATGAAGAGAATTTGTTTTGCGGAGAGTTTACTTTAATTGATATAGAGTTATGTTGTTGTTGTTGTTGTTGATTTTTTGTTGTAATTCTGTTCACTCTTATAGTTTGCCGTTGATACTTGAGTCTGTTGAAGACCGAGAGAGAAAGAAAGCGAGGGAAGGCATTAGTGATTGAAATTTTCTTCAAACATCATTCTAGCACTGTCATGAAATACCTTCAGCTTCATGACTGCAAATCCGAAGATATTTCTTTTTTCCCACGTGGTTTTCATTATAAAAGCATACGATCTTATTCAGAAACAGTAGGAAAAAAAAAACACAACTCTGTGATATGTCTTGCTGACTGACATTAATAGGCTCAAATAAACTTAAACTGTATAGCACTCAACATCAACATATTATTCTCTTTAAGTTGAAAAGTTCATGTGATCCATCAAAATACATAAATGAATAGGGAGTAAGGATGTAAAGAAAGACGATTACGAAGGAATGATGATTTATCCCTTCTCCCCCTCCCACTAAAAAGGAGCCTTTTTGTTCGGGTGATATTGAAAAAAAATCTACATGTAGCATTAGCAGCCGTAGCGGCGAAGTGCAATGTACATTGATTTGTAAAGAAAACCCATCATCTGTTATGAGTTTGCGATTTTCCACCAGGAAATATCGATTAGTATCAAGTGCAGTAAAGTACTAGGAAGTTTAAGTGGCCTTCAGAGCGCAGTCCTTTCTTTCTCTACTGAACTGGCCAATTACCTCAAAGCACACGGAATAGAATGGGCGAACTGTAGAAATTAAATTAAAGTTTGGAAAAAAAAGGAAAACAGGAAAGCAAACAAGTAAAAAAATAAACTGAAATTACAGAAAAGAAATTAGAATAAGACGTCAGTTTAAAGCATGAAATATGTGCGGAAAATTAATTCTTTTAATTCTGATAACAAACAAAAATTTGTCGGGCAAGTATAAGTACTCGTCTGTCACCCTCCCACCCCCAAATCTTGTCTTGTTTAGGTATGAAACAATAGTGCTGTTTTACGATTCCTTGCTTACCTGACTATAAGTAGTGGGGTACTACTCACGGTGATATACATCTCGTCGAAACGTCGCATGGTCCCGTCTCACCATCATTGCACTCTTTGGAAGGGTTTTCTGCTATGCGAACAGGAGTTATCACTGAGGGGTAAGTTTTAAGTTCTAGTTCATTCACGTTTTCTGATAATTAAGAGAGTTAATTGGAAAACCAAGCTACGTTTTACTTTTTTTTGATTGGATAATACAATAATGTTTAGAATCCTCATTTTAATCGCATGAGCTAATGTAAATCTTTATTTGTGACCGTGCACCTCAAAACGAACATAAAGTCGCACACACTGATTTTGCGTGAGGACTGAAAATAAGTGAAATGGGTCAACCTAGCCGAACTTCACTTTTTCATATTTTCTGAAAGAGCGGGTCTTCTTTTACATTATGCTAAAATTTGGTAACATAAAACGGGCAGGAAAGTCTGTTTTTTTAACAGTTTATCTCGAACACTTTTGGTAGAATAGTGTGATTAGGTGTGTCTTTACAATCCCTTTTTCATTTCTGAAAAAGACCTTGTCCACACTCTTCCCTTTCAACTCTAATAACTTTTGAAAGGATAGTGCTACTGCTTTGAAAGTTGGCATTAATTATGGACAGAATGTGTTAATGAGGCATGCTTAATTTCAATTTCATTTAATAATTCCTTCATTGTTGTTACTCTGGTGGTTTACTTCCTGTTGTTTGTCCCATTCATCGCACAGCCAGCACGGCTTGGTAAAGATTAAGCGCTTGAATAGACACTGTACTTCAGAGCCTCTTTTCTCAGTTCACACTTTTCCCGAGTTTGTGCTTTCTTTCCAATATTTAGATAGGTTAGGGGAGTCCATTTGATTTGAATTATACATCATTTTAAAGCGTAAAGTCTGTTCTTTCAGAATATGGTCTTAACTAAAAATTCATGTCTGGCGACTTTTCGTTTGTTTTGAGGTGCAGGGTCACATTTAGAACCGATTATTTTGAATCTAGAAACCACATATCATTATGATTCCCTTGCATCACCAAAGTAATATGATCATAATTGCGATGCCACGTAATATCTAATAAGACATAGCACATGAACTATTCTCTCTCAGAATCCAGCTTTAAACTTTTCTCTGTTGTTTTACTTCAACATGACATCCCCGAAGTTGACGTTATTTTAGTTTTCGCACTGCCCCTTTGCGAGATCACAAGATAGAGTTTTTATAAACTGTCGAAAAAATCGGTAATAGGCCTACCTGCAAACTCTAGTACCTCTCATAGCTGCCGTGATATTACAGTTGCAAAAGAAAACAATATCGAAATGAGTTATTTCTGGTAAGATAATGATTCTCATAAATATTTCATATCTGTCACAAGGAAAACCTCAAAATGTTACGGAAAAGTATGAGGTTTTCTGATTTCGATATTGAAGCATTTTCTAGAACTTAAAATCTGTACTTTGAAATGATTTGTTGAAACATTTTTTTTCTCTATCCAAAATACCTCAGAGAAAGGTTGAAAAACTGCTGAAAATAAACACAATTTTGAGAAATTCATTACAATGTAGATTAAGTCGAGGAATTTTAACCCGTTCCATACTGAATTCTGAAATCCCCATAGACTTAATACTCAGACCACCGTTTTAATAGATAATAAAAGATGAAAATGTCGTAGTAATTTGCTTCAGTTAACCTGTTTCGATTCTCAACGTGCTTTCTTGATAATAATGATAATAATGATAATAATAATAATAATAATAATAATTCACAATATTTACAAAGCGCTTATTAGATAAAAAAATGTCTCTAAACGCTGAGAAAGAGGAAGAGAGGAAAGAAGAAGGTTCAGTTTTAGAATGATCAGACCTAAATAATAATAAACAGTTAACCTACTTGCGAAATGGACAGTATAGCATGTATAGTATGTGTCAAATCAAAAAGATTTTGATAATTCAAAATCGAAAATAATTTCATTTCTAACCCTGAACAGCGTAACACTCCTGCTATACGGCTCGTTATTCCCCATGTTTAATTCCCTTCAGCCTGAATACCTTTCGTCTCTTTTGAATGAGATGGAACGTTTGGAAATTATGTGCACTCACTAGTTTCATTCGTGATTCATGTCATATTTCTTGCAGTTGGGACAATACACTATTTGTTTTGAGGTAGCTGCGTTACATCTACCAGAGGCGTTAACAACAAGATGAATACCGTGCTCAACAGTTCACATTGGGAGAATCAACGGGAGATGTACACAACTGATCTTGAAGTGACAGAACTCGGCGAGCAAAAAATGACATGGTCCTGGCACCCCTTGCCGTGGTCGTGGTATATCATTGGCGAGCTGGGAACCGCCATTCTTGGAATCATGGGCAACCTCCTCGTGATTGTTGTCATATTCTGTCGCCGTTCGAAGAGTAGATCCACCGATATTCTGGTAGGTCACCTGGCATGTGCAGACCTACTGACGTCGCTGTTCCTGGTTCCATATCCCGAACTAAACACCATCCCATACACATGGTTTGGAACCTTATTCTGCAAGGTCTTCAAAGGGAATTACTTGATGTGGACATCGGTGACTGCGTCCATATACATCCTATCGGCCATATCGATTGATCGCTACTTTGCTGTCGTGTATCCATTGCATTTTAAGCGTTTCATCAGCCGCCGACTCGTCATTGCGGTTGTCGCCATGATTTGGCTAGGTGCCTCCGTTCTCATGATCCCGATACTTTTGATCAACAACGCAGACGTTATCCCTGGAAAATGCATATTTCACCTACCGTTTCCGAAGCTCCAGGTCGCTTACGGCTTTTTCACCTTCATCATTCGTCTTGCTATTCCCACAACCATCATGATCTTCACACAGGTCACTATCGTTCGCGTCCTTCGACGGGAAGCTTTCCGTTTCAAGTCACAGAAATCGACGCAGTCTACGGCGTCTTTCCACGACGTCGCAAGAGCCCGCGTTCTCCAACTTCTGTTCCTGGTTGTGCTGGTGTATATAGTTTGCTGGGCCCCTGACCAAATCGCTTTTCTCTCCTTCAACCTCGGTCTAGTTCCCCGCTCCCATTTTGCAAGTCCTCTCCATCGCATCCTAGTGGTTCTCGCCTTTTGCAACTCTTGTGCTAACCCCATTCTTTACACTTTTCGTCACCAACAATTTCGGAGAGCTGTTAAAGATTTCTTCAAAGGAGCTACCTCAAGCAGCTCGCCGATATTTGAAGAATTCGTTCCCGAGAAAAACCCAGTCTAGCGCTCACCGGAACACAACCCTGTAGATCTTGCATAACACCAGCACTTTTCCCCTGAAAAATACAAACCTAATGGTTTTTTGAATAGTCTGAGAACCAAATACGGTCCTCATTACACGGGCACCCATAACCCATGATAGTAACGGTTACTTCCGAGCATTTCCCCACTGTCAACGAAACTTTGATATTAAAAATGTGAAATCGATAGTGATTAATATTTCTGTAATATCCTGCAAATTTATATTAGACGATATCAATTCTTAAAACGAAGGAGGTAAATGTCCCCGAAAATACATTTTCGGGTTCTTTTCATCTCATCAAATAAAATGAATATAAAATGTTGTGTTCAGCAGATTAATGTCCCGCAGGAGATTGTTAAATGTTTTAAACTAGGAGCATTTAAAACAGTTGATGCATGGGATGATTCATTAACAGGGATTAAATCCATAAGTATGCTGGATAAAAGCAACGGCCTTTCAAAAGGCCAGGATGAAAGAACACTGGACCCAGCAAGGTGGCCACACAGCTGCTTCAGTTACATCTACTATGAACACATACTTCTGATGACAAACAGTAGAGGGGTTTGCTGGTAATCATCGTCGTTTAATATCAGTCGCCGATTGAACGGTGAAAGGATCAAAGGATTTGTTAGTGGGAAATCTGTCGATAGCTAGTTTCCTCATCTGAGTCCTCTTCAATAATTTTCCTTCCCTAGTCTTTAATATCTATTCCCGAATACATTGACTGGAACATTGTCATGTAAAATCATAAAATGGGAGTACTTAACTTGGACGTTGTTAATTGCATCCGTATAATAACTCCGAGCCGTTTCCTTTGATCTTTTTTTTGTCGTTGTTGTTGTTGTTGTTGATGTTGTTGTAAATTATCCCAGCTTCTTCAAGCAGTCTGCTAATAGTCGACATGTGAAAGCTGCCGTTGTTCAGGTCAGGCTCAACATTAATCTGTAGTCTGTAACAATCTTTTGACTACATGGTTCGAGCGGTATTAGAAGGAAATGTATTTTCAATCAATTCCAACGAATATGAAAATTGCCAACGGAAATTTCACGACCGTTACCCGACTCGCTCTCCAAACCCTCGTCATGGTCCTTAATAACCAGCACACCATCGCGCCGATGGCGCTCCACCGCTATAGGCAGAAAAAAAGAACTCGATGACGGCATCATTGCACGACGTAGCCAGAATTGAAATCATCAAACGAAGATGTTTACTGTAACTCTCATCTACGCCGTCTGCTTGCTGCAAAACAGGTCGCTTTCTTCTTTTTTTCTGTTTTGTTTTCAATCTCGGGGTTATATCCTCGTCATAGTTATTATGCATGTACCACCGGTTGCTTTAATAGTATTTGATTCTTTAACTCATGTTTGAATCACATCATGATAAACACTGCGCCGACCTCAATTCGGGGAAGATGCCCAGGTCTTATTTAGATCCAGGTCAAGCTCTTCATGACCAATATTTAAGGATTTTGAATCTCAAAAGGCATATAATTCGATCTATATGATATGAATATTGCATAAAACTAAATAATGCTAGGTATACAGAGAAAATTTGCTTTTTGTTTCTGTATCTGATTTCTGGAGAAAAAAAAAAGATATCAGTATCTTCGCAATTTTTTTTTTCACTACAGAAATTAACTTTATAATCTTTACGAAATAATGATACAAAAGCATCGTGTTGTTTGGGGACCAATTTTCAGCTTCATATGATAATCTCTCGTAATTTTAGCAGACCGTAGGAATGTTATTGTAAAATAGGGTCCGGAGTTTAGTTGAGCCACTGAGTTGAGGGTTATTTGGGCCATAATATGACAGATGTGTGCAACTAAAAAAAATAATGTTCATATTCCTTTTAAAGAGTGTTTGTACATTATATCTCTTGCTTAATGAACTCGACGGTGTTCTTATGAAAACCCTTAGTCCTTCAATACACAGTGAACACAGGTGTACGTTTTCTACTGGCATATCACTGTCATGTTTAATGGGTGAATTATTATACCGCACACTGTCCCGAAATTGAGCCATCGTATGACCTCCCGTGGAGTTTCTAAGGCTCCATCAGCAACTTCCTCGTGTAGCCATAATAGTATTATACATGTATTTCCTTCGCGTGTCATTTTGGCAAACTGCTTTAACATACAAATCTTCGCATAGCCTTCGTGAGTGGTTCTGGTCCTATCGTTTGACATTCCGTAGGGATCTTACTTGCCTCTGCTGTTGATTAGTTTTCGACCAAGTTTCGGCCCAACTTGACAATCTGCTGTCAATTTCAGGAAAGACTAACTACGCCGCACAGCAGTTTGACCTCTGCCAGTCTATAACAACCTGTTCCTGCACCTCAGAAAGATGCAGGGCTGTTGTCTTCTCATGTTTCGGACATGGTTGATTCGAAGATTGCCTTTCAATTATTGTTTTTAAAAGTGGGCTCTGATGGCTGAGGCGTTGTTGCTACCAGAAGGTAGCTCGTTGGGTTCCTTGGATTCACTATAGGTTCGCAGGTTTACCATGATTTGTGTTCCTGGACATCTTCAGCATCTTATCAAAGGCATTTTAATTGGCACGCCCGCTGTCGCTGTTTTCAAAACAATAAAACACGAACATCTATTTCAATCATGTTTGCAATTTTACACTAGGATTATATACAAATTTGTATTAACAAAATACATTGAATATCAAACTCTAATGACACCGGTGTTAATACGGAATTCTTAGGGTCTTCGCTGAGTATCCCGAACATATTCGGAGGCTCCTAGATGTTTTCGGAAGCTACACGGAGGTAGACGGTGAACCCAAGGTAGAGTACGGTTCGTTTTTACGGTTTGTGTTTATTTTTATCCGTGGACTGTGGAACGAAAATCTGAGAAAGCTTATTTCTTTTCTTCTTTTTTATTATTTTAAAGGATATGCCTGAATCACACCGGACGCGGATGATCCCGGAGTGATGACCCGGGTGGATCAGTGACGCGATCCATGAAAGTATAAAACGAGCTTACGAAAATAAAAGTAAGGAAATGGTTAGTTTTCATACAAATGTTTTCTCGAGTAGTTCTAAAAAAAATTATTTTGTTACTTTATAAAGTTGTGTTCCTCTTGTGACCGATCTTTGCTAACACCGGCGAGTACATTCTGAAACGTATAAAAAATAGCACATATCTGTTTCCATTAATCTACTTCATACCGTAAGGGGAGGTACATACAGAAAAAAAAAGATAGCGTACTTGTTTAAGGGAACACAATATTTCTTAAGTATGAAAAATGTATTATTATATTAA
Organism: Diadema antillarum; assembly: GCF_040938485.1. Classification (NCBI taxonomy): domain Eukaryota; kingdom Metazoa; phylum Echinodermata; class Echinoidea; order Diadematoida; family Diadematidae; genus Diadema; species Diadema antillarum. The sequence goes on from NW_027271380.1 coordinate 740,773, forward strand.
TTGATATCTAATCTGCATATTCATGCAATATGCAGTTGAAATAGAATATGTGTCAGGCTAAAAGAACACGAAAGCTGTTTCCCTCTATGAACAAAGATAAAAACCAAATATTACATTAATTACGCATAATCAATACGAACATTTAAATTTACCTTGGAAGTCTCTACCCCATTGATCCTATTAGACATCAGTTGGGCAATAGGTTGACGACTTCCTAACTTCCTAACAAATTTGTCAGTTATTGGAGATATTAAGAGGCTTAAAAACAATTCTTTTTCATTTTTTCCCATAATCTCAAAATGTGTCTTATTGCTGAGCAGCATTCTTTCAAACATAAGAAAACGTGGAAAACGACACTTATTTCGCGACGAAAACTGCCATTTAAGGAGAGTTTTGAAAGATAAGTAATCTCCTTGAAAAAAAAAATATTTCCAGCAACTAAAAAATACATATAAATATTCAAGTAACATGCGATCAATTTGAACATTCTGGGGTCTCAACTCAAAAAAAAAAAGAGAAAAAAAAAACTTGCGTGCCCTTCACATAAATAAATATAACATCCGATAATGCAATATCATAGTAAATAGAATTGCAAAGTTATGTCATCTGCGACGCTTGGAAAGGTATTAAAAGCACCCCTTAAAGATAGAGAGTGGGTAAAATAATTTGAAACCTATACAGTTATTTTGTTTTTCTTCCTGGCATCGATCCATTCATCTCAAGGATTCTATGGGCATGGCTGCCTTTTCATATATTTCTGGCGTTGTAAGGGCGATATCTTCTAAAAAGCCTACCCGAGTAGTAAAGGCACTTCGCAACGGTTTGTCATTGGTTGTTGTGAGAAAATGGCGAAAATTTCTACTGCCCTCACTTGGAAAGCTCTAACTGAAGTGCAATCGTATCATGTAGAACTTGGCCTATTGAAACTTTATCATTGTTCATATATATCTTTTTTTTTTCTGGTTGCGCTGTACCAAGCATATATAATTGCCTCGTACCCAATGTTTGCCTGCACTACTCTTTGCGTCTATGCTTATAGAGCGTCACGTCGTGTTTTGGCTCAATCTCGTGAATTTGTCAAGAACAGGTAAGTGGTGACAGCGCGTAATGTAGATTACCGATCCATGCTCCATTTGATGATTACCTAACACAACTTTTTTTGTTAATCCATGGTTGTATTGTTTTCAACCTATTTAGACTCTTGATCTCGAAATCATATGTAACTTGTCGCATAAGTCTTTTAAAACACGCAAACATGAAAACACAGTTTGCCGTGAGTCTGATGTTAACTTAAAATGGAATTGAAAATGTAAGAGACTGGGTAGTGTTCACACATTACGTGAGTTTTATACAAAAATCTCCTTATGCAACCTAACAATATTTCGAAAGTCTAAACATTTTTAAAAATAGTCAGGAAATAGTAAATGTGTCAAACACTTTTTGCTAAGATTCACTTGTTAGTATATGCGACTTTCATCATGGTATCGTGCCAACAGAACATATGATTATTTGAGTATGCATTTTTCAAAACTCACTTAAAAGTCAATGGAGTTCAAACTAATGTAGTGCGCAGTAACCAAAACATACGATTGTCTTTTGCAGAGTGGACTACTTTTCTAGAAGCGAACAACGATAATGTATAACCAGGAACTCGTCTTAAAGAAACACCACCACACACTATATGAGCACGTTGCCGCGAGTTAGGTTGAAAATGTCTTTACTGTACTCTTAAGATGTACATTATAACCGATGTTTGGAATTTTACTCACACTTTTTTTTTTATAGCTCGTACATAAGACCATCATCAAGAAAGAAGCAATTCATAGGTTGGAGAAAGATTGTGTCATTCGACAAGATGAATCCTAGTGCGTACTTCCAGTCAGAACGTTCCCTTCCAAGCGAACTTACAGAAACGTACCCGATAAAGCACGAAGTCACTGCAATCGACGAGTTTCCAAGCCTCACAACGCCGGGCGAATGGGATTCCATTCCATGGTCCTTAGACAGGATGTCATGGCCGTGGTATGAAATCTGCGAGCTTTTTACAGCCGTGCTTGGGATAATAGGTAACCTTTTGGTGATCATCGTTGTGTTTGGTCGCGGAGTGAAGGGCCATTCGACGGATATTTTGGTGGGAAATCTTGCTATAGCTGATTTTCTCACTTCAGTCCTTCTAATCCCTTTCCCCCGAGTCTTATCTATTCCGAATACGTGGACTGGAGCAGCGTTCTGTAAAGTTATAAAAGGGGACTATCTGATGTGGACGTCAGTAACGGCGTCCATATACTCACTTTTAGCCGTTTCCGTTGATCGTTTCTTCGCTGTGGTCTATCCCATCCGCTTTAAGAGGTTCGTCAATCGACGACTTGTGAATGCCGTCGTTATTTTCATTTGGTCAAGCTCAGCATTTGTTGTCGTTCCCAATCTTCTGACTAATACTACAAGCGCTGTTAGGGGGAAGTGTGTCTTTCAGTCAATGCCGACGAAAATTCAAATTGCCTACGGAATATTTGTATTCGTTGCCAGACTCGCTCTCCCAACTGTTATCATGCTTTTTACCCAGTTCGCCATCGCGAGGGCGCTCCACCGCGAGGCCGCTCGCTTTTCGTCGGCGGAGATATCAAACTCCAAGGCAGCATCATTGCACAACGTCGCTAGAGGTCGAATTATCAGGCTTACATTAACGGTCGTTCTCATATACATCGTCTGCTGGGCTCCAAACCAGGTCGCTTTCATATGTTTCAATCTCGGGGTTATCCCACGATCATACTTGTTCAGTCCGTATCATCGCTTGCTTACAGCAATTGCGTTCTTTAACTCATGTGTGAACCCAATCATATACACCCTGCGCCACCCTCAATTCCGGAAAGCTGTCCTGGACTTTCTTAGAACCAGATCAAGCTCTGCATGGCCAATATTTGGGGATTATGAATCTCAGAAAGCGTAGAAATTGAACGAAAATCAATGTGAATCTTGGATAAGATCAGATGGAAATAAACTTCACTTATAATTTCTATACATCGCCGGTAGGGATTACTACCGGGTGACGACGTTGTATAATATACAAACATAGGTAATCTAAGCAAACCATATCTTCTGAAAACAACAAAATTTTAAACAGGTGTATTCTTTGAAGCAGTTCAAGATCAGACAGTGGAAACTAACAAAATGACCTTTTCTTCAATATGCACATGATTTTGATATGGAATAGGTCCCTCTAAATTACTCTGACAACTATCATTTGATCTACTTCCTGACGATCTTTGTTATCACTAAAGCATATTTGTGACCCTGCACCACAAAACCAACAAAAAGTCGCCAGATATGGATTTTCAGTTAAGGGCAGATTCTGAAAGAGCAGACTCTGAGCTTTAAACTGATGTGTAACTCAATTCAAATGGCCTCCCCTAATCTACCTAAATACCGGAAAGAATGCACACACTCTGGAAAAGTGCGAACTGAGAAAAGAGGCTCTGAAGTAAACTGTGTATTCAAGCGCTTAAGTGCTAGCTGTGACATGAAAGGGACAAAAGACAGGATGTAAACCACCGGAGCAACAACAATGAAGGGATTATCAGATTAAGCTAAACTTGAGCATATTCTATCAACACATTCTGTCCATGATTAATGCCAACTTTCAAAGCAGTAGCATCATTCTTTCAAAAGTTATTAGACTTGAAAGTGAAGGGTGTACAAAGGATTTCAAGACATGAAAAGTGGCCTCGAAGACATACCTGATCGTTCTACTCTTCCCTTAAAAAGGGGTTGTAGAAAAAAAAAAACTGCTAAAAACACACTTTTCCATGCATGTTAAGATCCCAAACTGAAAAATAATGTAAAAGGATAGCTCTTTCAGAAAGAAAAACTCGAGATTGACTTGGTTGAACCATTTTCACTTTTTTTAGGTCTTCACGTAAAATCAAGGGGTGCGACTTTTTGTTTGTTTTGCGATGCACAGTCACATTTTATACATGTATGGAAATAACACATTTGAACGCGATCGATCTGTCATATCAAACTATAAAGTTGGGTTACCTATAGACAAGTCACGTGGGGAGATACTAGTTTGAAAAGGAAACAATCCGTATAAAAAAAAAGGAAACGTAATATTCGATCTTTGATCTGAATGCTCACACATATATTACGAACATTCACCACACGTTTTGATGTTTTATACTAAAGTTGAATTTGATATGATCAGTCGGAAATTGTCTTAAAATGCTCAGTTTATTGAGCTGAAAAAAAAAGAACTGAGATGTGGCACTGGAGAGGTGTCCTGCACTAGTGTTCGTTTAAAAATTCAACATTATCTTCGTAGGGGATGTTTGAAATATTTGGAATCGCTCTCTATAATTTCCTCAAAATTATTAGCATTCCTTATGTTCAAAACAGTACGCCTACAGGCATACAATCTTGTTTTTGTTGTTTTTTGTGTACTCTAAAAGTATAAGGTTTGGGCTGAGTGGGATGGTTTTGATGGTACAAGCAAGTTAAAATCACAGAGGAATTTTGAATATTTGATTTCATTCTGCAGTCATAACAGTTGCAGTTCTTTTTTAAGGATTATTATTCCAAAGGATCGTTAATACGAATATTAAAAAAAAAAATCATTCAGAATCCCCAAACACGGTGGCAAACGAAATAATGTGCGTATTTCCGTCGGTACGCTATTACTCACGCTCTTTTCATTTTCAAAACTACGAATTTTATATCACTTCTGAAGTAACAAATATTCGGAATAACGAACGGCACGAATGATCATTGTTCGGATTACCGAACATCTACGTACTGTATGAGGCACTGCTTGAGATACTAGATGACGTTGAAATAGACATTAGCAACTATCAATTAACATAGATTTTAATAAGATTGTTCGGATTATCTTTCTTGTAAATGCACTTGAGCAAAGCACTAAATCCAATGATTAAATTCATGAGAACCTAGATGCCACTTCCATAGGGGTACTTCTCGTTCCTATATTTCTGGTGTCAGCCGGTCCTGTTAGGCTCTAATTCTATATTCTGTATACGCTCCTTACAACAACAACCACAAATAGAGTAAATTTTACATCAGATGACAGGCTTTTCATGTTGTGGTAACACAGAACTACACATGCTATCAATTGCGCGTGAAAAAGATAGCACGTCTTAGATGTCAGGGCCCCTGTTGATTCTGGAAGTCACCAACGTTAAAACCAAAATCTAATTGCAAATTTTCAAGCAACACGCTCGGAATTATACATAAAAAAAAATGACGACTATACATCCTAACAGTGTATCTAAAGATTAGTACTTGCAATTACTACTTTATATAAATATAGTTCAATATAATTCTGAGATTGTGATGACCTTTGACAATACAAATTCGTGTTTCTTCGTCTTTTTTAACTTCACATCAGTCTAAACTGTCTAATCTGTTTAAAACAACTTTTTTTTTCTTCCTTGTCTTAATCATTTCATTGAGTTATCCCTAATGAGATTTTTACTCGTATGAACGTACTCACAATGGGCAGAGTCCGCGCAAGAATATGTGCAAGTGACTGATGTTATCAAACTTGTCGGTCATGCCTGTAACCTTTATTTCACTTTCACTAAACCCAAGATTGCAGTTCACCATACTTACTACAAGTTTAAAAGGGAGGTTTCAGAGATGATTTTGTCGTTGTTATCAAATCGTTTTTTTCCCACATCTTATACACGTTTAGACATCAAATACCCCTGTGGGTCTATCTGAATTACCATGTGATTTTATATTCGATGGGAGATCGTACCGATTATTATGAATTGTATAATTGATACATATACACATACGTAGTACAAAAATACGTAGGAAGTTAGATATCACTCATACGTATGCGTATGTGTGTAGAAAACAGTATACATTAGCTCAAAAATAATTATGTAGGTGGAAAATAATTCGGATGTGAAGTAATGATATCTATAAAAGGTGTATAGTTCAAGAGACCACAGTGGTCATTGCGGTTCTTGTAATTATCTTCACATCTCAATATGTAAATAACTTTCAGTAGGCATTGTATAATCTGTGGTATATAGAAATCATGTAGAACTTTAGAAAAAAAAAACGGTTTTTTTTTTCTTTCGTACGTCATGGAAGCCATAATGAAGATCCATAAAACAGACCCAGAGCTCGATTTTATGAAACAACACTTTGCCATTGTACGTATACCATGTATCATGCGATTATCACTACGATTAATTTTCAAATAATAAAGTATAATTATTGCAATGTGTGACCACTCACTCCGATTAATTTAATATATGGATACTCTATTAGACAAGATACAGCAACAAAAAGTTTCATGTAATATCACGCACTGTTGTGTTGATCTTAATGCACATAATTCTATAGTTCGTTTGAACAGTCAAATAGCAGGTTCAGCTGAATCCCTTAGATAACGTTTGGAAATGAAATGAAATTTATGAAATGAATAAAACATCCCCCAAAATAATTGGCTAGTCAAGCGAAAATAAAAGTTGTGTAAATTGTTGGTATGAGAACAGTCAAGCTAAATTGCGGACGACTGGTAGAATGTTAAATGTGAAAAGTGTCTTGATTATACGAACAAAAATGGAATTATAATATGTGTATATTTTGTATCATCGCGTACATGTACCATTGTATTTACATCATGTATATGCACTATTACCAAAATTATTAGTATCTGTAATAAGGTGAACACATTACCGCAATTGAGCTTTTATATGTATATATTTGTATGAATCAAGACATTAAAAGAAATGGAAGTAATGTTTTACCCAACAATAGCACCAGTATTGCCATGAAAGAACCACTTACGTGTATAACACAACAATCCAATCCTAAAAGGCTTATTTGAGATTTGTATGTGTGTGCGTGTGTCTGTATATGTTGTCCATTGTCTCGAAGTGTAATAGGCTTACGTGCCCCTCAGCTACCATCGTAATCGAGGGGTAAATGGAAAAGCCTTCACGATTTTCAACGTTTGCAAGTCGTAGAAGTAACGTAAATTGGACCGTGTTCACATAAAAATAATCTTAATCAATCCGCTGCTCAAATTTCGTCCACAACCGAAAACGAGCGAGAGATATGCGTATCCAACACAAGCGCCTGTCAACCCTCGTTTGCTATTTGGTGTCCATTAAATGGCGTACATGGCGGTCACGTGCATGTACGTAATAGAAAAAAATGCACATGAAATCCATGGACCATAGATCTAAACTGAGTGCCATAGAGGTTGCATACTTATCCTTTATACGTGCTAGTGACATGTAATATCTGGTGAGTGCTTACACACGTGTACTCACACGTTCTTGTGAATGTGTGTGTGTGTGTGTGTGTGTGTGTGTGTGTATTGTGTGTGTTCGCGCGCACTCGCCGTGCGCGTGCACGCGCTGATATGTTTTTTGTCGACCGACGCTTAGGCCAGAATTCACGAAGGTGGTACAATTGAAACCGTGGTTTAAACCATGGACACAGTTCGTTACGAAATAGTCATTTTTCATTTCGTCGACAAAATGTTCATTTTGTTACGAAATGTTAACTTTTCGTGGACGAAATACCTGATTTCGTAACGAAATAGGCCAAGCGACAATTGGCGCCCCATACAAAACTACGGTCTTTGTCCATGGTTTGAACCATGGTTTCAATTGTACCACCTTCTTGAATTCGGGCCAAAGAGTATAAAAGTCGTTGGCTTAAGATTTTGGCACATGCACGTGTATTTTACAATACATGTTTGAGTACGAGTGCGCCCTACACAGGCGAGTACCACTCGAAATGTATGAGCAATCGTCTATGTGTCAGTGGCGATGACAGTGTGTGGAAATATGTAGGCCTATATAATCCTATGTATATGTATATATATATATATATATATATATATATGTGTGTGTGTATATATGTATATATATATATATATATATATATATATATATATACACATGTCGCAGTGTCAGTGTTGGAAAATATGCTATCTTGTTTCGTCCAATGACATATCGATTTGAATAAATGTCGCGTTGTTCCAGATTTTCTTTTTTTTTAAAGGTATTTCAAGGGGCGGAGCTAAAAGATGAAATGTTGGAGAGGACTAAAAAAAAAAAAATAACTGACAAGAAAATGATGGCGATGTAAGGAAAGAAGATGCAAAAGAATAAGCTGGAGAGATAAAAGAGAAATAAAAGCAAAATGCTGAATTGCGTCTACATTCAATTTTGCCAATGAATAGCTAATGGACGAGCGCCGCGAATATCGATTTTTTTTTTTCAGAAATCTTCCCCCTCCATCTTCTTTAGAATTTTTCCTCTTTTGTTATGTTCTTCCTCTTTGCTTTTTTTTTCTCGTTTTTTCCCCTCTAAAGATAAGTGCATGCAAAACATCACGATGTCATTTTGGAGATGGAACTACCGACAAAAGGGTCTACTAAATGTAAAAAAATTGAAGTGATCTGCGAAATGCATTATGTTTATTATGCGGGTAATGGTTAAAGATATACCAGGCTATATGAGATGGAAATATTGAAGTGCTTAGACTTTCGGGAATTCTTTACTGCCTCCCCCACCACAAGGACATGTAAAAAAGAAAAAGAACAAAAAGAAAGAACAAAACACAAAAGGAGTTTTGCTTTCGCCAAGGTAAGTCCTACGGTTTTATTCGAACCACCTGTATAGGTCCGTTCCTCATGTTCTCTGTTTACTACTAGTATTTTAACCTGCGTTTCCACCATGTTCCCGGCGACCCCGGCAGCTTCGCTTTAGGCCAGCGTGGACAAAACGGCAGTTTTGCGACTGTAAAATGTACAAATTTTTCAAGCTCGCTCGCTCCGCTCGCTCGCATTTAATCGTTATGTCATTCTCCTGATGTTGCTGCCAGTAATTGCCAGCACTTGCGCTCGGTGCGCCCCACCCCCTTAATTTCCTAGGTAAAAAAATATAGCTACAAACGGCCCTTTTGGGAGGGACTGTACAATGTCCAAATTTTCAAGCTCACTTGCTTAGCTTGCTCGCATTTAATCGTCATGCAATTCTCCTGATGTTGCTGCCGGATAATTGCCAGCAGTTCACTCTTGCGCCCGGTGCGCCTTCCCCTCCCCCTTAATTTTCAAAGCGAAAAATATCTACAAACGGCAGTTTTTGGTCTGTAAAATGTCAAAATGTTCAAGCTCGATCGCATTTAATCGTTATGTCATTCTCCTGATGTTGCTACCAGTAAGTGCCAGCAGTTCCGCCCGGTGCGCCCCTACCCCCTCCCCCCCCCCACCTCAATTTTCAAAGCAAAAAAATATAGCTACAAACAGCCGTTTTTGGACGAGGTACAATGTCAAGATTTTCAAGCTCGCTTGCTTCGCTCGCTCGCATTTAATCGTCATACCATTCTCCTGATGTTGCTGCCATTAATTGCCAGCAGTTGTACCTTGTGCGCCTCCCCCCTTCCTTAATGTTCAAAGCGAAAAAAATATAGCTACAAACGGCAGTTTTTTGGACCGTAAAATGTCAAAAATTTTCAAGCTCGCTTGGTTCGCTCGCTCGCATTTAATCGTTATGTCATTCTCCTGATGTTGCTACCAGTAATTGCCAGCAGTTGCGCCCGGTGCGCCCCCACCCCCTTCATTTCCTAAGCGAAAAAATATAGGCCTAGCTGCAAATGGCCGTTTTGGGACTGTGCAATGTCAAAATTCATGATCGCTTCATGATTTTCAGTGTAAGAATTAATACAAGAAGTTTATCTAAATGATACCATTTTATAGGCAAAATTGTTCAATAATAATCTACATAAAATGTACTGCTACCTTAAACATGTTGGACTGTTTCAAGTTGATAAAACACGCAAAAATGCATCAAATTGCATCAAATTTACAACATCAATATGCAGAAAGTTCTCATTGTGGGAGGGGGCAACCCCCCTCCCACACCCTCCCTCTCGCTCGCTTCGCTCCCTCGCATCTAACCGCTCTCCCTAAGATCAAATCCTGGCTACGCCGATGATAGGCCCCACATTTAGTAGACCTTCACAGTGATGTCGCACAGGCGGAGTAAGAGCTGAAATACCACGATGTACTCATTCAATTATCTATGAATATTTATTGTTCTTACTTGTTTTTTGGTAGGAAAACAATCCCAAATTTCACCAAAAGTGTGCACCAGATCGCTAAATTTCAGGTCTGAAAATGCCAAATTTTCCTCGTGTGGGAGGGGGATATCCCCTCCCACACCCCCCCCCCCCGCTAGGCCGTTCCACTCCCTCGCACAGATATTCAAACTCAAAGTCCCTCCCCCACCCCCATCATTAAAACGTAACGATGCCCCTGGGATGATTGCTTTATTGACTTAAATCAAGAAAATTGAAGAATACGATTAATAGCTACATAAAAATATCTACTACGTTGTTACATACAAAGAAATGGATATCCGTATTAGCATTTTATTGAATTTATTTGGGCATTAGTAAGGGATGCGCTACGTTTTTGAAAGAGGGGGGGGGGGTGTCAAAATCACCTGTCAGTCAAGAAGAAAGAAAATTCAAAAACAAGAGAAACAACAACAAACAAGTCTTTGCATGGTAAAGAGTGGGATATTTGATCCCTGTAAAGTGTGTGTGTGTGTGTGTGTGTGGGGGGGGGGGGGGGGTCAAGCTTCTCTTCCCCCCCCCCCCCCCCCCCCCCCCCCAGGGCTGCGCCGGTCCGGTTATGGGCTTGTAATCGTGGTGACTATCGCCGATCATTCCCCCCCCCCCTCCCTCCTCAGTACGGATTTAATTACGCTGTTGCCTCTTGAGCATGCTCAAAACTTGTTCCGAGTGAGTCGTGGGGGTTCACTCGCAGAGATACACGCAGAACACCAGTAGGGGACCCTTACCGGCAGCACCTCGCAGGCAACTCCAACCCACTTACTTCTCAGTACCCATAAGTCGCTCGTAACAGAAAACGGATCGGTTTCAAAGCTCTTACGCAGGTCACACGGAATGCACGCAAGTAGAAGCTAAGTAGCACGCGTCTAGTAGGTAAGAAACAGGTGCGAAATTTGCAAATATTCTTGTTCGGCCGCGGAAAATCGCCTGCGTGCTGGAAAATACCCCCTCGCCACAAGCCCGCACAGCTTGCCCGGAAAGGTGTGACACGGCCTTTAGAATTAGGACGGTGAAATCTTTGTGAAATGTGTCACCAGTGGGCTGCTGCTCTCATTATTATAGGCCCCTAATGAGTTCTTGAAATATTTCACATGATTATCACGTGCTTGATAAAAGGCTATCGGTTTGTTGCTGTTTGTCTGTCTGTTGGTTTTTCTTTTTTAGTTATTTTGATTACTGTAATCAAATTGATTTCGGCCTTCCAGTTATCACCACTAGAGTCTTTGTGGTTGTTTGTTTCTTCCTTTCCCCTACCCTTAACGTTCTTATTCCCTGATTCCTTAGCAGACTTGTTTGCAAATGATGTGCGTATGTGCCTGTGTGTGACAATAAGATCGATAATGACGACGACGATGATGATGTAGTGTGTGTGTGTGTGGGGGGGGGGGGAGGGGGGATGAATGTCTCGCTTGAGGAGACAGAGAATAACAAGGAATTCAGGGCCTAGTCCGGTAATGTCAAACGTTGATTTGAGAATGACAGCTATACGCTCTGTTGAGTATACATTTTGGTGCAGTTGAACCAATAAAGATAACGTGATGCGTTTTAGGAGATCGTCTATCAATTCAAATCTGACGTAAACGAACATGAAAATGCTACAGACATACATTATCTGACTGCAAAACACACACACACACACACACACATTTATATGATAATCCAACAATATATACTTACACACACAGTCACACATGTTGACATTTAGTATGCTAATTCAGGACCGAAAGTTTACCTTATTCTAAAACAAGCCTCCAACAGCGGAAGATGGATGCAGTTTGTTTGTCTTTCATCTGAGATGACTTACAATTTTGCCAAGGAGCATATTGTATCATTCGTGTTGAAATACATGTAATGGGTTTAAACTTTCCTTTTAAGAGTGTGGTACATCATTTCGTCATCCTCTAATGTCTTGCCATCATGATTATGTTTGCAGCAGTACGTGACTTTTACGTGGATACTATGATTAAAATGACAGTAGATGTGTTCTTATGACGATATTTGTACTTGTTATCGAAGCAACCTATCAATCATCTAACATTGCACGAGATTTGACGTGCACATTTGCGCATTAAATGCGTGAAGGTGTACACAAATTCTGTGTTGTACCTCTTGATGTTCGTAGTGCACTCCTGTCACTTTTGTATCTATGTGTGTCCGACGATACTTACGCTGACGCTTGTTGAGAGAGTGTTTAATTAAGGTCGGTGTGATCGGAGTTCATGATAAACTCATGTACGTCTGTTTGTTAAGGTGTGTGTGTGTGTGTGTGTGTGTGTGTGTGTGTGTGTGTGTGCATGTACGTTGAGAGCTCGGTGAGATAAAGTCTGAAGGCTGGCACGGCTCGTCTGAAACGGCAATGGTAGCGTATAAGGTAAAGCAGCTATAGTGTCGGTCAAACGGTTGGCTTGAAAGAGAAAATGAAGACAAGAACATTAATAAGAGGTTGGAGATATACGCCCCCCCCCCACACACACACACATAAACACAAACCCATGCAACATAACACACACACACACACACTCCCGCAAAGTCACACACGAATCTATAAAACCAAAGTAAAATACTCCGATATAAATAGAGTAAATTGTTAATGGAGGAACGTTGACATATCGATTTTTTTTTCTTTGAGAATAAGTCTTTCAGCTTTTACAACATTATTAGGCGATAATACGACCAAGAACTTTTACTTTGGTTCCAACATTTTTTTTTCCATATCCTTCAATTTTTTTTTTTCCATCACGTGATTTGTGTTAGCCAACTACATGTAATACGTTTCATCCAAATGTTAGCCGGAAGCAAACACAGTTGACAAAGATATTTGCGAACTTCCAATTATGAGTTACGTTACCTATTTGACTACCCTGTAGAGTATAAGATCGACGGCGCAGGAGAAGGTTATGCAGTACCTTCGACTTTAGCAAATGCAGTTACTCTTCCACTTCACCACACGTGTGCTTTTGCCAAAATCTGTTGCAAAGGTAAGGACACCATTTCAACTACTAGTTCAGTCGTAATATACAACCACTTGTTGGTTCATTGAGAATAATTTTGTTTTCAGTTTTTCATCGCCAAGGATAATCCTAGAGGAGGTTGATTTTTGAATAGCTATTTCCTAATCAAATTATGGGTCATGAGTAACTTTGACAATAGATATGTAGCGATAAATTTCGAAATTAATTTTAAAGGTAGGGGATACCTTTTACAGACCTCCCAAAATGCAGCAAAACATTAAATATGAACCTCAGGGGACTTGCTGAGGCCACTGCTTAGAAATTTGGAAGTCAACAGTTATCTAAAATTTGAATAATGCACAAAACTCAACTACTCAGTAGTTCTGTGTGTCAGCCACACTTAAGCCTTTTCGTTGCATTCTTCTGTATTTGTGATCTATAAACACAAATCTAAAAGTACAAGAGCTGATGTAATAACATATAGAGTGCGTGGTAAGAATGTATATAGAAATGTTTGTAAGTGTTGATAAACTTTCTTCACAAAATATACATGATGGACACACATGCAGTACATGGGCCTGCAAAGGTAGCCTAGTAATGTACTGGATTTACGGTGAGCCCCGAAAACAATTCAATTCAAAATCCAACCGTCAAAAAATGTACTAAATGTTACCTTCCACTTTCAATACTTTATGGGAGTTTCTAAAATGATATTCTCTTCAACATACCACTGTATTTATACAACTCTTCATTTAAGGCGTGCAAATGGGATTCCCTACCTTTAAGATAAGCCGTTGGACTGCAAATTTTTGTACAAGAAGTGTATTTGTGACCGCGCATCACAAAGCCAACAAAAAGTCGCATCCCTTGATTTTACATGAGGACTCAAGAGAGGTGAAACGCGTCAACCAAGTCAATTTTTAGTTTTCCATATTTTCTGAAAGACCTATTGTTCTTCTAGATAATTCTTAAATTTGGGACCATAGAATGAATGGGAAAGTGGGTTTCGGGAGTTTTTCTACAACCTTATTTTTTTTTTTTTTTTGGTAGAGTAGTGTGACCGGGTTTGTCCTAGAGGCCCCTTTTCAATTCTTGAAAATCCTTTGCATATTCTTCACTCTCAACTCATAACGTTTGAAAGGAACATGCTACTGCTTTGAAAGTGACATTAATCATGGACAAAATGTATTCGAAAAACATCTTTAATTTCAGCTTAATATGATAATGCCTTCATTGTTGTTGCGACGGTGGTTTACACCCTGTTTTTGTCCCATTCATCCGGCAGCTAGCACGACTTAGTAACGATTAAATTGGTTAGACCCTGTACGTCAGAGCTTCTTTTCTCAGTGCACACCTTTTCAGAATGTGTTTTCTTTCTAATATTTAGATTCGAACATTCGAACTGAGTTGTACATCATCTTGAAGCTTCCTACTCTTTCAGAATCTGCCCTTAACTAAAAATCCATGTCTGGCGACTTTTCGTTGGTTTCGTACACTATATAACATTATATATAATCATTAATAATTATTGTAGAGTATGTAGAAATTTGGTTTATATCCACCTGAATACTTATCGGCTTAATTTGATTTGGATGGGTGTCTTAACCCTTGATCAGGTAACGTGTTTTCCAGGTTCTGACTACATCGTCAGTATAGAGGATTGAACCAACAGGCACAATACGCAAAGCTAACATTGAAATGGAGATCTTGGAATGTCTATCAATATGAATACTCTTTGATGTTTTCTTTTTTTTTAATCTAAATATTACCTATGCGGATAAAACAAAAGAAAATCCCATTATTGTATGACTTTCATGGTGACCCTACAAACTGGTATATCATTGCCCTACTCTCCTTGTTGTCATTGTTTTTAATGCAGTGAGCGCCATTTTGCTTTATCATGATTCTGCGAGTTAGACTGTTAGAAGGTCATGTGTGTTATTCATCATGGTCCTTATAGAGACTAACAATAAGAACAAAGCAGTTTCCAATATCTTTGAGGAGGTCATTAAAGATAAACAGAAACGCAAGCCTAGTTAATAGAATTAGTTGGATTTCAGTTAGTGGGGTGGCTTAGTGACAAATATACTGATAATCGTGACACGCCGGACAAAAGTGTCATTTTTTCCTCAGACATTTGTATATATGTGAGGATCAAAATTAGGGGGTGCTCCAAGAAATCCGCTAACAGAAAAAATGAGAAAATGCCCTTAATTTGTACATAATAATAATGTCTGAATTCAAAGACTATACACAGGGTATTCGCCAGGTTTCTGTACAATGCAATGCAATGTACATGGTTGCTAGTCTTAAAATTCAGACCCATAACACGACATATTATGTGCATGTTTACAGTAATACACCATTTTTACTGGTTTTCCTATAGTAACAGGTGGTTAGTCTGTGTTGCAGACCTGAGGGAGGTGTGTTAGAATAGTCCAGTTTTCTTAAGCACCTTTTCATTAAATAATTTGATATAATTTCTGGTAAAGGATTTTTTTAGGACTGTCTACCTCCTGTAGAGAAATGGCAAAGAGTGACATATGACTCTGGCTCAGATACTTTAAATCTTGGGCAATGACTGAGCCAGGTGTAGGACTCTGTCACAGCTCATTTTTTTCTCCCAGAACTACTAGTTTACCAGTAGAAGAGCTGCATATTCCATTGAGAACTTAAGGTTTTGGGTATTGCCCTACATATTTCCTAACAAATTTAACCCGTTTCCTCCAAGATTGTGTGAATTCCATAGGTTTAGCGCAGGGATTACCTGGTTCCCGTAAGCAATTTTTATAGTCCGCACTTCCCCTCTCTATATGTTTCTTATTTCTTATGGGGGTTATTCAAATGTTTAAAAAGGTTAAAAGTTTGTTTTCATAGATGAAGTTGAATTTAGACAATTTGAATATTTCTAAAAATATATCGATATTTGTCATTTCACTCATAAAGACTTAAAGTGGTTTGAATATTTTTGGCCCGATAGCTATGTATAGACATGTTATTAAAAAGTAAAAGCAATGTTTGATTGGTTCACATTATCCAAAGAGGGTGGGATGTAGTTGGCTGGTGAACAAAGTCTATGGGGAAGTTTAAAAAGTTGATAGAAATAAAACAAAATCAGCATAGAGCAGAATCTAAATCACAATATAATATGACAAAATTCCCGACCTCAAAGGCGGTTGATTCTATGATGCTTGATGTAAAAATACATTCCACCCAAAATACATGTGATTGATAGGAGGAAAAAGTATAGTACATTAAAAACAATATAGTTCAACTAACCCCATTAGTCCAGCACCATAATGAAATGATTGTTAAGTTTTATCGCCTTGTCAATTGAAGATGATGTTACATAATGACAATTATCAAAGTCAGCTAGATCTACTAGTATATCAAGAAACCAAAAAGAAGGGGTGAGTGGGGTGGGGAGAGAAGAATGAAGTAAGTTATTTGTATCTGTAGTTTTGGTTTTCAGTATATTCATTTTAATTTCCTTAATTTCCGTTAGGTCATCATGGATTGGAGCATTTGTGTACTAGTAATCTGCCAGGAACAAACACAAGAAAAACTTAAAGGTCCTATATATACACTTTTGGGAGAGTGACTTGAAAAAAATGTTCAGGATATGACATTTTATGCATAATATGTGTAGGTCTGGGGGCATTTCATGAAGCATTTTGTCCGACAAATTGTCGGACCAATTTGCTCTCTGCCAATCGGATGCAAGGATTTCTGTAGTTTGTAACAGTTTGTCAGAAAAATATCTGACCAAACTGCTTCATGAAATGCCCCCCTGTTGTATCACAAGACATCCTACCATATACAGTTTTTGCAATCAAAGCAAACATATAAAGAGATATCAGTATTTTTCTCATTAAAGCATAATTGCGGACGGTTTAGTCTGGAAACATGTTATCATAGAAATATTGTTCACATTTTGTGTTATTAACAATACTTAACATTGATTATACAGATTCATTTTTTTTACAGAGGTTCTTTCTATCCGTAACTCACACTTACGAATAATTTTCAAGCACTAATTTTGGGTTTTTGCCTTTGATTATCCACAAAAAGGAGGAATGTTGAGGAGATCAGGAAAATATATATTGATGTAGATTTTGGACCTGAAGGAGCAGTTGAAGCATTGTTAAGAAACAATGCCTTATGGCATCGTTCTTATTATCAAAAATTAATAATGACAAACTCAAATGAAAATTGGAGGGGGGAAGAAAAGATGAACATAATGACATGAGACAGCTTGGTAAAGATTAAACGCTAAAATAGACAATGGAGCCTCTTTTCTCAGTTCATACTTATCCAGAGTGTGTGCTTTCTTTCCAGTACCGGTATTATTCTTTAGATAGGTTAGGGGAATCCCTTTGAATTGTGTGATACATCATTTCAAAGCTTACAGTCTGCTCTTTCAGAATCTGTCCTTAAAGGACAAGTCCACCTTCATGCACATGTGGATTCAGTGAATACAACAATATTAGTAGGAAACATCACAGAAAGCTTGGAAAAAATCGTACAATCCGTTCAAAAGTTATGATTTTTTAAGGTATCTGCACAGTCGCGGCTGGATGAAAAGACTACCACAGTGTATGATGTCACATGCGCACATTCTAAGGAAAATAAAATGAGAATTTCACAAAACCATACTTTTTGAATAAAGTTCACATAGTTTCTTTCACTTGCTACTGACGTATAGGGTAATATTATTCCCCCTGCCTTCTGAAAGAGAAGTCGAGTATCCTTCTGTAAGCGAAAATAATTTAAGTTGAATTTTCTTTATTCATTCTTTATATCGTTGTACACATGTGACATTACAAGGTATAGTAGTCTTCTCATCCAGCCTCGACTGCATGAGCAGAAACTTCAAAAATTCATAACTTTAGAACGGATTGTCCAATTTTCCTCAAACTCTCACTGATGTGTTCTACTATTGTTGCTGCATTCACTCAACCCACATGCTATAAAGGTGACAAATCTTTGTCTGGCGACTTTTTTGTTGATCAATTATACCAACCCTGATGGAAATCTCCTCAAATTCATAAGTTCTGAAGTTTCCTTTAAGTTTAACCAAAATCTATATATGTAGTTGCCATGGCAACATACCACTTAACACTAATGAAAAGTATTTCAAACCTCTATACATCCCGTCGATCAGTTGTACCTATTCAAATGGAATCTCTTCCAAACTGGAAAATAGCCTCCTGTAACTAACTTCAATTAAAAAACCCTAGTTTTGGGTTACCATGGCAACGCACAAATCAACAATTATATTTGACCCCTGGTTTATACTCTTGGTACCTTCTATACAACGTTCATATCAAATTTTGTGAAAATTGAATCTTCCTACCTGGAGAAATAAACAAAAACATGATTTTTAGGAAAAGTTCATTGACCTTTGACCTTTGACCTTTGGAAAATTCACTCCAAATTCAATCAAAATATTTTACTTGTTCTCAATATTCTTCCTGCCAAGTTTTATCCAGATTGGATATTCCTGACCTGAGAAATAGCCAAAAAACCTATTTCACAAATAAAGGTCATTGACCTTTGACCTCTGACCTCCTTCCCAGCATCAATTTTCTTGGAGTACCCTATTTTTTGAGAAGGTACATCATGAAGTACCTTTGGTGAAAAAATCATGCTTTTGTCCGCCGTGTCACGATAATTTCACTAAGCCACCCCACTAAGTGTACAAGTGGGCAAGTTTCTGGCAGTGCACATCCTAATTTTGAGCCATTCGTCTTTACCAATACGAATGTACTGACACACTAAATAAATTGTCACTTCTGTAATTGGTATTTTAAACCCTGATGTATAAACATGAGGTACACTGAACTGGTACAAGGGATTGTTTTGCTAGCTTCAATACAGCATTTAAACAGAAACATCAAAACTATTCTTTTACCTTCTTACATCTCTGAATTCATTGGAAAATGGCAATTCTTACATGGACAAAACGTCGAAATACTTTCTGTGAAGAGAAGTTGTAAAGCTTTAATTTCTTTGATTCTTTAATTTTGACCGTCAATATGTGCTTAAAGACAGATGGCAAGCTGTGGGAAGTACAAATTTCCTTTCAAACCTCCTTTCATGTCGTTCTGATTTGTAGGTGTGAGTGCGTCTACCGTAGTGGAAGTATTGTAAGAACTCTTTGGTAGGCGAAGGTAATAGTGACTTGAAACGACATGAATGGAACAGATAATGAAAACGTGCCGGTAGACGCTTACACTCTCGACTCCGAAGCTTCTACCGTTGATGTCAATCTTACCGTGACGTCTTGGCTTGGAACGGATCCGATCCGCTGGTCGTGGGATGCAAAGCTGTGGACGTGGTATGTGATATGCGAATTGGTAACTGCTGTCGTTGGTATCGCTGGAAACCTGTTGGTAATCGTCGTCGTGTTTGGTCGCCGAACAAAGGGTCGATCCACGGATATCCTGGTGGGGAATCTTGCGATTGCTGATTTTCTTACCTCCGTCCTTTTGATTCCTTACCCCCAAGTTAAGTCTATTCCGAATACTTGGCCTGGAGCAATATTCTGTAAAATCATGAAGGGAAATTACCTGATGTGGACGTCGGTGACAGCGTCAATATATACTCTGGTTGCTATCTCCGTCGATCGTTTCTTTGCCGTTGTATATCCGATCTACTTTAAACGTTTCGTAAATCGTAGACTCATGGGTTTCGTAGTTGCTCTTATTTGGGTGGGATCAGCTCTCTTAGTCACTCGGATTCTTGTGACAAATACTACTGACGCGGTGGAGGGCCAATGCATTTTTCAGCGACCGTCCGCAGAACATCAAATCTCTTACGGCATGTTCGTATTCGTCGTCCGTCTGGCTCTCCCTACCGTCGTCATGCTCTCCACTCAGCTCGTCATCGCTCGATCGCTCCACCGAGAGGCCGCTCGGTTTAACTCTGCGGAAATATCAAACTCGATCGCGGCATCCTTTCACAGCGTCGCTCGCAGTCGAATCATCAAGCTCATGTTCACAGTCGTTCTCATCTATATCTTGTGCTGGGCGCCAAACCAAATTGCGTTCATGTTTTTCAATCTTGGAATCATTCCTGCTTCCTATCTACGCAGCCCTCCTCACCGCTTGCTAACTGTCATTGCCTTCTGTAACTCCTGCGTGAACCCGATCTTGTACACGTTGCGGCACCCTCAGTTCCGGAAAGCGGTCCGGGAGTTCTTCAGATCAAACCCGAGTTCTGCAAGGCCAATATTTGAGGATCTGGAATCTCTGAAAACTTGAGGTTGAAGTCAGAATCTGATGTCGTGCTTGTAGACTCTTTGTACAGAACGTTTTCAAGACGTGTACAAACCAATAGTGTATGTCCTATACAGTTCACCATAATTATGTGACCGTACATCACAAAACCAACAAAAAGTTGCACCACTTGATTCTTTGTGAGGACTCATAAAGGTGAAATGACTCAAGCAAGTTAATCTTGAAGTTTTCGTAATCCGTGAAAGAGCTATTATTCTACAATATTCTTGAGTTTGGGATCAGAAAACGAATGGGATAGTTTTTTTTTTTACTACCTCCTTTTTGGTACATTAGTTGTAATTAGAGTTCCCTTTTCATTTCTTAAAAATCCTTTACACACTCTTCACTTTCAACTCTTACTGCTTTGAAAGTTGATATCTATCATGGACAGAAAGTGTTGGAATAAAGCTTGGTCAATTTCAACTTAATCTGATAATCTCTTCATTGTTGTTGCTGGTGTGGCTTACATTCTATTGTTTTTGTCCTATTCATCGCACAGTTAACACGGCTAGGAAAAGGTCAGGCCTAGTGCTTGAAAAGACCCTGTACTTCAGAGCCTCTTTCTCAGTTCACATTTTTCCTAGAGTATGTAGTTTGTTTCCAGTATTCATATAAATTAGAAGAGTCCATTTGAATTGAATTATTCATCATGTTAAAGATTAGAGTATGCTTTTCAAGCATCTGCTCTTAATTAAAAATCCATGTCTGGCAACTATTTGTTGTTCTTTTTACGCAGGGTAACATTAAAAGAATACAATCTTAAAAACAAGGTATGTACTTCGGCAAATAAATATTTCAAATTAAATCCTATAGGTCTTTCTTTTCTGGCACACAAACACACACATACGATCACACGCACACTCACACACACAATTAAGAAAATGGGGAAATGGGTAGAAGAGGAATGCCGACAATATTGTCCCTGCACTAGGAATCCTCATAAAACATCTTACAAGGTAGTTTCCCCAATTAAGCCTGAAAATATACACGTTGGGTAAACTGGCTTAATAATTGATTGGGGGTTTAGGCACTTTCCATTAGCGTTGCCCCATGCCGTTCACGTTTTTTTCAAATTTGAAAGCAGTAAACGAAGTATGACCTACAGGTTATGTTTTAACAGTTGGTGGTTTTTCGATGCAAATTTATCGCTTGCCAGTTTGATATTCCTCGTTCTCAGATTGGGTACCTGAAAGTGTACACATTATGCCACGTGAAATACTTAAAATCTTTAAACAGTATAGCTTTGGTACTTTGAAAAAAAAAATGTAAATACAATGTTGTTAATAAGTATATTAAGTTAATCTGATAATTTCTTTACACTTTTAAATCCTATCTTTGTTATTCAAACAAACATTAAAGAGTGATTCAGTGTATTTGAAAAAGACAGACACGATTTTTTCTTTGTTCCTTTTACCTCTTTTTGTTTTGTGTTTGTGTGTGTGTGTGCATGTACATTGAGAGCTCGGTTGAGATAAAGTCTTAAGGCTGGCAGGGCTCGTCTGAAATGGCAATAGTAGCGTATAAGGTAAAGCAGATAATAAAAATAGTGTCGGTCAAACGGTTGGCTTGAAAGAGAAAATGAAGACAAGAACATTAAAGAACAAAATCTGTAATTTTTATAACCCATTTTACAGTTAGTTGCGCTGACTCCATAAATGTATTGATTTGACAAGTGATAATGTGTCCTGTCAAAAACCCCGGTGTAAATGCAAACAAAATGAAAAATGCATGAAACAAAATCTTGAAACAAACAAAATAGAAAGGTATCTGAAAGTGTACACATATGTCACATGAAATATTTAAAATCTTTCAAGAGTAGCTTTGTTACTTAATTGACACAGTCATGAAAAGAATGCTGTTAAACCTGGGTGCATAAAATAGGAATGGCAATAAAAAAAAAATACGCCATAGCAGAATATGTATGCTTCTTGTGTGTTGTAATGCATAAGTTAGAGCTTCTGTGAAGATGGTGTTACATTTTCTATGGTTCTGATATTTTAAAATATCTTAAATTGCAGTCTAGTAGGCCTGTCCGATGTCTACAGAGTGAACTATCGTCCGAGCACTTATTTGAATTTAGGTAAAATTGTATTTGTGATTTGAAAAAGTCGTCATATATTCCTCAGTTGCTGTGTATTGTCTTGATGGAATGGTTCCATTATATAAAACACTTTACAATATTGGCAGAAATAACTGTACGGTACCGAAAAGAGGACCAAAAAATAATGATATCGCACAACGTGTGATAAATTACTTATTGTTCTTAAAAATCAACTTGCAATTTGCAGTTTAACTATATCTGACAGTCTGTATACCAATGCAGTTGCATTATCCTTTATAGTAGAAATTGAGCTATGGCCAAAATAGGTAGAAAATTGGCGATTGATCAAAATACAGGGGTATGGTAAAAACGCTTCTTGGACGTGCTTAGCATCATTGAGGTTGCCCCCTGGACGTCTTACCATTATGATGGCCTGCCTATAAACACTGTCGGCAATGTGAACTTCAGATTTCCTTTTTATTAAAAGCAGAACATGTATCGGCGAATTTGATACAAACTAATGTGAAGTGAAGTGTCAGAAAAAATAAATTAAAGAGTTCTATATAGAAAGCTAAACCAGTGCCAGGGTACACAAACTGTCTTAGTATAAAGCTGAAACGCAAATATTCCTCATGTCGTGTAATTCCTAGCAATATGTGAGCTTGCCGAAAAAAAAGAAACATAAAGGCGGAAAAAAATTTGTATCAATTATATATATATATATATATATATATATATAGAGAGAGAGAGAGAGAGAGAGAGAGAGAGAGAGAGAAAACAACACACATTTTGTGTCTCTCTGATGGTCTTGGGCATGAATTGTGAATTATTTTTGTTTTTCTCTTATCAACTGCTGTTATGCGCTCAAATACGTGTTTATGAATATTAATGACGTAAGTACGCGATTTTGCCGCATGCGATATTGTATCATGTAAATTAACTTTCCCTCTGCTATTTCAAAGATAGGCATTATCTTGAAAAAAAAAACAACACTCACTCGAAAACCAAATAAGCACCAACATCGCAAAATGAATAATATAAATGCATGCCGCATTCGTAAAAATCGTATGAGGGGGGGGGGGGGGGGAATGGAGGGTAGTTGGAAACTGGAAAGATAGTACGAACAGTGGAAATACAAGACAGAAGTTGACAAAACAGAAATAAGTGGTACATGATCTTCGCAAGGAAGATAATGCTTGGAGTCAGGGAAGTCTAGAACACAGGGCTGCTAAAATCAAATTTGTAAAAAAAAATATACAAATATGCCTGTTGAACGTGCATGACATTCCTTCGATAGACGTATTGGGTATTTGTTAGTGGATTTATGTTTTTAGAACATAATATGAAAAACAAAAACACGTGGTTTAAAGTATTATTGTTAAATTTATACATATATTCGCCCAGTCGAAATAAACATAAATCACTCATCTTAACAATCTGTTTTCAGAAATAACACATTAGTGTACATGTGTGATCCGGAATGAAAATGTAAGATTATTTGAAATATACATGCATATCATGATATATATTGTCAAAGTAAACTTCAATCTTTATATGAAGAACCCCGCGCAAGTACTTCGTTATTTAGATACGGTAGAATTAAAATAGAGCATAGCATTGATAACGTATATGTATTTTTTTAAAAAAATCTGAATTTTGTTGATGATACCTATATGTCGGACAGTATTTCGGCATATTTAAGCTATCAATGAACGGTTCCCAGGACATTTTCTTATCCAAAAATAAAACCTAAATTTCTTAACGACTTTTACCTCTTCTATAATTGTGTTCCCAAGGGATAATTTACCTTCTTATTATCGTGCATGTTGCTTGTGATATGAAAAAAAAAAAATCCAGAGGATGCAATGTACTTTCACCAAATCCTAAGAAGAAACGCAAAGCTGAAAGCAAAGAAGATGATCGCATACCACCTAAAATAAAAATAAAAAAAAACACCGGGGGATGCTGTAGTAAACAGACGTGGGAGGAAACCATTAGGGGAAAAAAATCTAGATACAGAGAGAGAGAAAAAAAAGAGATAGAAACACAAGATACAGAAAACAGAAAGATAATCGAAAAGATGGAGGAGGGAGATGAGGAAGAGATGAAGGAAGAGAGACAACCTTTTAGAGAGTTAATGTACCAAAGACCTCAATAACACCGTCTTCATGACTATAGAAGCAAAAAAAAAAAAACAAATCACAAAATCATCGATGTCGAGTTTCAACGGCAAAAAGAAAAAAATCATTGCCACATCCATTACCGCTGGGCACTTCAATTCATTCGCACAACCGTTAAAATCCTTATTTGCAGTATTTGATTCGTTCTTTGCTGTCTTCAGAGTCTCATTGAATTCACAGTGAAATAAAGAAACTTACTTTAGTATATAGTAAATAACAAAAGTCCAGCCCAGGTTAGCTTCACAGGAAATTCAAAGTGCCTTGAGTTAAGGTTACATCATGAATTCTATTCATCCTTATCTGATCTGTGACATTCAGTTGTTTTTTTTTTTTATAGCGAACTCGTCAAGTGATCTAGAGATGTCATTTCATATAAAAGAAGTAGCGAAGTTTTCCGAACTTTCACTGCGTCTCTCTGGATACTCCGTGCGAGACTCAGCGTGATTTTACCTCTCAAACTTCTTCACGAGGTAAGTGTGTTTCTGTTGTGATAGACTTTGGCATCATGCGAATAGCTATCAGCTACAACACACGGTAAGCTTTTTTAGCTCTTTTTTAATCAATTCTAACACTTGTACCCCAACATTATTCCTCAGATAGTGGTAACCACGTTTATACATTAGAATTAATCACAAACTATAAAGCTGCGCGTAAGGCAAAAGTTAATTTCCATCAAAATTACTTTATTTTCAACCCTTGAGGCAAAGCGTTAATGTTAAGTCGGATTTTTGGTATAGAGGTGACTTTTTTTTTAGATTAAAAATATGATAATTATGAAATTTTGACGGCAAACATAGACAATGACCTTTATTTTTATTCATATTTTCATTTTCCAATTTCATGACGCTAATTTATGTGCCAACTTATTGTGTTACAACAGAAGGGCTTTTATCAAAGAGATTTCCTTACAACTATTTCATAGATTGAAAGATGTTTAATATTCTGATAACAGTGCATTCTCATAACAAAGCATTCAACTTCGCCGAGGTCGGATCCAAGGAGACGAGAGAAAACCCTTTGAATCTACATGATGTCGAAATATGCTATAGAAATAACACAGTTTTACAGAATATCCGTCCGGGATGGAATTTTTCCTAACCATTTCTCCGACTTGTGCGAGGTCGATTTAGGGGAGGTTGGCTGGCTATTATTCTTGATATCCTGAACAGAACTTCAAAAACAAACAGACAAATAAACAATCAAGCAATATCGAACATGAAAGAGCTAAAGGACAACAGTACTGTGGAATGAAGATTCATCCATTCATATACATGTTTCCCATCATTGGCGGTAAATACAAAGTTTGGGAAAACGCACATTAACGTTACGGGAATGTTATGTCAAATCACATTAAAGATATGGTAATTAAATTCATATTCTCATGACTATGATAACTGACGGAAGAATAATGGCGCACAGAATTCATTTATCATGTTTATTTCATTATGTAATCATCAGTAATCTCTATGATATTAATTCGATCAGAAAGAAATAAGATATGATGTTGATTTGTCTTGCATTGTTTCTTTATTCTAGTGACAGCGTACGGGAAATTTTCATTTTCAAGAATTTTTAAAAAACACTGAGCAAAACTCTCACTGCAATGTCGACGCAACCACACTTAAATGTGGTGGTGACCGAAGTTATAGCAGCCGCTTCTGAAGCAGGTGGCGGTGAGGAATACAGCAACTTTTCGTCCGTGGCAGGGCAGAGCCTTATCACATGGTCCTGGGAAGTAACGACGTGGTCTTGGTATGTGGTCTGCGAGCTTTTGATTGCAATTCTAGGGATTATTGGCAACGTTATCGTCATCGCTGTCGTGTTCGGCCGTCGCTCTAAGAGTCGCTCAACTGATATCTTCGTAGGAAATCTGGCGATAGCTGATTTTCTTACTTCGATCCTTTTGATTCCGTACCCAAAAGTCAAATCTATTCCCAATACGTGGACTGGAGAATTATATTGTAAAGTCATGGAAGACACCTATTTGTTATGGACTACGGTCACAGCTTCGATCTACAGTCTGGTCGTAGTGTCCCTCGATCGCTTCTTTGCTGTCGTTTATCCCATCCATTTCAAGCGCTTCGCCAATCGCCGACTTGTGAATTGCATTGTTTGTCTCATTTGGGTGGGATCGAGTATCTTAATGATTCGAATCCTCTTGACCAACACTACGAGCGTGGTAATAGGAAAGTGCGCGTATCGACGACCTCCAAGAAACCAGCAAATCGTGTACGGCATTTACGTCTTCGTCATCCGACTCGCTCTCCCGACCGTCCTAATGCTTGTGACCCAGACAGCTATCGCGCGCTCGCTCCGGCGAGAGGCCGCCCGCTTCGCGTCGAATGAGTCCACGGCATCGTTCCACCAAATCGCCCGATCTCGAGTCCTCACGCTAACATTGACAGTTATTCTGATTTATGTCATCTGTTGGACACCAGACCAGATAGTGTTCATCTGTTTTAACCTTGGGATCGTCACTCCCTCTTTTCTGAGTAGTCCTTTTGCCCGCCTATTGACCGCACTTGCCATTTGTAACTCTTGTGTGAACCCGATACTGTACACTCTCCGACACCGGCAATTTCGTGAAGCCGTTAAAGACTTTTTCAGAAAAACAAGCAAAAGAAATACACCAGTATTTGAGGATCTGGAATTATCTATTCGACCAGGGAAAAATCATCAAAGCATTGATATATCATAAATCTCTGATGTTAGCATGCGTTGACAATGTGCCAGCATATCCAGATAGTTCTTCAAAACCATAATACACTAAGCATCATGCACCTGTTATGTACATAAATATATATGGGGCCTGTTTTATGAAGCGTTACAATCGATTACATACCTGATGGCTGATTTATATCATAAAGTCTATGGCAGCCTGTGTGGCAAGGAAATCTATAATCGATTATATCTTTTGATAAAAGGGGCCCTGGACATGTAATACAATGCACTGGATTGATCTTCGCACTTTTTGACTTTCGTTTCATGATAAAAGTTCGTGAAGATCGAATAACAACAAACTAGAGAGCAGATTCGAATTCATTTCATACAGGTGTCATACAGGTGGTAATTGAATGTAGTGGGTTGTAGTAAGGCTGCTAAAGGCTTAACCCTATTTTACAACACGCCTAATGATTTTGCATGGTTGTAACCCTATTTTCAGGATGCTGATTCCTTACAAATGGGGGAAATTATGTCCGGAAGTAGTTTAGGGAATTTGGGGACCAAGTGCGAAAACCAATAATTTATACGTGACCCTGCATCACAAAACCAACAAAAAGTCGCCAGATATGGATTTTTAGTTAAGAGCAGATTCTGAAGGAGCAGCCTCTTAGCTCTAAATTGATGAATAACTCAATTGAAATGGACTCCCCTAGTCTATCTTAATTATATTAAAAAAAGCACACACTCTGGAAAAAGTGTGAGCTGAGAAAAGAGCCTCTGAATTACAAGGTCGATTCAAGTGTTTAATCTTCACCAAGCCGTGCTAGCTGTGCGATGAAAGGGACAAAACACAGGATGTAAACCACCGGAGCAGCAACAATGGAGGGATTATCAGATTACACTGAAATCAAATATGTTCTATTAACACATTCTATCCATGAGTAATGCCAAGTTTCAAAGCAGTAGAAATATCCTTTCAAAAGTTATTAGACTTTCAAGAAATGAAAAGGGGACTCTAAAGACATACATGTACCAGATCATTCTATTCTCCCCCATAAAAGGGTTGTAGAAAAACTGCTGAAAACACACTTTCCCATTCATGTTATGATCCCAAACTCAAGAATAATATAGAAGAAGGACAGCTCTTTCAGAAAATATGAAAAACTCAAGATTGACTCGGTTGACCCATTCACCTTTTTTTGAGTAGGTCACGTAAAATCAAGGGGTGCGACTTTTTGTTCCTTTTGTGATGCACGGTCACATATTTCTTTTTGAATTCCACTTCAGCGAACTTCTCAAATAACCCCTGATAGAATCCAAAATGGCCACCCTAGTGGTAATCCATGCATGAAATATCTGAATATGTCTCATGGCCGATGTCATCACACGAGCTGGAAATTTAAGGTTGATACAATTGTTTTAACTAATCAAAATGTCTCACAATTGTCACCAACATGGACATCAAGATGTGTAATGACCATGTTTCAGCTTGTGCTAATTGCGTCACCTATTAGTATCAATAAAATAAGACATTCTACGTTAATAAAGTAATAATTGACAACTATAGGCGATTCGTGTCGTACCCTCAAGAAACCCATCTTATTTTCGAATGCTTTATATTCTCTCTAATATATGCGTGACCTCAAGAAGTGTTGTAGTGTTCCAATCCAGCCATGGTGCTACAGACATTAAAAAAAAAAATTTTTTTTTTTTTTTTTTTACTTTTGAGCAGATTCTCAGATTTTCGTCAAACTTCACTGTTTTCTATTAACTCTTTATGCGTCACGTTCGCACCTCCGACTCAGTCGATAGCGTGCTAAGTTCGCATATACTACTCAAATGCACAAACCCGCAAAATAGATCGATAAATCGCCAAATACCGCAGTACAATGGATTCCAATCGGTTTCGGGTTGATCGTTTCTCAGGCGTAATGTTCTCTATCGTCATGGCTGTTTTGTCGCATTGAATTGCACCGAAAACAACAGCAACATCAACAAAATGTCCGAAACTTGAATGTATTGATCTCGCTCCTATTCACAATTCCACACCCCTCACGTTTGCACAAGTCATTATAGTGTCATGAATATGCATACAATTTTGCAAATTGTGTACGTATGCAGAGCTCACACGGTGGAAGCATCGATAGTTTCGGGAGACGCACATAGTGATTGGGAAATACTGAGTAAAGTTGATTGACGCTTTGTCATAAACCTCACAATGATGTAGCCTTGTTTTGTTTGAGTTTTGGCCGAAATGAGAGGTGTGCTAGTGGGGAATTCATCCTCCTCGTCAAAATTATAACAATAACATAATACCTGTGTAACGCTATTCAATGCAAAAGGCTCTCGTTAGTCCGAAACTTGTTTGTTTGTTTGTTTGTTTGTTTGTTTGTTGGTGTTTGCTTGCTTTCATTTCCCATCTTAGAAGATGGCTGGATATCATATTCAGCTGCATTAGCTGGTCTGGAGAGCTGGTATATACACAAGTACCACCGGACCCCATCGCAAACCAACTCTTGCAGCTGTATATGGATTATCTAGCCATTTTGTCAGATGGAAAATTTGAAAAAAAAAAAGTTATTGCCTTGATTATTGCCTCGTAACGTCTAATCGTTGCCTCTTCATGCAATCCCCTGTGAACGGCTGCCAATGAGACTGTCATCGTCCTTATTTCTAAGGCCTTTATGGACACTCAGAAATTTTGACTATGGATGCTATCATAACATAACACAATTCCATTGCTATTATATATACCTACACATACACACACACTTGATATCCATATGTTTGCGGATATATGGTATTATAATGATTGCAGTATGATAAATTATAAACATGTGCTTGTGTGCTTGAGTGTGTACAAAGCACGCTCTATGGACCTTTCTGTGAATGTGTCTGTTTGTCTGTCTGTCTGTCTCTCTCTCTTTGTGCTACTAGTATTTTAGGCCTTTACTATTAAAGGCCTAACATGTATAATTCTGTAGCATACAGCATGGGTCTAAATCTGGACAGCTTTATATTACCCTTGCAAGTATCATCCAATCAGTATAAAAATCTAGTCTGGATATAGACTACAGATCACAAAATAAATCTAACCTATAGCTACGTTACAGGTACAATAAGGTTTCATACTCAATTGAATGTTTAGTCTTTGTGATGATTGTGAGAACATATTCACGCAAATTTGGGGGATTTTGAATGACAGTATACTGTCATTACGAGCAAGGCGCTGTCTTTGTCTTCCATACAGGGGTCTAACAGACCAACTTTGGGGATTTTGAATGACAGTACAGTGTGAGTATCAGCAAGGTCCTGTCTTTGTCTTCCATACAGGAATCTAACAGATCTCTAGACGAAAAAAAAAAAATCAGGAGTAACCACAGAAAGCTTCAAATTCAAAGTACTTGCTTTAATACTTGGAATAATTCGTCGTTCCCTGTCAGTGCTAATGTGACAATTAAGCTTTCCACTGCTGACTATCATACCAATGACGACGTGAAAACTATAGGGGACGGGACCTGGAGTGCAGTGCTGGGCTGTGCAGTGGGGACGACCGTGTCACAGCTGACTGCAGCTACTGAGACCAGCTACTCTACTGTCAGTGTCCCTGATGCATCACACAGATTGAGCTAGACTAGAAGTCCAATGAAAACACATCGGTATTCCCTTCACTGCTATATTCAATTCATTCTACTTGAAATCTTCTAAGTTAAGATCAGGTAGAAAGCAACAATAGTTCTTGATTATAATATTTATTGCAAATATAGCACGGATGTTCTGAAAGGGTTGGATATAAGACTGTACTGCATCTATATTTAGACATGTTTGTAGATACCAGTACTGCTTATTGAATAATGATAATAATGATAATAATGATAATAATAATAACATAATAATAATAATAATAATAACATAATAATAATAATGATAATGATAATAATAATAATAATAATAATAATAAGAAGAAGAAGAAGAAGAAGAAGAAGAAGAAGAACAAGAAGAAAAAAGAAGAAGAAGAAGAATTGCATTTATACGGCGCTTTATACTGGTGTTTCTAAGCGCACTGGTGCTATTCATACAAAAAGACAAAAAACACAATAACATTCGTACAATGCAAAACCAAAATTACAGTCACAAAAGTAGAAGAAAAAATACTACATGTGATACAGTGATACAATTATTACAAACTGACTGTGTGAGCCTCCAGAAAACAAGAGAAATTACAACTGATTAAAGAATATATTGAAGACAGAAATGAAATCAAGGTATCAAATATACTGTTTTATTTACAGGAAAATACCCCCCCCCCCCAAAAAAAAAAGGCATGAAGAAACATTAAACAAAAACAAAAAAAAATCAAATAGAAAAAATGGCATATACCGTTTACCGTCGTATGCGCACCATTTATTATAATATCTTTCATTATGATAAATCGTTACTCTTCTTCTTCTTCGTCTCCTTTTCCTCCTTTTTCTTCATCTTATATCATTGCTGCTTTAAGAATCGGAAACGAAACAGAAATCCCAGAGAATATAATTGCATTTTATAGTATAAGAAAATGCAAAAGTAAGGGGACTTGCTAGCAATCTATCATGGAACTACCATGATGGAAGAAAGAAAAAAAAACGGACAAAGAGCAGAAAAAACTGATGAGGTAGACATTCGTGAATTCTGCGCGTATGTCTTTGAGAACGAGAGAATGAGAAAGAGAGAGGGAGAAAGAAGGAAAGAAAGACAAAAAGAGAGATGCAATCTACGCATGAGTCAGTGAACCTAGGAACTCTGTCGTATCGTTGATCTTTTTTCCTACAAAGAGGGAAAGAACCCGAATGATGTATTTTCTTTTTTCTCGGAAAAAAAAAAAAAAACTACATTGCACATCCATTAGCGTCGTTTCAATCCATGCACGGATTAATGACCGTTGTAGATGTAACA
Organism: Diadema antillarum; assembly: GCF_040938485.1. NCBI lineage: Eukaryota > Metazoa > Echinodermata > Echinoidea > Diadematoida > Diadematidae > Diadema > Diadema antillarum. The sequence goes on from NW_027271380.1 coordinate 772,946, forward strand.
TTGCGATGTTTGCGCAGAAAACTGCGATGTTGATGCGTTTCTTTGTCATGTCGATCGATCGAAAAGATCCTCTTGAATTTTCTGTAAAGTAGTAGGACTTCTAAAATTATATATGTAACAATATCAAATGAGCTCAAGCTGAGTTTGCAGGAATTCAAAAGTGGCCTCTTTGTGACTTATGACATTCAGTTACTTTAAGAGTGGACTCGCTAAACGATCTAGCGACGTCCTGTCATATAAAAGTAATGTCGAAGTTTTCCGAAGTTCCACAAATCACAAGTTAATTCCAGTCGTTCTGGACGCAGCTCACTGGGAGACCAACCTGATTTTCTTCATGAGGTAAGGTAGTGTTTGCGCGTGTTTGTATTTTCTTCGTTTGCAATGAATTAAACCGTCATACAAATATCCTACTGCTACACATTTTTAACATCATCAGCATGTATTTTCTTGTTTAATTCAACGGTAGGATAACACAAAATATAACATCTACTATATTTTTTTTCTTTCTAATATTTCCAGCTGCACTTATATTCGGCTCTCATACAAAATGTTCTGGTAGTGTTCTCCTAATTGAAGCATGGAAAACTGAAAACCAGAGATCAATGAAAACCGTCATTTACACAGCGGATTTTTTTTTTTTTTCACAGAGGAAAAATTCCACTCCTAACTACCTGATACTTCAGAACGTGTTTACCATGTTTACCATATATATGTAATAATATATATATATATATATATATATATATATATATATATATATATCCCTAGAGAAAAATGTACACACATAATTATATTTGTGTTTCTACATGAAAATTATTCATTGGAATTTTTCTGTCAGAAAGGGTATGACAAGCTTCTGTTCAAAGTAACAGGCGTATACTGTATGTGAACGTCAATCACAAAACCAATAAAAGGTCGCACTCACTGATTTTACATGTGGACTCATATGTTCAGAAAGAGCGATTCTTCTATATCATGCTAAAGTTTGAGATCAGAACACGTAGGGGAAATATTGTGTTTTGAGCAGTTTTTTCTAGGACATATTGTTGTAGAATAGTGTGATTAGGTGTGTCGTAAGTCTCGTTTTCATTTCTTAAAATCCTTTTACACACTCATCACTCTCAACTGTAAAAAACACACCAAAAAACTAAAACTTTTAAAAGCATAGCGGTACTGCTTTTAATGTTGGAATTAGTCATGGACAAAATATGTTAATAGAGCAGGATCATTTTCAGTTACATCTGATAATCCCTTCAATATTGTCGCTGTGGAGTTTTTTTTTTTTTTTTTTTTTTGTCCCATTCATTGCACACAGCATGGCGCTTGAATAGACCCTAATCTTCAGAACCTCTTTTCTCAGTACACACTTTTCCAAAGTGTGTGCTGTCTTTAATATCAATATTTAGATAGGTTAGGAAAATCCATTTGAATTGAGTCATACATCATTTTAAAGCTTAAAGTCTGCTCTTTCAGAATCTGCCCTTAACTTAACACAGTTGTCTGCAGGCTTTTTGTTGGTTTTGTGATGCAAGGTCAAATATAGACATGCCCACATATGCTTCCATTATATTTTATATTGTTAAAAGATTACATTATTTTGAATTGATGAACGTCAGAAAAAGGTATCATTTTTCCAGTTTTCAGTGTCATAAGGTAGACATACAACATCAAGGCTATTTAATGTATTTATTCGATTTGTATTAAATACTCTGACATCAATGATTTAGAATATTGTGGAATACATTCGATATTACAAACTCATTATGTGCTTGCCCTGATTTATTCGTGGTAAACACAACTTGAAAGTGCTTCAAAATCAACGAAAATGAGAGAACTTGCATAGGAATATCTGTACTGAATAGTCAAAATGGATATTGGAATGCTCCTCATATCATTTACGGTAAATACAATACGCAGATTTACGTAAGCGTAATGTTAAATCAATTCATTGTCGGTATACAATTATATGATATGTTCATAATGACAAATCTTATGCTGAAAACTATAAGTAATTGTGCTCATCACATTGAATAATTTCCTGTGGTTTCCATGATTTTGAAGTGATCGTAATTTCATATCATACGATAAGGACATGTCATGTACTTTATCTTTTGTTTTGTACTTGCAGAGTACAAGGAATTGATTTTCAAAACAATGAATGCAACGCTTACTGGAATGTCGGCAAAACCACACTTTAATGAGGTAGTGACCGAAATGCTAACAGCCTCTTCCCAATCAACTGGCGATGAGGAATATACCAATGTTTTGTCCATGGCTGAGCAAAATCGAATCATGTGGTCTTGGAAAGTTATGACGTGGTCCTGGTATGTAATCTGTGAGCTTGTTATAGCAATAATTGGGATCGTCGGCAACGCTCTCGTCATCGCCGTCGTGTTCAGCCGTCGCTCGAAGGGTCGTTCAATGGATATCCTCGTTGGAAATTTGGCGATAGCTGATTTCCTCACTTCGACTCTTCTGGTTCCATACCCAACAGTCAATTCTATTCCCAATTCGTGGACGGGAGCATTATATTGTAAAGGTTTGGAAGGAGACTATTTGATGTGGGCCACGATTACGGCGTCGATCTACAGCCTGGTGGCAATGTCCTTCGATCGTTTCTTCGCTGTTGTTTATCCCATTCATTTTAAGCGTTTTGTCAATCGTCGACTAGTAAATTTCATTGTTTGTCTTATTTGGGCGATGTCATGCATCTTAACGGTTCAAATACCCTTAACCAACACTACGAACGTGGAAGTGGGAAAATGCATATATCAGCGACCGCCGCGAAAACTTGAAATCATCTACGGGATTTATATTTTTGTCGTCCAGTTCGCTCTCCCGGCCGTCCTTATGCTTGTGACCCAGATAGCCATTGTGCGCTCGCTTCGGCGGGAGGCCACCCGCTTCGAGTCAAATGAGTCTACAGCATCGTTCCACCAAACAGCCCGATCTCGAGTCCTCACGCTAACATTCGCTGTTGTCCTTATCTACTTCATCTGCTGGTCCCCAGACCAGATAGCCTATTTTTCTTTCAACCTCGGACTTACTCCTTCCTTTGTGCGTAGTCCTTTTGCTCGCGTAGTCACTGCACTCGCCATCTGTAACTCCTGCGTGAACCCAATACTGTACACCCTTCGTCACCCGCAATTCCGTGAAGCGGTTACGGACTTTTTCAGGAACACAAGCAAAGAAAACACACCAATATTTGAGGATCTGTAATCCCAATAGCGACCCAAGAAAAGTCACATAAACATTGACAAAGCTTAATTCTGCGTTTGCCATACTCACACCAGTTATCAATCTATCAGCATATTAAAATACATTCAAAAACAAGTACATGAAACAGCACATACCTAGCATATGGACACAAACAATGTTGTATTGACCTGAGATACAATGCACCAGACTTTCTTCACCTTTCTTTTGTTTTGTTGTACGGTTTCCTTCATAACACAAGCGTAAGTTTAAACATTGACATCTATCATGTTAAACGTTTAGAAGCCATCCTATAACATTACTTCTTGAAAGGACGTTTCCATTTTTGGGGGTGTTTTTTTCATTATTTCATTCTTATTATCGATTGGCAGTGTTTCCAAAAGAATCAAAACAGTATATTTTCAATCAAGCCGTTCTTGTTTATTTTCCTTTGTTTGGGTTGAAAAATGTTCAACTTCTCTAAATCTGTAAATCTAAAATCTGATTCTTCAGTTAGACGTGTTGGTATTTTTCTTCAAATGGAATAAAAGAAGACCTTAATTTTGCACTAATTTGGATGATTTATCCTGTTTTATCTTCTGCATTTGTTTGTTTAATCTGTTTCATTTTGCATTTGCTATGATACCACGATTCATCATAACGACAACGTATCGCGTGCACGAGTAAATGCTCAATGATCCTAAAAATATCTTATAACTTTGAATTTGGTGCCTGGTAACTTACTAGAATTATTGGTATTCTTTTATCATTTCAGTTCATTCATTTCCCACCCCCGAAAAAAAAAAAAACGAGTTTACACTATCATAAAAACCACAAAATTGTCACAATACAACATATTCAGATATGTGCATAAGCACCTGAATTGTTATATGACGAAGTAACATAATCTAAACTTAGTCATAAAGAATAATTAATTGATGTTGTATGAAATAATGAATAATCAAGTAGGCATTTAGAAATGGATGGGACTGCTTAAAACTCAGCTTGCGTATTGCAGTCCGCGTTAGAAAAAAATATAAAAAAGTAAGCCACCCTTGCTTCTTCATAAAGAACAGAAAAATGATAGCAAAAAGTGCGCTCTGAATGTGCTGCTTTCAGAAAAATTCAGAAGTAAATTGGGGTGAGAGGAGAAGATGAAATCTTAAAAGACATTACAAACAAAGGAAATACAAAACATCACAGTAGTTGACAAACCAGAAACAAGTGATATACACGATGTTCGCAGCGCGGAAAATGCTTGAGGGCTGTGAGGGAAAGGCAGTTTCTGTCTGAAAAGGGAAAATGTATGTATATCGTATCAAGCATACTGGTATCAACAGTGATGAGCCTCAGATGAGTCAGTTTGAGAGTATTAAAACTAAGTACATGTACATTATTTGGCGTTATTATCCAATGAAATCGATAAAACAGGGTCTCTATATAGAGACAAAACCTGATTAACAAAGTGTACGTGTCGAAGATACCGTAAATTTTTTGGATCGACATGTAGGGTATTTACAGACCGATTTGTTTATTTGTTTGTTATTATATCAAATACATGTGGTAATAAATTGTTGTTTAGTTCATAGACGAATTGCCTCAACTGAAATCGATGTAAATAATTTATCTTGTTTTCAGAAAATATTACATTAGTTTGTGATCTAGAAGGAACATTAGAGATATTAGGAAGTATTTTCTTTTGTAAGAGTAAAATTTGATCTTGAAATGCGAGGAACGCGTGTTGCCCCTCTCATGTACGCTATGATTCAGATACAGTAGAATTAAAGTACAGTATGACATTATCTAAATATGTGTAGGAAAACAAATCTTTAATTTTGTTGATAATATCTTGCGGGAAATAGTTCGGCATGTGCGGCTGCCAGGAAAAGTTGTTGATTCAAAATTTAATCCAAATATTTTAATGAATTTACCTCTTCTTTAATGTTGTTGTGGAATATATTAACAGGCAAAGTATTCGATATATTACTGAAGAAAATAAGCAGTATGTTTGTTTAACTTCGCGTTATGATAAGTTATTCCCGTAAATCCATTCTGATAATGTAGTCAATCCTGAATTTACTGTACATATGTGACTCTGCACCTCAAAACAAACAAAAAGTCGCCAGACATGAATTTTTAGTTAAGACCATATTCTGAAAGAGCAGACTTTAAGCTTTAAAATGATGTATAACTCAAATCAAACGGACTCTCCTAACCTATCTAAATATTGGAAAGAAAGCACAAACTCAGGAAAAGTGTGAACTGAGAAAAGAGGCTCTGAAGTACAGTGCCTGTTCATGCGCTTAATCTTTACCAAACCGTGCTGGCTGTGCGATGAATGGGACAAAAAACAGGAAGTAAACCACCAGAGTAACAACACAAAAGGGATTATCAGATTAAACTGAAATTAAGCATGCCTAATTAACACATTCTGTCCATAATTAATGCGAACTTTCAAAGCAGTAGCACTATCCTTTTAACAATTATTAGAGTTGAAAGTGAAGAGTGTGGACAAGGTTTTTCAGAAATAAAAAAGGGATTTTAAAGACACACCTAATCACACTATTCTACCAAAAAATGTTCGAGATAAACTGCTAAAAAAACACACTTTCCTGCCAGTTTTATGATACCAAATTTTAGCATAAAAGAAGACCCGCCCTTCCAGAAAATATGAAAAAGTCAAGTTAGGCTAGGTTAACCCATTTCACTTATTTTTTGTCCTCACGCAAAATCAGTGTGTGCGACTTTATGTTCGTTTTGAGGTGCACGGTCACATATGAAAAAATTGAATTGTCAGCAATTGCTAGCAAATGTGTGTATGAAGGGGGAAAAGGGCTATTATATATTGAATATTATACAGATATTGACTGGTACGGGGTGGAATATAACATTCTTTGGACCGCCAGGAAATTATATTTTCCCAAGGGATTATATTTTCCCGAAGCGCGCAGCGCTGAGGGAAAATATGATCACGAGGGAAAATATAACTCCCTGGCGTTCCAAAGATTGTTACATTCCACCCCCTACCAGTCGATATCTGTTATATTAGATGGCCTTGCCCTTGATTGTGCTTTACAGAAGAGCCTACACTAAACGACGTATAGCCTAACCGTTTATACGCTCATAGCCCGACCAGACGCTGTGTTACGTGTGCGCGCCGTCACGATTTTGTAGTTGTACATACAGCGGCGACTGGATGGACTGTGCCATGTAACTTGTTACTGTAGTTGCTAGGCTCATCAACGACAGGGTAGGCCCTACTATATAGTACTAACGTTAACATTTAGGCTCAAGTCAAGTAATGACGCTTTAGGGCCCTATAGTTAAATTAGGCTCAGGTCCAAAAGATCAGCAGATGTTTAGGGTCTACTCACAAAACAAATCTAACTTTAATAGGCCTTAAACATTATTTGATGGCCTACAACATGGGCAATTTTAATCATTTGACATTTGTTTCTACAGCCACAGGTAGGCCCTTACGTTAGAACCTATGTCTAGATTCTAATTATGTTACAGGAGGGCCTACTACTGATAGACTCTGTTCTAACGTTCGTCGTTAGTCCTAATTTAGATCTAACGTTAGGGAGTTCTAACGTAAGAATATAGATCTACACGGTCTAACGTTATTTGGCGTTACGTAAGTCTATGTTAGGCAAGTTTACATCTAAAACTCTCTAATTAATTAACGTTAAGTCTAACGTTAGAGTTAACCCTAATGTTAGTGTCTGTTTAGAAGGGCCTAGCTACATCACATGCGTCCAAATTGGCTCCCCAGTCCAGTGCATCATATTTTTCTAGGCCTACCCTGTGATTTTCAATCAATTTGTCTTGTGCCAGGACCGGTATAGACGTAGGCCTACCTTCTGTCATCATGAATCTGCAGCAATTTCAAAATCAGTCTTTTTTCCCCTCTGTTGCAGAGATGAACATTGTAGAAACACAGTGATTTGCAAACCAGTCTGCTCGGTGTCGTAACAGTTAGTCCTCCACTTGTGGTTTGTTCGATGTAACGTTAGGCCTGGATCTAACGTTAGTCTAACTTTTAAGTTACGTCAATACAAAGATGCATGAATTGCCCTCGTTCTAAGAACTGAACTGAACAAAATGTCTCTAGACAATTAACTCGCTTGTTTTAGGCCATGTTAAGTGGAGTTAGAATCCTTATCCTCCAAAATATTATCGAGCTCGTCGTCGTTTATTATAGACAAAATGGGGTTCCATTTTGAAGTGTGAATCCAAACTTCGCAGGCCGAATGATACGTGCGTACGTAAACGGTACATTGGGTAGCCTAGCTTCCCGAATTCCATCCAGGCAGGCCTAGCGCATGACGCTACTCCGCGCCGCGCCGTGCCTTCTACTCTCTCACACGTATCGTGTGTGTGTGGTGCGGAGGGGGGGGGGGGGGGGGGGTGAGTGGGAACAGATTATATCGATCCAGACTGCAGTTATCGATAGTAATCGTTTGCTCCTCCCAGTTACCGACGTGGTCCCACACCCTTATATTGGTGTAATTGTTTGTTTTTCAACCGTAAGAGGGCGACACACATGGAAAAAACATATTCAGTTGACCAGTTGGTCAATATAACGAGCTGGGAAAATATAACATTTGCGATCCTCGCAAACAGCATCACGTGATGAACTCTCGACCAATCACATACCAGAAACTGTCTAAGCCATCTAATATAATGTATTATGCATTGTTTATTTTAACATATTGTAATATATTATATATTACATATTATACATTATGATAAATATTCAAAATATTCAAATAAACTGTCCTAACCTATCTGAATATAGAAAACAAAGCACACAGTCTGGAAAAGTATATCCTATGAAAAGATGCTGTAAAGTAGCGGGTGCGTTCAAGTGCATAATGGTTACCAAGCCGTTCTCTGTGCAAATGAATGAATGGGACAAAAAAAAAAATAGGATGTAAAACTCCATAGCAAAATCAATGAAGATATTATTCGAATTAGCTGAAATTAGACATACTACATTAACGCATTCTATTCATGACTAATGCCAAGTTTTAAAGCAGCGGCATTATCCTTTCAAAAGTTATTAGAATTGACAGTGAAGACTTTGCAAAGGGTTTTTAAGAAATGGAAAGGGGCCTCTGTAAGACACACCAAAACACATCATTCTACAAAAAAAAGTGTTCAGAGAAACTGCTAAAAACACAATTTTCCATTCGTTTCAAGACCCCAAAACTTAAAAACAATGAAGAAAAAGAATTGCTCTTTCATAAGATATGAGAAACTAAAATTGGCTGGTTGACCCATTTCACTTATTTTCAGTTCTAAGTTGGTTTCGCGAGGCGCGGTCACATATTATATATCATATTGGTAATACCCTGCATTTTTTCTTATATATTATATAACATACACCATATAGAATAATACTATATAATATACATTATATACATATGTGTGTGTTTAGTGTGAACAGTGCATGCTTTATCTTTATTTATTGCTTAATGTCTCTCTGATCTCACTGTAATCTTCGTAGAGATAAAACATAATACGTCACGTATACGTTACGTATTTGAAACTTTATTGTCTTTAAAAAAGTTGTGACTGTATTGTCCCCCGTGCATGACTGTCTGCTTTTATTTGGTCACGTGATTGCGTGATAGGGTTATGTAATGGTGCGAATTAGCCGCTTTTATCCCGCGCCGTCTTCATCCTCTACAGGTATCTCCTTCAAGAGCCAATTAGATAAGCTCCAAATTGTACAAGACAAAAAACAAACAAACAAACAAACAAACAAACAAACAAACAATAAATTTAGCGAATTCTGTATTCCCCCTTAAAAAAACCAACAACACAAAAACAAAAACGAAACAAAACGCAACAGCGAGAACAACGATATCTTCACTATTCAATACTAAAAAGAGAAAAACAAATCAGTGTAATGTTTACTAATAGAAAGTCTTCGTGGTATCGCCCATGTTCAGCAAAGGACACACAAAAGCTAGTCTTTACTAATATAAAACTCTGAATTCAATTTTATTTTCTCTCCTTTGAAAGAACTTTGTCAACATCACTGAAACATTTCGGTGAACACTTTAGTGAAAAATTTGGTTGAGGTTTAATGACATTTATTTTCAGCGAATATGAATAGAAATAGTACAAGTAACATGCTGGAGGCACATCTCTAGAAGTACAAAAAATTTTGACGAGTGTGCCCTCAGCAAAAATGAGTATTTAATTCCATAATGGGCACTATGCAGCATCAGAGTAAATATATAAAAAATAAAAAACCAAGGTAAGGACAAAACAACGACAGAAACAGAAACATAGACAACAAAAGAAACAAAGACAGGGACATACGGATAGGAACATACGGACAGTGACATTGACAGGAACACTAACTTCGACTTGTATAACAATAATAAGAGGGACATGGGAACCAACAAACGTGCTAAAGGCTATACAGTATACAAAGTGGACAATAAAACTAATTCCAATCTAAAATTAAAGGGACTGTACAGTACTGGATAATGAGAAACCTCTTATGAAATATGAAAACGGAGCATGTAATTTTAAGAAGGATTCAAGGTTTATTTGATGAAAATTGGTTTCCAAAATGGCTGAGATATCCAAAAAAGTGATGATAATAAAAGGAGACAGGCTATGCCTTTTATTAGGATCTCTTTGTTTCACCTTGTATTTGGATATCTCAGCCATTTCAAAACGATTTCATCAAATAAACGTTTGATACCCCTTATAATTGCATGCTCTTTGACATCTCATAGAGAGGTTTCTGAATATCTCGTAAAACGTTAAAAGCTACATCCTCACCTCGACCAGAACTGAAAACACTCTTTAAATTCATTACATTGGAAATACATGTTAATAAAAGTAATTAAATCAAATTGATTAAATCCAATTAAATCAAATTAAGTTCATGTAACCAGAACTTTGCTTCATATGTGCCAAAGATTAGGTAGAAAGCAACATGAATTCTTATATATTTCATATAAACAATTGAATGTTCTAAAAGGGTTGAAAATATAAGACTATAGGTACTGCATTTCCCATACCAACACATGAAGAAGCTAGCTTACTATGCTTTTTGTAGATAGCGGAATACCGCTTATTGCAGAAGGGGGGGGGAGAGAAAAACAGGTTTTCAATGTATCATCGTATGCGCACGATCTATAGTACTATTTTATATCATGATAAATCGTTACTTTATCTTCTGCTTCTTCTTTTTTTTTTCTTGTTATCATAATTGTTGCTTTAAATATAGGAAATGAAACAAGAATTGCAGAGAGCGTAATGCAATTTTATGATAGCCAAGGGAGAAGTACAAATCTGAAAGCAAAGAAGATGACTTCACACTGCTAGAAAAGGCCGGAAACCAATAAAATGCCGAAGTACAGAGACTGGCGAGCATTCTGTAATGGAGGAGAGAAATAAAAACGGACAAAGAGCAGAGAGAACGAGTGACATAGACAGTTAGATATTTTTGTGCGCATGTCAGAGAGCAGGAGAGAGAGAAAGAAATAGAGAGAGAGAGAGTGAGAGCAGAGAGAGAGAGAGAAGGAGAGAAAGTCAACAAGACAGAGATGCAATCTTTGCATGAATCAGTGCACCTAGGAACTCTGTCATAAAATTGATCTTTTCCTAACAAAAAAGCGGGGAAAAAACTCCAATGATCGATTTTTGTTTTCCTAAAAAAGAAGGAGAAGAAAAAAAGAAAACGACATTGCAATTTCACCGACGTTACTTCAATCCATGCACGGAGTAATGACCGCTTTAGATGTAACATTATGGTATGCTTCGGCAGAAAACTGCGACGTTAATGGGTTTCTTTGTTATGTCTATAGGAGAAAATTCTTTGATTGGTTTCGCTGTAAAATAGTGGAACTTTCTTTAGAATAATACAAATAAGAATAACAAATGAGTTCAAGCTGAGTTTGATGAAAATCAAAAGCGACTCGAAGGTCATTTCATAGATTCCACTCAACCCTTTCTGAATTGTGACATTCGATTACTTTCAGAGTGCACTCGTTATCAAAACGATCTAGCGATGTGCTTTCATATAAAAGTAGTGTCGAAGTTTCCCGAAGTTCCACTACGTCGTTCGGGAAGAAGCTCACTGCGATACCAACGTGATCTTCTTCATGAGGTAAGGCTATGTGTGTGTGTGTGTGTGTGTGTGTGTGTGTGTTTGTATTTACTCGTATGGTGATACAATTAAGCAATCAGTCATAAGAATATCATACTTATAAACAAGGTAGCTATCATCAGCAAATTTTACTTTGGAAATCAAAACGAAGGCTCACACTAAATGTATTATATGAGCTCCTTCGACAGTTTTCTTCTCTTGTTTCTTGTTGACCTTATGTTTCAATGTTTCAATTCAATTCAATTCAATAGTGATATTTTAGTTCCTTCTTCTACAGGAGATAATATAATATGTGACCGTTCACCTCAAAACGAACATAAAGTCGCGCTTACTGATTTTGCGTGAGGACTGAAAATAAGTGAAATGGGTCAACCTAGCCTAACCTCACTTTTTCATATTTTCTGAAAGAGCGGGTCTTCTTTTACATTATGCTAAAATTTGGTATCATAACACGGGCAGGAAAGTGTGTTTTTGTAGCAGTTTATCTCGAACATTTTTGGTAGAATAGTGTGATAAGGTGTGTCTTTAGAATCCCTTTTTCATTTCTGAAAAACCTTGACCACACTCTTCACTTTCAACTCTAGTAACTTTTGAAAGGATAATGGTGCTGCTTTGAAAGTTGGCATTGATTATGGACAGAATGTGATAATGAGGCATGCCTAATTTCAGTTTAATCTAATAATCCCTTTTATGTTGTTACTCTGGTGGTTTACTTCCTGTTTTTTGTCCCATTCATCGCACAGCCAGCACGGTTTGGTAAAGACTAAGCGCTTGAATAGACACTGTACTTCAGAGCCTCTTTTCTCAGTTCCCACTTTTCCTGAGTTTGTGCTTTCTTTCCAATATTTAGATAGGTTAGGAGAGTCCATTTGATGCTTAAAGTCTACTCTTTCAGAATATAGTCTTTACAAAAAAAATCATGTCTGGCGACTTTTTGTTTGTTTTGAGGTGCAGGGTCACATATACAAAAAAAAAAAAAAAACTGACAAAAGATACTTGACTGTACCATGAAAATTACAGGAAATTTTTGATTTAAAAGCAATACATAGTTACAAATAAACCTTGTTACATGTTAAATTAGCCATCCTCTATCTAAAGGAAAGAGGGGTCCACTAAAAGTCAGAGCTTGTATATCGTGGAGAACTCATTGCAGTCTCGTACAGAATGTTCCTGTAGTGCTTTCCAAAGTGAAGCATGCAAAATTGAAAACCAGAAAATCAGGGAAAGACCTAGTAATATACAAAACGGTTAAGACCCACGCCTAACCAGGTCTACTGGAACATGATACTCAGTAATGTATTTGCCATGTGTGTCAGATAGACAGAGTACAAAGACAAGTATGTATACACATATATTTGGCTTTCTATTAACCCGTTCCATACCTGGTGGCCTGTGCATTAATTTTATGGGGATTTCAGAATTCAGTATGGAACGGGTTAAGGTTATCTGAACCTTTTAGTCACAAGCGAAAAATAATGTCACCTATAGGCTTTTGCAAACACTTGTGGCAGGCTTTAAAAAAGAACAAGTGTATTTGCACATACACATATTGTATCCCCCCCAAAACAAACAAACAAAAAACAAACAAACACACAAACAAACAAACAAACAAACAAAAACAAAAAACAACAAGATATAAAGTACAATTTTAAAGCTTGTTCCAATTCTATTATAACTTTTTTATTCATCGTTTAGAAGTCTGTTTTGAATGATAAAAAAGTACCAATTCTCTTTTTTCTTTCTTTCACAATTTCATGCAAACAGCATGCCCTATCTTTGTTCGATAGCAGCGAGGTTATCTGCCAGACTGGTTCATTCAGTCTTCATCACCTCACAATATTCTGATATCAATAATGTTGGAAATTCAGGAATATATCACATCCATGTCCTTCATACAAAAAGTAACATGGTGTCAAAGGACAAATATTAGAGAACTAATAACGAAACTGAATAGTGAAGATTCATTATGTTCCTCTTATCTTGGCGGTACATTTCCGAACACAAAGATTTACCGAAGCAGAATGTTAAATCAACTTAATCATTTTCGGTAATAGTTATATAACCGATTATCAACATCGTCATGATAATAAAAAAAAAAAACACACACATTAAGCTAAGGATAATGAATTATCGTATATATGAAAGTGAACAATTTTCCGTGACCTCCATTACGTTGATTTAACCCTAGAGGCTCAACTTAGTGAGACTTTTTTTTTATTTTCTTGTATTAAACCATTCATATATACTCTTCTCATTTGATATTACAGGGAAAAAGGAATCGATTTTTTAACAATGAATGCAACTCTTACTGGAGTGTCCTCAAAACTATACTTAAAGGAGGTAGGGACCGAAATGCTAACAGCCTCCTACGAATTAGATGCCGAAGAGAAATATAGCGATTTTTCTTCCGCAGCTGAGCAACCCCTGGTCACATGGTCATGGGAAGTTATGACGTGGTCTTCGTATGTGATCTGCGAGCTCGTCATCGCAATTCTTGGGATCACTGGCAACGCTCTCGTCATCGCCGTGGTGTTTGGCCGTCGCTCGAAGACTCGCGGAAAGAGTCGCTCAATGGATATCTTCGTAGGAAATCTGGCGATAGCTGATTTTCTCACTTCAATCCTTTTGATTCCGTACCCAAACATCAAGTCTATTCCCAATTCATGGGCAGGAGCATTATATTGTAAAGTCTTGGAAGGAGAATATTTGATGTGGACCACGATTACGGCGTCGATCTACAGCCTGGTGGCAGTGTCCTTCGATCGTTTCTTCGCTGTCGTTTATCCGATCCATTTTAAGCGTTTGGTCAATCGCCGACTCGTAAATATCATCATATGTCTTCTTTGGGCGGTATCATGTATTTTGATGGTTCAGATCATCTTAACCAACACTACAGACGTCGTAGTGGGAAAGTGCGTGTATCAGCGACCACCACGAATCCTTGAAGTTGTCTATGGGATTTACATCTTTGTTATCCTGTTTACTATCCCGACTGCTCTTATGATTGGGACCCAGACAGCCATTGCGCGTTCCCTTCGACGGGAGGCCGCTCGCTTCGTGTCGAATGAGTCCACAGCATCGTTCCACAATGTCGCTCGATCTCGAGTCCTCACACTAACATTAACGGTTGTCCTCATCTACGTCATCTGTTGGGCCCCAGACCAAATAGCGTATTTTACTTTCAACCTGGGGCTTACTCCTTCCTTTGTGCGTAGTCCTTTTGCACGCTTTCTCGTCGCACTCGCCATTTGTAACTCCTGTGTGAACCCAATAGTGTACACACTTCGCCACCAACAATTCCGTGAAGCCGTTAAGGATTTCTTCATGAACAGAGGCAAAAGAAATACACCAATATTTGAGGATCTGGAATCACAATACCGACCCGAGAAAAGTAATCCTAGGATAAACATTGCGTAACTCTTTGATTGCCACATGTTGTCAATTTACTAGCATGCTAATAGAAGTATGGAATCATCTCTTTAAAACCGCGTCATAAGCCGCACCGTCTGCTCTATGGACGGATGAACCCCAAGTTTGTGAATTATTGGCACCAGACAAAATCTTCGTAGTGCATTTGTCGTTTTACATGTTGCTTTATGACGCAAGCGTACGTTTAGATATCAACCTTTCAACATTCTTTTGTTGTTGTTTTTCATACATGTGTTGCAGTTTATGACTGCGGTGGAAATATTGGACGTTACCACCATGGCACATACTTTTGTCACAAAAGTTTCTATTAGAAACCTTTCTATTACAAGACCTTTACAACCCTTCAATTTCTAGAAACCTGATTTCTGTTTTTCTGCTGTCTTTTTACATCTTGATCCTTATATTGATTGGCAGAGTTTCAAAGCAGTAAGAAGTCTTCATTAAAGCCTTATTCATGTTTGTATATGGTTATTCTTTGTGTAGGTCGAAGAATTTTCGACGCCTCTAAATTCTAAACAGTTCTGTCAACTCTATGTCAATTAAACTGATTGTCAAAAAAAATCTATAGGGTAAACAATGTCTGTATACTCTTGGGAATGGGATTATGATAAAAAAGCCCCTCTTTTTTTGTTCTGATTTCGAATAAATTGCAGAATATAACCTGTTCAATCTTTTTATATTTGTTTTCTTGTTTGTTTCATTATATTTTGCGTTTGCTAATTTTACATTATTCGTCAACAACGTATAGCCTGCACTAATAGACACTCGTTATGACAATACCACAGTTAAAAAAAAACACTCACACACACAGGATATCTCTCCTCTGATTCCTTTTATCTTCTCCTTGCTTGTCAAACTTAAATGAAATGCTTGGTATTTAATGTGGATGGATTTGTTTGTTTCTTTTAACAGAGTAGTGTCAAATAAATGTGGATATTATGTTATAGTTTAATCTATGCATGAATTGACTCACCTGACATAAATATAAATTATTTCGTTTTTAAGATTTTTTTCAGAAAATAATGCATTAGTGTGTGTTTTAGACGGAATATTACAGATAATAGGATGTATTTTCTTTCGTTAGAGAAAAAATTCGTCTTGAAATGCGTAGTAAAACAAGTTTTGATTTGTTGAGAATACCTATCTCGCGGGAAATTGTTTGGCATTAGCTATCAATGTGCGGCTGCCATCAAAAGCTGTTCATCCAAAATCAAACATAGAAATCTTAATTAATTTACCTCTTTTATAACTCTATCATGGAGCATATTAACAGGCATAGTAATTGATAGTATATTACTGAAGACAAAAAAACAAAAAAAACATACCTTTTGTTTAATTTCGATTCATGATACGTTAGTCGCGTTAATTTATTCTGATAATCTATTGTCAATTCTGAATTTACTGCATCTTTGAAAAAAAAAAATGAATCATCAACAATTGATAACAAATGTGTTGTTTGAAGGGGGCAAGGGCTATATATATAATATATCATATAATCTATTACATGTCATAAATCATAATAACTATCATTATATTATGTATATGTGTATATGTTTAAGAGTGTCCAATGCGTGCATTATCTTTCTTTGTTTCTTTTTTTTTGTCTCTTTGTTTCTTATTGTTGTCTCCATAAAGATAAAACGTTTACGTCAGGTATTTGAAATGTTGTTGTTTAAGAACAAAATTATAAATTGTGACTGGATAATACTCGTGCATGTATGAGCACGTGACTACGTGATGAACAATGACACATATTTGCGCTCTTCCCCCGCAGTCTTTATCCTCCACACATTTCTCCTTTAAAAGAAGCACCATTTAAAAAAAAAAGCACCAGCATTGCACCATAAAACAATAAATAAAAGCAAAAAAATGAACGAATTTTGTGCCCCTCCCCTGCAAAAAAGAAAAAGAAAAAAAAAAGAAAATCATTAATATCTTAACTATTACTGAGCAGAGAAAAAGTGAGATTTGCGTTTTACCCGGACTCTTTGCTGATCCTCTGAAAAACCAACGCATTGTTTATTAGTAGAAAATCTTCGTGGAATCATTAAGCACCATTTCAATACCATAATCATGTTCAGGAAAGGAAAACCAAAAGCTAGACTTAATGTGACACTCTGAATTCGATTTTCTTCCCTTTGTGAAAACTGTAAAAAAAAAAAACATTTTGGTGAACCCCTTCAGTGATAGATTAGGTTCAGGTTCAATGACATTTATTTTCATTGAATATGGGAAGTACAAGTAATATGCGGCCAATTTGAAAACGCTGGGGCGCATCTCTAGAAGTACAGGAACTCTTGACGAGTGCACCCTTTACATAAATGAGTGTTTGATTCCAGAATAGACCCTATGAAGTATTATAGTAAATGTTATGTAGAAATGCAAAACCGAGGTAAGGACAAGACAAAGACAGACACAATAGACATAGACAAGAACAGAAACAAAGACAGAGGCACACGGGCAGTGACATCGACCATTGACAGGAACATTAACTTCGACTTGCATAACAATAATAACAGAGACACGGGACCCAACAAACGTGTTTTAGGCTATACAAACATATTCAGAATGGATAATAAAATCAATTTCATTGTGAAATTAAATTTTTTAAATGAAAATACATTTTAATAAAAGTCATTAAATCAAAATTGATTAAATCCAATTCAATCATATTAAAGGCAGCCGATCGCCATCCCTAATGGTACGTAAACTCCGAACGACCGAAATTTGTGCATGCAATTGCGCAATGCTACCACTGAGACAAGTGTGTGTGTGTGCGTGTGTACGCATCATACACAAACATTGTCACCGCGAGCTGCGGTGATTGGAGGAGAGAGGCCAGAAGACGCTGCGGCGTGTGTGTGTGTGTGTGTGTGTGTGTGTGCGTGTGTGTGCGTGTGTGTGTACGCATCATACACAAATATTGTCACCACGAGCTGCGGTGATTGGAGGAGAGAGGCCAGAAGACGCGTGGCTCTTTCGGCCTCTCTTCATGTGCATGCGCACTGAGAGTGTGCGTCCATTCGGAAGCTCTCGTGGCTCGCTGGGACAGCCATTTTGGGTTAGGACAGGGGGCACAGGGAGCTCTCTTGTAGCCTACCGTATTTTCGCTGACCCATTGAGCCAGCGCTATTCTCATTCGGGGGTCACTACATTTGATACAGAATTTAAGGTCATGTTACCTGAACTTTGCTTCTTGTGTGTCAAAGATTAAGTAAGATTTGTAAGATTTGTAAGATTTGTAAGATTTGTAAGATTTGTAAGATTTTATTGACTCTATCGACCCCCTCTCGGGGTATGAGAGAACAAACATATTTACAGTATATGAATACAAAAGTGTAAGTGATAATTTACATGTACATGTGAAAATAACAGATATAAATAAATGTGTTTACAAAACAAGGCGTAAAGGACGTTTAACTACTCTACCACTACATGCATACACATTCACATCTACTTTACTTTCTCCAAAACTATTGTCTTTCTTCTTTGGATCTGAAGAAAATTGAAACATTATCCTGAACAATTTGGCTAGTTTTTTTGTTTTTGTTTTTTTTTTTTTTAAATGGCAAGCATTAGCTGAATTGAATAGTTTGGCCATATGTAATGCACTTGGTCTACTGGCAACATAAATTTCAATATAATCCACACAAACCACTGAATGTTCTAAAAGAGTTGAAAATATAAGACTATAGGTACTGCATTTAACCATGGTTAAACATGTACAAGTAGAAATTAGCTTTCTATAACAAACGTTTTTGTAGATACCGGTATAATGCTTATTGCAGAGAGTGAAAAGCCAAAAACAAAAACAAAATCACGCAGGTATTCTTTGAATTTATCGCATGCGCATGATCTATAATCTTTTATTATGATTTTTTTCTATTTTCTTCTTCTCTTTTTCTTCGTCTTATCATAATTGTTGCTTTTATTGTTGCTTTAAAAGAACAAGAATTTCAGAGAGCATAGTACAATTTTATAGTAGCCTAGTTAGGAGCACAAATCTGAAAGCAAAGAAGACGACTACACACTAATAGAAAAGGACTGAAACCATTCAGATCTGTAATGGGGGAGAGAAAAAAACGGACAAAGAGCAGAGAGAACGAGTGAGAAAGACAGTTGGATATTTCTGTGCGCATGTCAGTGAGCAGGAGAGAGAGAGAAAAAGAAAGACAACAAGACAGAGATGCAATCTTTGCATGAGTCAGTGCACCTACGAACTCTGTCATACCATAGATCTTTTCCTAACAAAGAGGGGGAAAAAACCCGAATGATCGATTTTCGATTTCCTCGGCAGAAATGAATAAATGAATAAATAAAAATACTATAAAAAGATTATTGCACATCTATCAGCGTTAATATAATCCATATATGGATTACTGACGTGATATTGTGGTATGCTTGCGCAGAAACTGCAAAGTTAATGCGTCTCTTTGTTATGCCCATTAGAAAGATCTTCTTGAATTCTATGCAAAATAGTGGAACTTTCTTAGAATACTATTATACATAACAAATGAATTCAAGCTGAGTTTGCAGGCAATCAAAGTGGCCTGAAGAATTTTTATTATCGTAGACTCCACTCAACTCTTTCTCACTTGTGACTTTCAATTACTTTCAGAGTGCATTCACTATGTGCTTTTATATAAAAGTAGTGTCGAAGTTTCCCGAAGTTCCACAACGTCGTTCGGGACGCAGCTCACAGGGAGACCAACGTGATCTCCTTCATGAGGTAAGGCTATGTGCAATATGGTGTGTGTGTCTTCGTATGGTTGCTCGTGTTATGATAAAATCAAACAATCATACGATTATCATACTACTACAGAAGATAGCTATCATCAGCAAGTTTGACTTTGGAAATCCAAACGAAGGCTCAAACTAAACTTATTAAATAAGAGCTCCTTCGACAGTTTTCTTCTCTGGTTTCTTGTTGACCTTATTATTTCAATTCAATTCAATTCAATTCAATCTTGATATTTCAGTTGCTTCTTCAACAGAAGATAATCATTATTATATCCAAGAAAAGAACTGACAAGAAATGTAACTGTACCATGAAAATTATAAGTAACTATGAATTTAAAAGAAATACAACGTAACATGATAGATTATCCATCCTCTATCTCAAGAGAGAGGGGTCCACTAAAAATCAGAGCTTTGCATTATTATGGACAACTCATTTTACTCTCGTACAAAATGTTCCTGTAGTGGTTTCAGAAGTGAAGCATGAGGAATAGAAAATCGTAGTATTTTTATAGCGGATCATTTGTTTTTATTAGAAATAAAATCCACTCCTAGTCGAGTTTACTTTAACATGAAACTTCAGAATGTGGCTGCCATGTGTATGAAATAGAGCACAAATACATGTATACACGTATATTTGGCTTTCTATCAAGGTTATTCATCTGAACCGTTAAATCACAAACAAAAATTAATGCCAGGCTTTTGCATGAACTTGGGACAGGCTTTACAAAATAGCAAGTGTATTGTACAAAAACACACACACATGCACACATCGTGTCCATACAGACAAGAAGATATAAAGTAGTACAATCATAAAGCATATTCCCATTTTATTTGTGTCTTTTATATGTATCTTTATCGAAGTCTTTTATTAAAGACAAAAAAGTACCAATTCTCATTTTTTGTCGCAATTTCATGCAAACAGCATGCCCTTTATTATGTTCGATAGCAACAAGGTTATCTACCAGATTAGCTTATTCAGTTTTTATTAGCTTACCATAATCTGAATCATTAATTTTGGAAATTGCGGAAGATATCACATTCAGGATCTGAACTTTATGTCCTTCATACAAAAAGTAACATGGTGTCAAAGGAACGAATACGAGAGAACTAATAAAGGAACACCCATACTGAATAGTGAAGATTCATTATGCTCTTCTTATCATTGGCGGTAAATGTAATGTTTCCGAACACAAAGATTTGCCGAAGCAGAATGTTAAATTAACATAATCATTTTCGGTAATGATTATACAACTGCTTATCAACATCATTATGATAATGAAAAAAAAAAGGCTAAGGATAATTAATTGTTCTATGTATGAAAGTGAACAATTTTCGGTGACCTACCTTATGTTGACTTAACCCCAGGGGCTCAACATAGTGAGACTTTTTTATTCACTTGTTTTGAATTATTCATTAATACTTTTTTTCATTTGATGTTACAGGGAAAAAGGAATCGATTTTCGAAACAATGAATACAACGCTTACTGGAGTGTCCCCAAAACTATGCTTGAAAAAGGTAGGGGCCGAAATGCTGACAGTCTCCTTCGAATTAAATGCCAAAGAGAAATATAGCAATTTTTCGTCCGCAGCTGAGCCACCCCTGATCACATGGTCATGGGAAGTTATGACGTGGTCTTCGTATGTGATCTGCGAGCTTGTCATCTCAATTCTTGGGATCACTGGCAACGCCCTTGTCATCGCCGTGGTGTTCGGCCGTCGATCGAAGAGTCGCGGAAAGAGTCGCTCAATGGATATCTTCGTAGGAAATTTGGCGGTAGCTTATTTTCTTACTTCAATCTTCTTGATTCCGTACCCAAACGTCAAGTCTATTCCCAATTCATGGACGGGAGCATTATATTGTAAAGTCTCGGAAGGAGAATATTTGATGTGGACCACAATTACGGCGTCGATATACAGCCTGGTGGCACTGTCCTTCGATCGCTTCTTCGCAGTCGTTTATCCGATCCATTTTAAGCGCTTGATCAATCGCCGATTCGTGAATATCACGATTTGTCTTATTTGGGCGGTATCATGTATCTTGATGGTTCAGATCATCTGAACCAACACTACAGACGTCGTAGTGGGAAAGTGCGTGTATCAACGACCACCACGAATCCTTGAAGTTGTCTAAGGGATTTTCATCTTTGTTATCCTGTTTGCTATCCCGACCGCTCTTATGATTATGACCCAGGCAGACATTGCGCGTTCCCTTCGACGGGAGGCCGCTTGCTTCATGTCGAATGAGTCCACAGCATTATTCCACAATGTTGCCCGATCACGAGTTCTGACGCTAACATTAATGGTTGTCCTTATCTATATCATATGCTGGGCCCCAGATCATATATTGCATATGCCATTTAACCTGGGACTCACTCCTTCATATGTGCGCAGTCCATTTGCACGCTTTCTCGTCGCACTCGCCATTTGTAACTCCTGTGTGAACCCAATAGTGTACACCCTTCGCCACCAACAATGTCATGAAGCAGTTAAGGATTTCTTCATGAACACAGGCAAAAGAAATACACCAATATTTGAGCATCTAGAATCACAGTACCGACCCGAAAAAAAATTAATCCTAGGATAAACACTTGATTCTGAAAAAAAATTATACAAGTTGAATAATATAATTGTTTCTTTCTTACAGTGGGATGAAGAAACAAAAGACTCTTTCTGATTTCGTGCTAATTTGGAGACTTTAGTCTGTTTCACATTCTGCTTTTGTTTGCTGGTTGGCTGATTTTATCTTATCTTGCATTTGAGACCACCCAGCTAAAAAAAAAAGCCCCCAAAACCAAAAGTGAATGGACTTAAAATGATAATAACTTGTTAAAATTGGACTATCCTAAGCAATAAAAACGACTGGCATAATAAAGACAGTTAGGAGGTGCAGTTTCATTTAAAGAAAGGGACAAAAGATGATTTAAAAATAGAATTAGGTTCACCCAGGCGTGCTTTGCAGAAGAGTATTTCACATTGAAAGCAGTGCATGTCCAAAAACAACAACAAGAACATCAACAACAACAAGGAAAACAAATTATATTGCTCCAGAAAGAACGGCTCACTTGTCATTTTCAGTTTTGTTAAGCCCTCAAATTTCGACAGTATAGGAAGAGAAAAGATTAGTTCCCCTAGTATTAATGACAACCTTCAACGATTTGATTCGGTCAACCCAAAGTGCATGATTTGTTCGATTACAGAGAACCTTCAGGTGCGAGTTTCTTCACTTTGTCTCGCTCTACAAATTAAATTTGTTAATTTGGTTCTTTTTTTCCGACATGTTTGTTAATTTACAGATCAGCAGTTGAAATCTTAACAAATTTAATTTGTAGAGGGAGACAAAGTGAAGAAACTCGCACCTGAACCTTCACCCCTCTGAATAATATATTTCTCTCATACAGAGAACCTTATTTTGCCGTTTTTGTTTTTGTTTTTGTTTTGAGCCGGACGGTCGCATTTGGTACCTTCCATGAGTCATCATGGTAATAACGTATTGCCTGCACTAATAGACAATCAATGGTCATAATAACACCTCAGGATATCTTCCCTTTTTCTTTCTTTCGTTATAGTACGGGCTCTCCATGACCTGCTCAATCCCCCCCCCCCCCTCCGTCATGACATTCTTTGACTAGCTAAGGTGCAGTATAATGGGTAAAGTCATAATCCATAGCAATAACAAATCTCCCCTAATAGTATTTGGTACCTTCCATGAGTCATCATGGTAATAACGTATTGCCTGCACTACTAGGCAATCAATGGTCATAATAACACCTCAGGATATCTTCCCTTTTTCTTTTCTTTTTTCATAGTAAAAGCTCTCCTGCTCAATCCCCCTCCCCCCCCCCCCCTGTCATGACATTCTTTGACTAGCAGTATAATGGCTAAAGTCATAATCCATAACAATAACAAATCTCCCCTAATAGTATTTGGTACCTTCCATGAGTCATCATGGTAATAACGTATTGCATGCACTAATAGACGATCAAAGGTCATAATAACACCTCAGAATATCTTCCCTTTTCCTTTTTTTTTTTTCATAGTTACGGGCTCTCCTGCTCAATCCCCTTCCTTAATTTTCAAAGCGAAAAAATATAGCTACAAACGGCGATTGAAAGAAAAGCAAGAATACGTCCATAGATGATAAACTTCTGTATAGTGAGATTTTTTGAGCTATTTCCTTTATTTTGTCTGTGCCAAACACGAATCGACCTATTGCCATATTTCTAAATGACATCTTTAGCCGTTGCCATGGCATCAAATTATTTTCGATGAAATAACATGTATTCTTCATTAAACATCACAAAAGCATGCTAAAAACACCAAAATAAGTCACTATAAACATATCACGCTTCAATCAAATTAAAACTCACAATTTCCGACTGTCACAGCAACGTCATAGCAATAACGGTTGCCATGGTAACAGCTAATTTTTAAAAGAAAATGATTTTTTTTCATCAAAAAGCATGAAAAGATGAAAAGTTTGAGTAGCATACTCATTACAAATTGCTATGATAATTATCAGCTTTTTCCCCTACGTTCATGCCACATTATTATCGTTGCTATGGCAACAACTTTTTTCCCTAGAAAGGAGAAGTACCCCAGTAAAAGAAAAACTAGATAAATAAATAATCAATTTTTGTACAGTTTAATTTGTCGGCCCTTTTTTTTTTACTCTTTTGGGGATGCTGAAAAGGAATCCACCTATGGCCACTTTTCTAAATGATGTCTTCAGCCGTTACCAAGGCAACAAATTATTTTCTTTAAAAGAACATGTGTTTTTCATTCTAAAACAGGAAAGTTTGATCCTACGTTGGATTCTATGTCTATGCTCTCCTCATTTCTTTATCTTCTGCTTCTTCTTCCTCCCCTCTTCTTCCTCATTTTCTTCTTCTCATAATAAATGTTGCTTTAAGTATGGAAATGAAACAAGAATTCCGGGGAAGGTATAATATACAAAGTTAACCCTCAATATCCTTTTAAGAAGCGCAAGTTTGAAAGCAAAGAAGATCACTTCACACACTGGTAGACATGTACAAAACACCAGAAGAAAATTGAGAGGTACATCGGGCCTGCACTGAAAACCGAAGTATCAAGGAAAATGTATAGAAAAAAAATCGAATAAACAGTACAGGGAACAATTGAGATAGACATGAGAACATTTCCTCGCATACTTACGTCAGAGAGAGAGAGAGAGAGAGAGAAAGACAGACATGCAATGTCCTCATAAGCTAATGCACACAGGAACTCTGTTACACCATTGATCTGTTCCTCACAAAGACCCAAACATCGATATCCCTTTCTGTCGCAAAGGAAAAATAGTATTGCACATCCAGCGTTGGGCACTGCAATTCATGCATGGATTAATGCCCGTTATAAACGTGATATTGCATTTCATTAGCGAAAAAAAAAAATGTTGATGCGTTTCTTTGTCATCTTCACCTGAGGAAATCTTCTTGAATTCCCTTCTTAAAACTTGAAAATATGACAAATGAAAGAGAGGGAGAGAGATAGGGAGAGATGAGTTCAAGTTGACTTTGCATGAACTCCAAAGTGGCTGCAAGACTAGATCAGAAATCCCATTCAACCGTTTCTGCTTTTGTAGCGTTCTAGTATTTTCGGAGTGCACTCCCCAAATGATCTTTTCCTATAAAAGTAGTGTCGAAGTTTTCCGAAGTTCCACTACGTCGTTCTGGATGTTCACTGCGAGATAGACCGGATCTTCTTCATGAGGTAAGTGTGTTGGTCTCTCTGTGTGTGGGTGTTTGTGTCAGCGCTAGTGTTGTTATAAATTGAGCAATCATGGAAACAGTGTTCTACTATCAAAACAGGCTAATATCGTCAACATGATTATTTCTTTAGAAATCCGAAGGCAGGTTCGCACTATTTCTTCCATCTCTTGCTTTTGTATAGTAGCCCTTAATTCTGACTATCTTACAATTAATGTTCTGACAGTCCTTTTCAAGAAAATGGGAAACCTGATGATAAACGTAAATTCTAGCCATATACGCAGGGGACTTTTCTGTCCCAGTCATGGCCCAGCTAGCACGGCTTGGTAAGATTAAGTGCTTGAATAGAAGCTATACTTCAAAGCCTCTTTTCCCAGTATGTACACACTTCCCCCGAGTGTGGCTTCATGTCCCTTGTTCAGATAGGTTTGGAGAATATTTTTTAATTGAGTTATACATCGTTTTGAAACTTAAAGTCTGCTGTTTCAACCCTTTCAACTAAAAAAATCCTGACTTTTTGTTGGGTCTTGTCATGCAGGGTCCCAAATAAAGAGATTACTAGTGTAAAGAACTGTGTGTTGATATGCGTATCTATTTTTTCTGTCTAAAGTTTACCCATTTCAACCTTTCAGCAAGAAACGAAAATTAAAGTGGCATGAAGCGTCCTGCGTGTAAGTGTGAAAGGCTTTTCAAAATAACAACTTATAATATACATACATTTTTTTCAAAGGTTTGTTTTCAAGAATAGCTTAAAGACACTTTTTTTTAATAATCGCAATTTCATTAAAACATGAAATTCTACTTTCACCTAATAAGACCATGGTTATCTAAGATACCAAATTTCAATCCTTTGTACAATTATAATACTCAGACATCTATAATTTTGGAATATATCATAGTTTTGTCCTAATCTTTGTCTCTGCTTTACAACATGACAAATCTTCAATATTTATTCAAAACAATAGAAATGAGAAAGCAGGTATAAGGACATCCTCATTGAATAGAAAAGATTCACTATAATGTTCTTGTTATCAATGGCGGTAAATGTAAAGGTCCGGAAAACGCAGCTATAATGAAGCACAATGTTAAATCACATAAATTTAAGGTAACTATATACACATACTCCTGATAATGATATATCTGAATAATGATGGAATGTAATCATCAGACTGAATATTTTACTTTACTTTTTTGTTATCGTCACAATGTTCTTTTGATCCGAAAGACATTAAATGATAAGACATAGTTGTATCTTTTATTTCATTTTATTTCACTTTGTTTCTTGCTTTGTTTTTTTTTTCTTTCTCTTGCCAGTAGTGACAGGCTATACAAGAAATTCATTTTGAAAGCGATGAGTGCAGCACCTATTGGAATGTCGGCAAAAGTAGATATAGATGTGGTGGTGACCGAAATGCTTTCGTCTGTGGTTGGGCAGGAACTAATCTCGTGGTCTTGGGAAGCTATGGCATGGTCTTGGTATGTGATCTGCGAGCTCGTCATCGCAATTCTTGGGATCACTGGCAACGCTCTCGTCATCGTTGTCGTATTCGGCCGTCGCTCCATGAATCGCTCAACGGATATCCTCGTCGGAAATCTGGCGATCGCTGATTTTGTCACCTCCGTCTTCTTGATTCCGCACCCAACAGTCAACTCGATTCCAAATACGTGGACGGGTTCATTATTTTGTAAAGTCATGGAAGGCGAATATGTCATGTGGACTGCAGTTACGGCATCGATCTACAGCCTAGTGGCAGTGTCTTTCGATCGCTTCTTCGCTGTCGTTTATCCAATCCATTTTATGCGATTCGCAACTCGTCGGCTCGTCAATCGCATCGTTTGTCTTATTTGGGCAGGATCCTGTGTCTTTATGGTTCGAATCTTCTGGACCAACACTACGGACGTCATAGTGGGAAAGTGCGTGTATCAACGACAGCCACGAAGCCTCGAAACAGTCTTCGGGATTTATGTCTTCGTGGTTCATTTCGCTCTCCCGACCGTCCTCATGGTAGTGACCCAGATAGCCATTGCACGTTCTCTCCGAAGAGAAGCCGCCCGCTTCGTGTCGAATGAGTCCACGGCATCGTTCCATCAAATCGCTCGTTCTCGAGTCCTCACGCTAACATTGACGGTTGTCCTTATCTACGTCATCTGCTGGGCTCCAGACCAAATAGCATTCCTCTCCTTCAACCTAGGTCTCACTCCTTCCTTTGTGCGTAGTACTCTCGCACGCGTGGTCATCGCCCTCGCCATTTGTAACTCCTGCGTGAACCCGATAGTGTACACCCTTCGACACCCGCAATTCCGTGAGGCCGTGAGGCACTTCTTCAGAAACAAAAGCAAAAGGAATACACCAATATTTGAGGATTTGGAATTGCAACACCGACTCGAGAAAAGTCATTTAAAGCATCGGCAAAAATCAAATCTTCGTTTGCCACACGCGATCGAGTTGTCGATATGCCAACACGCCAACGTGGGATCAGCTGATTAAAACTACGCAGACCTCCACAAGCAGCATACATCTATGAGCAGCAAATACTGGCAGGAGATACAACGCACCAGACTGATCCTTGCACTTTATTTTTTTCACGTCTGGTTTCAATTTAGTTTTCATTAGTTTAAACATCGGAGTCTTTGAGAGCAGATTAAAATTTATTTAAATCAATACGCCCGGGTCTGTGAATGCGGCGGAATGAAGCGGATTGACCATCGCGGCGCAAAAGAATGTTAAACGGTTAGAAGTCATCGTATGACAAGACTTGCAAGTCGTCAGCTTTTTAAAACCACATTTCAGGTTTTCGGTACTTTGTCCTTTTATTTGGTTATCAATATTCCCTTTCAGCGTTTTGAAAGAGTAATTCTTTGAAAGACCTTTCTTGTTTATATCGCCTGCCAGCACTCATCTTTATTGTCCGTAGATGTATGCCTCAAGGTTTGGAAATATTTGCCAAATACAGTTCGTAAATCCACATCGTTTGAAACAGTCAAATAATGTCTGTAACCTTTTCTGCTTTACTCCACCACTTATCAGTTTGATTTTCAGTAAGTAATTCTGATTTTCGTAGTGCTTGTTCACGTTGTTAAAGCATTTTCATAGCGCCAAAGTTATCCATGCTTATTGACTTGGAGTATCAAATTTACTGCAGTTAAGTTTAAGTAGGTGTATGCATATCTATTGTAAAACGCTCAGAAATGTTGGTATTATCCGTTATATAAATAGGCTTTCTTGCAATTTATCACATATGTCTATATACACATATATATGGATGGGGGGGCATGGGGGGGGGGTCAGTTGCAGAATCTTCATAACTTCTAAATTCTTAAATCCGTAACATGTTAGTACTCTTAATAAGAAAAAAAAAATCAGTTTTACAACATTGTAATCAAGGAAAATAATGTGCTGTGAACTGAAACAGAATGCATGCTGTGACTTTAAGACAAATGCCGAACCAAAATTGATTGAGGATTGAGGGTTGTAGTTTGCAATTTCCTCATAAACAATAATTGATATCTAATTGCTGAAACAGGATTAGTAAAAGAAAGAACAAAAAGGCCAAAAGGATTACACACACAAACAAACGAAAGGCAGCTTTGTACTGAAAAAAAAAGAAAGAGAGCAAATAATAGTGTCGAAGGAATAATGGGAAGAGGACGAAGAAAAGGAACGAATGACGAGGGGTTGCACGAGATGCATTGGTTCATCGAGGTATAGAACATACATTTTACTCAAAGGCAATGAACGTTTATGATTTAAAAGAGATGAAATCAGGGCTAACAAGGGTATAATTGATACTGTTATAAGGAAATTTCTGAAGAAAAAAAAAATCTCTAAACTTGAAAGTGAAAGTATTAAAACTTCAAGCTTCTTTTTATTCTGCTATCAGGGGAACTCCAAAAGTAGGGCCAGAAATGCAAATCAGGCCAAAACATTGCTCCATTCAAAGGCAAGTGAAATTGATTACATTGCCAGGTGATGGACATTGTTTTTCTTTTTATTAACATGGGATGGAATACAAGAGGGAGAAATGGTTGTAAGTTTGTACATAAGTTTCCTTAAGCGCAAAATGTAGGCCCGACAAATCATTGATCTTTAAAATGTTACTTTCATGAGATAAAACAGCAATATGACATATCTATGTCACTGACTCCTTAGCAATAATGAGGTTATTTTTTTTTTGTAATCTTATTTCTTTTTTCTAACTATGAGGAATTATGCTATAGTTAGAGGGACTGTACAGTACTGGTTAAGGTGGGGATTCATGTTTTAAACATTCCGAAGTGAGATAATGAGAAACCTCTTATAAAATATGACAGAACATGTGATTTTTAAGAAGGATTCAACGTTTGTTTGGCGAAAATTGGTATTCAAATAGCTGAGATATCAAAAAGAGTTATAATAATAAAAGGCGACAGGCCACGCCTCTTATTAGGATCTCTTTGTTTCACCTATTTTCATCAAATAAACTTTTGATATCCCTTAGAATTGCATGCTCTTTGACATCTCACAGAGTGGTTTCTGAATATCTCGCAAAAAGTTAAAAGCTACAATCCTCACCTCAACCAGAACTGCAGGCTACACACCTTTTAGAGTAAGGGAAAGTAAGGGAATAAAAAAGGTAGAGAATAACAGCAAAGATAATTTTAGGAAGACAAAGTTATACTCTCTTGAGAACACACACACACACACACACACACACACACACACATATATATATATATATATATATGTGACCCGCTACAACAAAAGGATCCTAAAGTCGCTGATGGCTGAGCCGAGAAAATCGAGTTTGAAGTCACATAATCAAAATTAATCAAAACAATCGGATTTCTGATTTTGACATAATTTTGTAGTCTTATGTTTTGTCTGTCATCTGTCATCGAAGCTAAATGATCAAAGGAAAGGCAAGAAATCAGCATTTTGGGGGGCCATGATTTTCTGACTTTCAACATAACTGAAACGTGTCCGAAGATTTGGATTTAGCGCCGCAGCTAGACTTCGCCCCTAGCAATGAGGGAGTGATCTTATTGGTCAGTGCGTGGCATCCTGATTACTGATTGGTCGTGCGTAGACCGCTGGCGCTAAGCTTGAATGAACATCGCGGAGGTCGCTAGGAGCATACCTTCTATTGTCTAGCGGTGAAAACTGTCTCGCCTTCCCTTGATCATGATAGCGTCGCAAGACAAACTTTGAGGGCGTTTTTCTCGAAACTCTGATTTCCACAC
Organism: Diadema antillarum; assembly: GCF_040938485.1. Lineage (NCBI taxonomy): Eukaryota > Metazoa > Echinodermata > Echinoidea > Diadematoida > Diadematidae > Diadema > Diadema antillarum. The sequence goes on from NW_027271380.1 coordinate 803,393, forward strand.
CCACTTGACATGCGCTCATAGAATTCATCGATATATCCGCAACCAAGTACGTTTGTAAGTTGTGCTATATATGAAATTAGAGTAGAAGAGTAAGGGGAAAATGTCATGCCATATTAAAAAAAAAATGTCCTATCCCGACTTTCGGATCCTTTTGTTGTAGCGGGTCACACACACACACACACACACACACACACACACACACACATATATATATATATATATATATATATATATATATATATTATTTCTCCTTAAAGTGTATAATCAAGGAAAATATACCTTGGCAAATTTCCAGGAAATTAATTAAAACAAAAAATTGTCGCTTTCTTTTTGGTTAATTTATTGACATTTTATGGTCTTATCCATTCAAGTAAATTCGTCAATTTCATGTTTATAGACAATACATCTGAATCGGATTTAGATGAAAACACATCAGAAGCATCAGCTAATTGAAACAAAAAGAACGAATCTTGATGAATTCCACATATCGTTGATATGAAGAACAGACAAAAAAACGTTCCAAGTAAACTTGTAAACATTTTGCATAATAGATGCATGGCCATTGATAAAACTGTTTGCGATTAGCAAGGAAATCCCTGAACGACTCCTCCTCCTCGTGCCTCCTCGTCAGGTATTCACGATTGAGAAAGAGAAGTCTGCGAATATCCTCCAATTCTTTCCCTCAAAAGAGGAGGGGGACTTCGGCACAACCTTATTCTCCAGCGTACAAATCGGTGATCCGGGAAACATCCTACAATAAAGGCACTAATAAAGGCAGTGACATCACGGGTGAATGTTCACCAGCCAGTCAGAGCTTACGGAGCGAATCGGACGAGTCACAACACTGTAGGTCTACTCTCCAAATATTTCAAGAGTAAGTCAAGTCAAAGAGACTTGATCACAAGGATTGATCTGTCTTCTTCTTGTTGTTGTTTTTAATGTAAGAGTTGTTCTGCTCAGTCCTGCTATAACATCCTTTGACTAGACATGCAGTTTCATGGGGAAAGTCGTATTCAAAGACAATTTAGTGTTAGCCTCATGTAATGAGCAGAATTTTTCTTTACCCTACTGCAAATACAGAGTGAGGGAGGTTCATGATGCAGATGCATCAGTGGTTCCAGGAAAGTGTACTTTAATAATAGTTCAGTTCAGGGTTTGTTTGTTTGTTTGTTTTTTCTGGATTCCATTTTCACTAAAGCAAAATGAATTGTAAAGTTTTTGGCATCATTATAAGAATTACATACGTCTTTACACATTTTGATTATATGTAACGATCGTAGGAAAAACGTATGGAATAAAGATACGAATGTCATATTGTAAGGACAAGCACTTTTAATAGTCGTTTGCCAAAACAACATAGAAAAACTGCAAGGGACCATCTGCATGGGTAGAGCTTGACTATAGCAAGATGGTCCAAGGAAATGTTTCAACAAACTAGACTATTATAAAATGATTTATAAATGTTGCCACTTACTGAGTGAACAGCAGTGCAGAGGGTGTGCTGTGACCGTTGTAGTTTTCTCCACCGATAACGTGGATTTATCCCCCTCCCCCTTAAAAAAAAAGGACATGAAACTTTTTCGGAGATTGAAAGTTTATCAATGTATACTACTAATATCTTTAAGTTCATTGACTGAAGCACATGAGTCATTATGAACTTTTTGAACTTGACTGGGATATAAAAATGAAATAACAAACACAATATAGTGTGTGCACATGCACACTTATACACACACACACACATCACACATCACACACACACACACACATCACACACACACACACACACACACACACACACACACACACATATATATATATATATATATATATATATATATATGACCATGCACCACAAAACGAACAAAAAGTCGCACACAGTGATTTTGTGCAAGGACTGAAAATAGGTGAAATGAGTCAACCTAACCAATCTTGAGTTTTTCATATTTTCTGAAAGAACAAGTCTAGTTCTATTATATAAAAGTTTCGGATCACAAGACAAACAGGCACTTGTGTTTTGAACAGTTTTTCCTGAACATATTTTGGTGAAATTGTGTGATTAGTCGTTTCTCATAGAACCCTTCCCACTTCTCAAAAACCCTGTGTCCATACACTTCACTTTCAACTCCAATAACTTTTGAGAGAATAATGCTACTGCATTGAAAGTCGGTATTAATTATATACAGAATGTGCTAATGAAGCATGCTTAATTTCAGTTTAATCTAATAATTCCTTCATTGTTGTTGCTCCAGTGGTCAATATTATGTTTTTGTTCAGTTCATCCCACAGCTAGCATAGTTTAGTAAAGGTTAAGTGCTTGAATACACCCTGTTCTTCAGAGCCTGTTTTCTCAGTTCACACTTTCCAGAGTGTGTCCTTTCTTTTCAATATCTATATAGATTAGGAAAATCCATTTGAATTGAGTTATACATCATTTTAAAGCTTAGAGTCTGGTCTTTCAGAATCTACTCTTAACTAAAAATCCATGTCTGGCGACTTTTTGTTTGTTTTGTGATGCAGGGTCACACACACACACACACACACACACACACGTATATATATTTATATTATATATATATATATATATATATATATATATATATATATATATATATCTTTATGTGCCATGGTGGAAACTCCCTGTGTGCCACGTTATTTTGAGACAGGAAGGTAGTCATGCTTTGAGAAAGAATTCTTTTTTTTCAATTTGTATAACTTCTACAAATTTCTGCTAAGATGGGCATAATAGTAGGCAAAGTTAAAGAGGAATGCAAAGTTTTGTTTCGATATCAATTGTATTACGAATCTATTTTATTTTTTTTTTGAATGACCAGTTGCTACATTACTGTATCAAAGGCATGACTTTTGCACATAAAACCGTGACAAAAACTTAGAATGTTCGAGCAAATCTAGTTGGGAACACCGCTTGATAGTCAATCGCCGCATAGAATGCAAGCCGTATATGAGAGGAACAAAAGCACGAGAAACGCTTTCATTGTGACGCCGGATTAGCAGTGATTAGTGATTTATCGATCGGTTTTGGCGGCTTTGTTTGTTGAGCAGAATATGCGAAGTTGGCACGCCGTCGACTGAGTCGGACGTGCGAACGTGACACTTAAAGATATATATATATATATATATATATATATATATATATATATATATATATACAAAGTGTATATTCATAGAGAGAGAGAGAGAGTATGCTTCAAGAATGTAAAACTTTGAATTCGAAAAAAAGTAGGGCCAATCTGCTTATTTCTGTGTTTGCGTGTGATTCTGTATTATATAATAGTATGTATACATATGTCAAAATACTATAATAATACATAAGCATTGAAAAATATGTTTAAAAAAGATGTACATTTCCATGCGATAAAAAGTCATGTTTTCCGAGCTTCAACTTCCAGCTCCAATATCGCACAAAATCCAAAACAAAGAGACAATCAAAGAAGAATGTTTAAACATACGCCCTCTGTATTTTTTTACCTTCGTTTTCTCATCGTTATTGTCAATCTAAATATGGATAAGAAACACAAATTCCTGAGAGTAAAATGTAAAAGCATAATAAGCTATTGAAAAGCGCAAGCTTGAGAGCTAAAAGGATCACTGCACACTGGTGGAAATGTATGAGAAAAAAAACCCAAGAAAATATAGAGGAAAACAGAGATCACCGAAAAACTATCAAGAAAAAAAATACAGAAGGATAAACAGGAGACATAGCAGAGGGAACAGTTGAAACACAGATTTGTGTATTTCTGCTCGTAAGTACGTCCGATAGAAATAGAGAGGGAGAGAGAGAAAGACAGATATGCAATCTTTTCATCCCTTAATGGATCCAGGAACTCTGTTACATCATTGATCTGTTACTGACAAAGAGCAAAAACGAAAAACATCGCTCTCCTCAAGAAAAGGGAAAAAAATGCATATCATATAAACTGCATATCCATTAGCTCTGGGCCTTGCAATTCATGATTACTGACCGCTAAAGATGTAAGGTTGTATCCTATTAGCGGGGGAAAATGCGACGTTGATGCGTTTCTTTGTCATCGTCATCTTTAATAGAAATCTTCTTGAAATATGAAAAAAAAAAACATGAAGAGATGAGCTCAGGCCGACTATTAATGAAATCCCAAGTGGCTTGAAGGTTAAATCATGGATTCCCTTCAACCCTATCAGACTTCCGGCATGGAATTACTTTCAAACTCACTCGTCAAACCATCTAGTGATGTGTTTTCATATAAAAGTAGTGAGGAAGTTTTCTGAAGTTCCACTTCGTCTTTTTGGATGTTTGCTGCGACACCAACCTGATCTTCTTCATGAGGTAAGTCTGTGGGTCTGTGTGCATGTGTTCGTGATATGGTGAATTAAACAATCATACACATAGTTTTCTACCATCAAAAGAGGGTAATATCGTCAATTTGAATTCTTCTTTGGAATTCCAAAGCCATAGCTCACCTTTCTCTTGTTTCTAGTTGACCTATATCCCCCTATCTTACGTAATGTTCCTCTATTGCTTTCAACGTTGAGGTACAAAAAATTAAAACTAGATAATTAAATTAAATCTTAATATTAATCTTGATCTTAATCTTATACTTAAAGAATTATTCTTGCACTTGTCATTATCGAGGACTATTCTTTCGTCATGGCCTTCATCAGGAGCTGCCAAGAGAACGCATTATAATATGATTGTCTAGATGGCATAATGTGCCATGATATAGAAGGCACAATATCATACTGGGCAATATCATATAACTATTTAAAATGAGATAATTAAAAAATGGTCTGAAGTATCACCTTTGCATAAATCAGCAAAACATTTAAACACGGAGATGCAGTCTACAGTCAACAGAAATGTGTTCTGTATCATACAAAAAGAAAATAGATTCAATTCCTGTATCAGACTTCCGAAGTACAATAATCACACTTTACCGTCGTTTTAAACATAAAGTGTATTACGGTGATTAATGCCATATATATACATATTATACACATACATATATCCTATTTAATACTATTTTTAAGTAAGCATATGATATATTTGGATATCAATAATAAAAGGTAATAACTAAAACAACTTCTGAACTATGTGTACTCTCGGATCAGGTACATTTGTGGTAACAGTTATGATGATAATCATCTGAAATTTCCTTGGACATTTAAGTTGTCGGGGTATGGGGCGTCATGCACCACAGCAGTGTGTGGGTATGTACAACGTACACACTCATGATTCTGTCAACATTTTGGCAATCACAGCCTTCAACTTTTTAAATTTTTTTCTTTTTTATTTCTTCCACATAATTATTATGCTTCACAATGAGACACCATCTGTATGTTTCGGTCAGGATCGACCTCTCGCATAATGTACAAAAACATGTGACCCTCCATCACAAAACCATGAAGAAGTCGCCACAAAAGAATTTTTAGTTCAAGGCAATGACTCTCATAGGGCAGATCCTAAGCTTTAAAATGATGTATAACTCAATCCAAATGGACTCTCCTAACCTATCCAAATATTGGAAAAGAAAGCAAACACACTCTGGAAAAGTGTGAACTGAGAAAAAAAGGCTCTAAAGTACATAGTCTCTTTAAGCGCTTAAGCTTTACCAAGCCGTGCTACCTGTGCGATGAATTGGACAGAAAGCAGGATAAAAACCACCGGAGCAACAACAATGTAGGGATTTTCAGATTAGGCTGAAATTCAGCATGCTCTATCAACTTATTCTGTTCATGATAAATGCCAACTTTCAAAGAAGTAGCATTATCCTTTCAAAAGTAATCAGGGTTGAAAGTGAATAATGTGCAAAGATTTTTCAAGAAATGAACAGTGGCCTCTGAGACATAATGATTACACCACTCTACAAAAAAAAGGGGTTGTAGAAAAACTGCTAAAAACACACTTTCCCCATTTATTTTATAATCCCAAACTAACAAATAATTTAGAAGAAGAATGACTCTTTCAGAAAATATGAAAAACTCAAAATTGACTTGATTGACCTGTTTCAGCATTTTTGAATCCTCACGTAAAATCAAGGGGTGCGACTTTTTTTTTCTTTTTTTTTTTTTTTGGTTTTGTGATGCACAGTCACGTATATATATGTGACCGTGCATCACAAAACCAACAAAAAGGTGACACGGGTCAACCGAGTTTTTCATACTATCTGTAAGAGCTATTTTGTTCTTCATTATTTTTCAGTTTGGGGTCATAAAATGAACGGGAGAGTGTGTTTTTAGCAGTTTTTGTACAACCTTTTTTGTAGAGTAGTGTGATCAGGTGGAGGTCCCTTTTCATTTCCTGAAAATCCTTTGCAAACCTTTCAATTTCAACTCTAATAACTTTTGAAAGGAAAGTGTTACCGCCTTGAAAGTTGACATTACTCATCTACAGAATGTGTTAATAAAGCATGCCTGATGTCAGCTTAATCTGGTAATCCCTTTATTGTTGTTGCAACGATGGTTTACATCCTGTTTTTTGTCCCACTCATAGCACAGCCAGCACGGTTTGGTAAATATCAAACGCTTGAATTGACCCTGTATTTCCAACCTTTTTTTTTCCCAGTTCACACTTGTCCAGAGTGCATTCTTTCTTTTTAATATTTCCATAGGTTAGGAGAGTCCATATTATGAATTGAGCTATACATCCTTATAAAGCTTAGAGTCTGCTCTTTCAGAATCTGCCCCTAACTAAAATTCATGTTTGGCAACTCTTTGTTGCTTTTGTGATGCAATGTCACATATAATATTTATATATATATATGTATATAATAATTCATACATTATTTATCTACGGTATATATCTATAGGCCCTACTTAATTTATTTTAGATTAAAACTGTGACAATGAAAACGACAGAAACTCAAGGAGGATCACAATTTTCTATAATATTTTTGTCTTCAAAGAAAAATATTTTTGACAATTGACATTTGACAATTTCAGTACAATGTTCTGTTTCTTATTCAGTAACAGCAAGGCTATTTCGAAAATCCCTTCATCAAGACCGTATCAATTCCTGTAATATAAATCTTTCTTGTTTGATATATCATAACTTTGTCCTATTACACAGAGTTACAATGTTTAAAGTCAACGCAAATGAAGGAACTAGTATATGGACGTCCGTAATGAACAGTGAGGATTTATTGGAATGCTCTTCTTAACATTAGCGGCAAATATAAAGTTTAAGAAAATGCTGTTTTATAGAAAAAGACTGGTAAATCACAAATTGATAAATTGAAATCCTAATAATGATGATATATCTGACTGTAGCATGTGTCTACTAATAGACAATGAATCTTTGTATTCATCAGATCGAATACATGTCTGTGATTTTGATGACGTTATCTTAACCGATGATATAACATAATCTCATGCATAATAAGCCATTATGTTGAATAAATACCTTACATTGCATTATTTTTTACTTACAGTGTCAGAATACAAGGAATTGATTTTCAAAACAATTTGAGTGCAACGGTTATTGAAATGTCTGCGGAAGGACATTTAGATGTAGTGGTGACCGAAATGCTAACAGCCACAGCTGGCGATGAGGAATATAGCTCTTTTTCGTCAGTGGCTGAGCAAAATCTGATTACGTGGTCTTGGAAAGGTATGGCGTGGCCTTGGTATGTGACCTGCGAGCTCGTCATCGCAGTTCTTGGGATCACTGGTAACGTTCTCGTCATCGCTGCAGTGTTCGGGCGTCGTTCGAAGAGTCGCTCAACGGATATCCTCGTGGGAAATCTTGCAATAGCTGATTTTGTCACTTCGATCCTCTTGATTCCGTATCCAAAGTTGAACTCCATTCCCAATTCATGGACTGGCGCATTATTCTGTAAAGTCGTGGAAGGTGAATACTTGATGTGGACCACCGTAACGGCATCAATCTACAGCCTAGTGGCAGTGTCCCTTGATCGCTTCTTTGCGGTGGTTTATCCGATCCAGTTTAGACGCTTCGCAAATCGCCGACTGGTCAATCCCATCGTTTGTCTTATTTGGGTGGGATCGTGTGTCTTCATGGTTCGAATCTTCTTAATCAACTCTACAAATGTGATATTGGGAAAGTGCGTGTATAAGCGAGAACACAGAAATCTTGAAATAGTTTATGGGATTTATATTTTCGTCGTCCAGTTCGTCCTCCCAACCGTCCTTATGCTTGCGACCCAGGTAGCCATTGCGCGCTCACTCCGGCGGGAGGCCGCCCGCTTCGTGTCGAACGAGTCGACGGCATCGTTCCACCACATCGCCCGATCTCGAGTCCTCACGCTAACATTGACGGTTGTCCTTGTCTACGTCATATGCTGGGCTCCAGACCAGATAGCGTTCTTCTCTTTCAACCTGGGACTTATCACTCCTTCCTTTGTGCGTAGTCCTTTTGCACGTGTTGTCACCGCACTCGCCATTTGTAACTCCTGCGTGAACCCGATACTGTACACCCTTCGTCACCCGCAATTCCGTGAAGCCGTTAAAGACTTTTTCAGAAACACGAACAAAACAACTACACCAATATTTGAGGATGTGGAATCCCAATTCCAACCCGATAAGCGTCATCCCAAGATCGAAATAACTTAGATTTTGAATTGCCATACTTGCGCGCTGGCAATTTTCCAGCATTATTTAAAGGTAGAATCATCTCCTAGAAATTCGTTGCACATATTTGGTACACAAATCTATAAGAGTCTTAAGGGGTACCCGTATCACGCATGATCATCATGTGACAAAATGAGTCAGACATGAAACACATGCCATTCTATGATAAGACCTGCAGCGCATCAAGTTTTTGAAGTCCACATCTTGGTTCTTCGTTGTGTTAGCGTTTACGTTGTTCTTTACAATTTTCACTGGCAGCGTTTTGAAAAAGTAAAAAAGTCTGCATTTTATTCCTTTCTTGTTCATACGATTTTTCTTTATTTCAGTTGCAGAATTTTCTAAGCTTTTAATCTCTATGACTTTAACAGGTGATTTAAAATTACAACAAATTCTAGGCGATCAAAATGCATGATTCGTCATAACAACGACGAATCGCCAGCATGAACATGAAAATACATTGTAACGCATTTTTGGAAACCACAAGATTTCTCCCCTCTTCCCTCAGGCTCCTTCTTTTTATCCACATGCCTCCTTTGCCAGGATTCATCCTTCTAAGGTGTACTGCTATTTTAAGCATAAAAATGTTGGTGAAGACATTTAATTAATATGTTAATACTGAATGATATTTATGATGATGATATTTCTGTTATCATCAAGAATAACAATATCGATTTTTATTGATTTCGGTAGCACAAAAGTTACAAATAATTATATCTATGCGACTAGACTTACTTGTAAAATCTACGATGATTCGATCTCGGCTAGTTTAATGCCCGGATCTGCGGTTTACGTAGAGACGTTTATGGAGAGCCTGTTTGGTCTCGCGAATGTGGTTGCCCGTGCAAATTTCCCTTTAACACTTGAGCCGATATAACAAATACTTTCTTCCGTTTTTGTTTTAAAATTGGTTGCCCAGGGTATACCAGTTTCTGCCAAAGAGTGTAAGAAGGCTTAAAATAAGCCGGAATTCCATCTGACTGAGAATCCGGCCGTCGGGTTTTCTCTCACGGCCCTTCGCAGTGAGGACAAAATAGATCAGAGACACTTTTGAGGCACAGCAGTAAAGAAATAGTCTGTTTTTATGCACTTGAATAACACACCGGCCAAAATTCTGATGACAAAGAAGTTGCAAGCTTGATAAGGAAACCAACTGATTTTAAAAGAGGGGTTACGCGAAATAATGTTAACGTGCAAGACCTTCCGTTAACAAAGGAGAGACTTCATGACAACCTTTTACCAACTGCACACAAATCCATAATTTGGGAAATTCTTCAACGGCCTAAGATAAGGCACTGATATCGCCCATTCACAAATCGAGGGTGAGGCAGTAATCCATCACACGGCCATCATCCAACCCATCCACCAATGGCCACTACAATGGGGATTTGGGGGGAATTTGTAAAGTTGAACAAAATCATTAATGTCAACTTCGTTCATTCATTCATTCATTCATTCATTCATTTCTTTATTGGTCTATGTCAGACATAGAAATTTGGCTTCCACTGGCATTACATTGCAACAATTAGATGTTCATTAAATCCTGAAAAAAACAACAACACCAAAACAATATCTTACTATCGAAACTTCGGAATAACTAACACTATTTTACAACGAACCTTCGGAACAACGGACTGTAACGGTACAGTAACCACGGATGTAAGAGGGCGCTGTTTCATGTATCCACTCTCATGCAATTGCAATATCTGAAATGTCCAAATATCAACTGATTAGTAAAATGTGCGTGGAAAGTCTCTGTTCGTCTCTTCATGCTGCCGTTTTTCATTGCTGGTTCCTTCTACTACATACGGATCATTTAAATCCAATGTCTGCCCGTTAGCTATCCGCGGAAAATCGCGTGAAAAACACATTATCTTCTTTGAGTGGCATGTAATATAACACATCGTCAATCTTTGTTATGAAGAAGGCAGCGATGATCATGCTATCCCGCAGCACCTCTTTGAATCACGGGTCCGTGTACATGCAAGGTAACGAAATATTGATGCTATTAAGATAAGATAGATATAAGATTTTAGTTTATTCTTTTAGTGTTATCAGTAATTAAATTTATTTTGTCCTCCTAATCTGTATTTGAGAAGAATATGCTATATCCTCAAGTATCTTTTTCTTTTCTTTTTTTTGCTGCTGTCTATATCTTGGTCCTATGTTGTATCCGTGTTCCTTATCTTGATATCTACACTTGGTTCAATACTGAGGCCTACTCTTAACAAGCTTCCTCCTAAGTAGGTTTCGTCATAACGATTACTTATTTAGCATTCACTTAGATTCTATCCTTCACGGATTGACAACCATATGTGACCCTGCACTACAAAACCAACTAAGAATTTCCTGACATGGATTTCTAGTTAAGGCCAAATTCAGGAAGAGCAGACTTTAAGCTTTGAAATGATGTTTAACTAAATTCAAATAGCCTTTCTAACCTATCCAAATATTGATAAGAAAATCCATATCTGGAAAAGTGTTTACTGAGAAAAGAGGTTCATATTAAGTATAAGTCTAATCACGGGCTTAACCTTTACTAAGCTACATACGTGTTAGCTGTGCAATGAATGGGACAAAAACAGGACATGAAACGCTGCAGTATAAACAATGATGGAATTATCAAATTAAACTGAAATTGATTTTGCTTTAATCGCACATTCCATCCATGATAAATACCAGCTTTAAAAGCAACAGCATCATCTTTCCAAAAGTTCTTTTTTTATGAAAAGGAAATCTATGACACATCTAATCACACTATTATACAGAAAAGCGTCGTAGAAAATCTGCTAAAAACACAATTTCCCATTTGTTTCTTGATCCGAAACCATACAATATTGTGGATGAAGTTTTGCTCTTTCAGAAAATAATAATGAAAAAAAAAATAAGATTGACTAGATTGACCCATCTCACCAATTTTGACACCTGACACAAAATCAGTGTGTGCGACGTCTTGTTGGCTTTGTGATGTAATAGTCTATTGTGCATCCTAGCTGGATATCATGTATCATCTTTTTGTTTTGTATTTTTCAATGAAAAGAAATGAACATAGATTGAAATTGAAACTACGAATGTAAAATGTGTATGCAGGGATTGGAGTCATAAGCTTCATGTAGTTTCAAGTTTATTTCTTGTTTCACGGCCAGCATTGCCGATTATTCGATTATTTGATTTTTCTCAAACTTCACTATGAAAATGAATGTTAGCGAATTTACTGAATCCACGAAATATATATGTATAATATAACATATATATATATGAGATACATTCCCCTTCGAATTTCGTATACAGAGTAATCACGTTGATTGTCGTTGTGAGCATAATTGGTATCTTGCTATCCTCGTGCGTTACTAAGGACACTTTGTGTTGAATTCAGAAATTATAGAATAACACTTCCACATCTATACATAAGCACACACACAGGCACAGACACTGATACACAGACACGTATTTTGCATAGGCTTATACAATAGAGCATGTGTGTGTGTTTGAGTGTGTACCGAGCAAGTTTTATCTTTTTATTTTTTTTCTCTCATTCTCTCCAGAGGGATAGATTATGCTTAGCATACATAACTTTAATCGTTATTGTTTTCCACCTTAAAAAAAATAACAATACAGAAAACTGCTCAATTCGGTCTGTGTCTGTGCTTAATCACGTGATTGCGCGAATGATAAAGAGGCAAGATTTGTTGCATGCGATAATTATACATTTTTGTTAAATCTTATTTTTGTTTTATTTTCCTTCCTCCACTACAGTTATCTCTCTAACTCTTAATATGCCACGTTCGCACCTCCGACTCAGTTGACGGGGGTGCTATTCGTTATTCCGAAGGTTCGCTATTCCGAAGGTTCGTTATTCCGAAGGTTCGTTAATCCGAAACACACAAATTCCTTATACCTAGAGGTTCTTTAATCCGAAAATAAAAAAGGGTTCGTTAATCCGAACATTTGCGGAGTTATTCCGAAGGTTCGTTATTCCGATGATTTGTTACTCCGAAAATGAAATTCGGATTAACGAACCTTCGGAATAACGAATCTTCGGACTGAAGAGCCTTCGGAATAACGAACATTCGGAATAACAAACCTTCAGAATAACGAGCTATAACCGTTGACGGCGTACCAACTTCGCATATTCCGCTCAAACGCACAAACCCGCCAAAACCGATCAATAAATCGACAAATGCCACAGTACAATGAAAGCGTTTTTCCGTTCCTCTCGTCTATAGCTTGCATTTCATGTTGTGATTTACTAACAAGCAGTGTTTCACACTGAATCTGCGTGCAAATTATAAGTTTCTGTCACTGCTTTGTGTGCAAATGTTATTACGGTAATGTAAATGCTGGGCATTTGAAAGAAAAACAGTTATAGATTTTTCATAGAATTTACATCGATGCAAATCTTGGCCTTTTTTTTTCTTCAAATTTGCTCATTTCCTCTACTATTAAACATAAATCTTTTTAAGTTATACAGATTCGAAAAACAGAATGTTTTCTCAACGCATGACTACGTTGGTGTCTCAGCATAATGTGGCATACGGGTGGTTTCCACCATGGCACATAAAGAGTTAAAAGGCAAAAGTTAATAATCTCCAGAATTGTAAAATGCCTACAAAACAAGGTTAACTGTATATTATACATAATAGCCTTTATCTTGATTTACTGCAAGCCATTTTGACTTCTTTTTGCTCTCCTTCCTCTTCATTTTTTTAAAATTCTTCTAAACATAATATTGTTGCTTATAATAGGCCTATGGACAAGAAACAAAATGTTCCATTGAAATAATGAACAAAACAATCATGAAGTGTGCTACTGGTATATACAAAACTATTTTTGTTATTATTATTATTATTATTATTATTATTATTTTTATTATTATCAGTATCTTTCTATTTATAATTTGGGGCATAGGGTGAATTTCCATGTGAAAACCAGGTATCCTAAGGGGAATCCGTCCTTTGGGCGAAATATTAGATTCCCCTTAGCGTTTTCAATGCTTGTTTACGAGTTTTCCTGTACCCCTACACTCTTGAAACTGCGCAAAATGAAATGTAGAGGGCAGCAGAGAATATTGCACAATGGGAGAGTTCTCCTAATGCACCACATATTTTGCCACATGGATTTGTTATATATAATTCACCTTTAGCGCATTTTAATGCACTAAGGGAAATCGTTAATATGTGACCGTGCACCACAAAAAAGAAAAAAAAAATCGCCAGACATGATTCTAGTTAAGAGCATATTCTAAAAGAGCAGACTTTAAGCTTTAAAATGATGTATAACTCAAATCAAATGGACTCTCCTAACCTATCTAGATACTAGAAAGAAGGCACACACTCAGGAAAAGTGTAAACTGAGAAAAGGGGCTCTGAAGTACAGTGTCCATTCAAGATATAATCTTTACCAAGCCGTGCTGGCTGTGCGATGAATGGGACAAAAACAGGATGTAAACCACCGGAGCAACAACAATGAAGGGATTATCAGATTAAATTGAAATTAAATATGCGTTATTAACACAATCTGTCCTTAGTTAATGCAAACTTTCAAAGAAGTAGCATTATCCTTTCAAAAGTTATAGGAGGTGAACGTGAAGAGTGTGTACAAAGTTTTTAAGAAATGTAAAGCAGCCTCCAAAGACACAATTAGTCACACTATTCTGCCAAAAAAGTTCGAGATAAACTGCTAAAAAAACACAATTTCCTGCCCGTTTTATGATCCCAAATTTTCGCATAATGTAAAAGAAGACTTGTTCTTTCAGAAAATATGAAAAAGTCAAAATCGGCTCAGCTGACCAATTTCACCTATTTTCAGTCCTCATACAAAATCAGTGTGTGCGACTTTTTGTTCGTTTTGTGGTGCACGGTCACTAATACGAAAAATCTATGATGCAATATTAATCATACACATACAGCAAATGAAATCATATCCTTTGGTTATACAGTAAAGTTTAGATAGGCTACTAGTTTTCATTTATCAATTATTGGATTAGTTGTTTCATTAAAATGTTTGTTTTTGTTTTTTTCTATAAGATTCTCCCTTATTACCAAATTATCTAAAAAAATCTTAACAAATTATGGAATTCTTCATATGTCCCAAAATAGCGTTGTATATAATAAATGTTATTATGAGCATTATCATTATCATTATTATCAATATCATTTTTATTTTTCCTTAAAAAAAAATCACTGCAAATCCATACCAGCCGAGGGAGAAAAAAACATATCAAAAAGCAAAGAAGATTACTACTCTCTACTATCAAAATCTTAATGAAAAAAAAAGCGCAGAAGTATAAAAGGACTGACGATCTATGAACTGAGGGAAAACGGATAAACAGCATAGAGAACAGTTGAGATAGAGATATCTTTATTTCTACGACTATGTTCGAGGGAGGGAGAGAGAGAGAGAGAGAGAGAGATAGAGAGAGAAAGGCAGACATAAAATCTTTTCATGAGTTAATGCACCCGGGAACTCTGTTACACCATTCATCTGTTCCTGAAAAAGAGCACGAATTAAGAAAAAAGAAGAAGATTGATTTCCGTTTTCCTCGAAAAAAAGAAAAATGTTGCCCAACCATTAGCGTTGGGATTGCAATTCATGCATGGACTTCTTGATCGTTATAACGATAGATGTAATATTGACTTGTAGTAGCGAAAAAAAAATGCGATGTTGATGCGCTTCTTTTTAATCTTCATATGAGGTCTGTTTGTTTTCTATTCCCTTAGTGAAATTTTTGAAATATGACAAATAATAAGACAGATATGAGGCAAAGCTGACTTTGCAGGAAATCCAAAGTGGCTTGAAGGCTAAATCATAGATTCCATTCAATTCTTTCTGACTTCTGGCATTTAATTACTTTCAAAGTGCACTCGCCATCAGTCTAGTGATGTGCTTTCATATAAAAATAGTGTCGAAGTTTTTTGAAGTTCCACTTCGTCTTTTTAGATGATCACTGCGAGACCAACCTGATCTTCGAGAGAGGTAAGTCTGTGGGTCTGTGTGTGTGTGTGTGTGTATGTGTGTGTTGTGATGAATTAAACAATCATACAAATAGTTTTCTACTATCATTAACAGTAGACAAAACAGGCAAATGTCGTCAATATTAATATTTCTGCCGAAGTGCAAAGGCAGGATCACTCTTATTTTCTTTCCATTGTTTCTAGATGCCCTCATGTTCGACTCTCTTACATTATGTTCCGCTAGTGCTTCCTAGATAAAGTACAGAAAATGGAAAACCAGATAATTAACCTAAATCTTAATCATTATACGTAACGGACAATTTTTGTTTTCACAGAAATGATCTCCAATCCTAACATTTCTACATAAAAGTACAAAAAATGGTTTCCGCGATTATCAAATTAAAAAAAAAATGATACAGAAATGTATACCAACGCAGTTGATTTTCAATTAATATATTAATTTCAAAGTTTTGAGCCAGGAGTGAAATTTAATGTGACATGATTTTATAAGCTTTTTTTTAGGTGTGACACCCTTTTCAAAACCACAGAAACTATGTATACTTATACATGTATATATAATCATATGCATTAACAATTGTATACGTGAACATGACAAGAGCAAAAGGACAGTTTCGTGTTTATTTTTTGTCTTTTAGACAATTAGTTTTAATGAATGGATAAAGACAGTTCTATAAGATTTCATGAAATTATTGTCCCTTTTTTGTTGAACAAAAAGGTTATAAAAAAAATCGTTCATTTTATATGTACCAGTTACCATTGTTTTCATCAACAATTCATAATTTTGTAGTAGACTTTGCCTCTGATACACAATGCGATAATGTTTAAAAATGTTCAAATGAGAGAACATCATAGTATTTAACGGATATCCGTACTGGAAAGTGAAAATTCATCCGAATGTTCTTCTTGTCATTGGTGGTAAATACACAATTTCAAAAATGCAGATCTATGCTATCTATGCTAATGACAGACCTACTGATTATCTGACCGTAGCCAAGGCAGCATGTGTCGTAGGATAAGAAATCTTTGTATTCATTAGATTTAACATATTTCTGTGACTTCCATCATGTTATTTGGAGTCCATCGAAATAAAGTAATAGACATAATACTGATTTAACTTCTATTTTTGCTTATATTAGCAGAGTACAAGGAACTGATTTTTCAAAACGATGACTGCAACGCTTATTGGAATGTCTGAAAAAGGACATTTGGATGTGATGGTGACCGAAATGCTAACAGCCTCCCCCGAATCATCTGGCGATGAGGAATATAACTCTTTTTCGTCTGTGGCTGGGAAAAATCTGATTACATGGTCTTGGAAAGGTATGACGTGGTCTTGGTATGTGATCTGCGAGCTCGTCATCGCAATTATCGGCATCACCGGCAACGCTCTCGTCATCGCTGTCGTGTTCGGCCGTCGTTCGAAGAGTCGCTCGACAGATATCCTTGTGGGAAATCTGGCGATAGCTGATTTTATCACTTCTGTTCTTCTGATTCCGTACCCGACAGTCAACTCTATCCCCAATTCATGGACGGGCGCATTATTTTGTAAAATATTGGAAGGAGATTATTTGATGTGGACCACGGTTACCGCATCGATCTACAGCCTCTTGGCAGTATCCCTCGATCGCTTCTTCGCTGTCGTTTATCCAATTCATTTCAGACGCTTCGCCAATCGCCAAATCGTCAATCTCATCGTTTGTCTCATTTGGGCAGGATCGTTTGTCTTTATGGTTCGAAATTTTTTGACTAATACAACGGGTGTGATACTGGGGAAGTGCGTGTATCAGCGAGAGCAGAAAAATCTTGAAATACTTTACGGGATTTATATCTTCGTCGTCCAGTTAGCTCTCCCGACCGTTTTTATGCTCTTGACCCAGGCAGCCATTGCGCGCTCACTCCGGCGAGAAGCCGCCCGCTTCGTGTCGAACGAGTCCTCGGCATCGTTCCACCTGACCGCCCGATCTCGAGTCCTCACCCTAACATTGACAGTTGTCCTCATCTACGTCATCTGCTGGGCCCCAGACCAGATAGCGTTCCTCTCGTTTAACCTAGGACTCATCACTCCGTCCTATGTTCGCAGTCCCCTCTCACGTATAACTACCGCACTCGCCATTTGTAACTCCTGCGTCAACCCGATAGTGTACACCCTTCGTCACCCTAAATTCCGCGAAGCCGTAAAAGACTTTTTTAGAAAAACAGGCAAAGGAAATGCACCGATATTTGAGGATCTCGAATCACAATTTCGATCGGACAAATGTCAAACTTGGATCGACAAACCCTAACCCTTCTATATTTTCCATACAATCGCGCGTGGTTAATTCATCAGCATATCATGTGCACTTAAATTTCAGGGGCACGAACGAGATGCAAGTCGATAGAGCACAAGTATTTCACATAACGCACTTTTTATCTCTTTGAGGACGCAGGTACATGTAGTGGTTAAACAGTGACTGCTCTGAGGGCAGTTGAAAAATTGTCTCATTCCTGGATTAAAGTCTGATACCGCGATGGAGGAAGCGGGTTACCATCATAGCACTAAATGGGTCAAACGTTTAATACACAGAATCCATATCATGACTAGAACTGTAACCCAATATGTTTTTGAAACCGGATTTCTTGGTTTTGATGCTGTGACGTGTTCAAATTTTCTTCATTAGTACACTGAGAGCATTTCAAAGGAGTTATGGTATAAAAAGGCTTTATTTTCCCCTTCTTGTTTGTGTATGCTTTCTTCTTTGTTTCGGCATCAGAATGATCAAAACCTCTAAACTTTGATTAAAAGGAGATTCTTGAAATGATAACATTTTCTAGAAGATCGAAATGCCTGTGTTTCTCTTTCAAAGTGGCATACAACAAGTTTCTTGACATATCGATATGCAGTGTCATCTTTTCTGTCTGCTTAAAGGGATTGTATAGTTTTGGTTGAGACCTAACATTAGGTTTCTAACATTTTTTTGGTGAGATAATGAGAAACCTCTTATGAAATGTGACAGAGGATGTAATTCCGAAATGAATTCCATGTTTATTTGATGAAAATTGGTTTAGAAATGGCTGAGATATTCAAACTAGAGAGATTGTAGTAAAAGGTAAGGATCTACCTCTTATTACGATTGCCTTATTTTACTTTGATTTTAGGATGTTTCAGCCATTCTAATCCGATTTTCATCAAACAAACTTTGAATTCCTCTTAGAATGGTATGCGTGGTATTATTTCATCAGTGGTTTCTTGAAATATCGCTATAATTTTAAAGCCCAAACCTCATCTCCTCCAATAATCCCTTTAATATATTTGCATTTGCTCCCTTTCCATAGTTTGTTTTAATAACAACGTACATCATGAACGAGGTACACACTCAATGATAATGACAATTCGCAGTTTAGGAAAATACATGGTTTCTCTTCTCAAGCGTAATCCTCCTGCTTTATACTGGAAAGCTACAAATAACAGTGGTGGTGATAACAATTAAAATAGTTAACACTGAATTAATAATATTCATGACGACGGTATTTATTTAGTCACAAGAATGTCATTATAGAATTTGATTCATCCAGGTAGTAGAACACCACCATGGTAATTACATCCAATAGTCTGGACTTACTTGTAAAATTCACGGTAAGTAAAGTTTCAAGATTCTTTCTAGTCACTTCCTCAGCTTAAAACGGTGCCCAATTTTAATAATCGAGGTGCATTGAAATCACTAATTCGATTTTGACAATGAATAACGACATTTTGAGGACAGTGTAATTTAACAGCGTTTTACAGTGTAATTGTCCTCACAACACTCCACTTGAAGTTAAGTAGTAGAACCTAATGTACTGCACTGTTCCATTTATGTTTGAAAACTTTGTTTTTCGAGTGTATCAGATTCTGTCGAAGAGTGTTGGAAGGTTCGAAAAAGACAGGAATCCGATATGCACTGAGGATCCGTTGGACCAGAAACACCTCTGACTGAATTATGACTATGGATGCTCGGTCTTTCATGTCGCGTTTGCAATCTGGGTCAGCGTGAAAGAAATCATAATTACGTTTTTGTTCATGTGAATAACACTGCGCTGGGCACCATTTTAAGGACAAAAAAGTTGCTATCATTAATACGAAAGTCAAATGGTTCGAAAAAGGAGTCCACGAAGAGAATTATGCGAACGCTTAAAGTCTTTCCCTAATCAGAGGAGGGGGAATTCGGCACTACCGTTCGCTATAAAGATACATATCGGTGATCTGGGACAGTAAAGACAGTGATATGACAATGATAGTCATGCCATAACATATTTTGACTAGCTTTGAGCAATAAAGTAGTGACGGTTACTATCCAACCCATCGATGAAGATTTAAGGGAACTGTAAAGTAGAGTGCATTTCATGCCAGGTCATGTACTTTGCCGGTATTCGTAATCTTCCCCAACCCAAGCGACAATTAATCCATTTAACATGTTCATAACATCTGCCCCACAGAAAGAAGTTTTGCTTATCTGAGATTGTCAATACTTTTAAACAAACAAATGAATATACTTTCAATTCTTCCTGCGAGGGTCCCCGCGTTCTTTCCCCGGACAAGCCCCCAACTGTTACGCGCTGTCATCCATCACCAAATCATTATCTTACCATCCATCCATGACCACTGCGAATGGCGCATATTTGTAAAGTTGACCAAATTGAACCTCATCTCGTGTACCTAAACATTGTTCGTTCCCTTCTTCAACTCACGTGACGAGCTTTTCGCATATTCATAACAAGTTCAACTTTCCCTTGGTATTCCTTACTTTGTCATTCCTCAATACAGAATTATAAAATTGAAGAAAGCTTTGGATAACAAACAAAACATAACAAAACTGAACCATCTGAATCAATATGTAGACGATTTTTATGTCATAAAATCGCAGGAACAAAATACAAAAAATAGATATACATGTAAAGGAATTGCATTTCATGTGGAGCCACTTCAGAATAGATGTTTGGATATTAATTACAAATGTAGGGAACCATGTCGAGCTCGACCAGGAAGATTAAACTAGGTGAAATATTGTAAACATGAAATAAACTATCTTCAAGTACAAATTAAATCTTCCATTTCAATGAGTGAACGGGTCATGTTTGTTATTCTAATTCGTTAATCCAAAAATGAAACAATTTCCCCCTTTCGAAGGTTTCTTATGCCAAAACACACAGGATCCGTATTAATCAGATGTTCGTTAATGAACGGATTGTACGTACCAACGAACCTTCGCAATAACAAATGTTGTTTAGTTTTGGGATTAACAAACCTATAGGGAATAACATCAACCAGCCTTCAATCAGCCTTTGGAATAACGAACTGCAACCGGGTGAACAGCAAAGCAGTGCAGTATGGGCTTGCGGTGAGGTGAGATATGCGCTGAGTGATAACATTGATCGGTACTATGTCAGTGTGATGTCGGAAACACATCGTATCGTGGCCGTAATAACCTATTGTTTACAGTAAATTGGAATAAAAATATGGTACGAGTTTATGATAGGTATGTGGGTTTTTTAGGTCTCTTTTTAACAAATTCAACGAGATACACTTTCGCACCTTTGGAAGCAAAAAATTCCACACATCCGGCCAATTATGTTTAAATGACTTGGGGGCTAGAGTGTTCTGGGGTTTCAAGAATGTAACCGGACTACTGACACGTTGGGAATGGCTGAATTGCGGAGTTTGGAGTGAAAAAAAGGAGATAGAAACAATAATCTTAGAAAGAGGGCTGAATGCAACATTCAGTTGGCAGTAATTTCTAATGCTTTTAATTGTTAA
This sequence comes from Diadema antillarum, assembly GCF_040938485.1. Taxonomy (NCBI): domain Eukaryota; kingdom Metazoa; phylum Echinodermata; class Echinoidea; order Diadematoida; family Diadematidae; genus Diadema; species Diadema antillarum. The sequence goes on from NW_027271380.1 coordinate 824,717, forward strand.
AAGAGGGTTTGGAAGGGGTTTAATAAGGGGAACATTATTAAATTCCCCGGAGCCACATAAATGTTTCTACCACAAGGTAATACATTGGTAGATAAGGATCACACTATAAGATACAGTATATGGGAATTGTAAATGCTGAATTATTCTGTCTATGTAAATTTCCACTTTTCCAGGCAGATCGATCCCTTGGAAATGAACGCCACTTGCAAAGTTGGATTAAACAGATAAAAAAAAAATGGATAATACATTACATGAATTTGGATACTGCATTACATTCAATAATCAATGATCAAAATGATGTATTCATTTGTGCCATCGGCATCATTTTGTGTGTGTGTGTGTGTGTGCACAGTGGAGCAGAAGCAAATCTGTTGTAGATGGACAATATCATGTGGCTTTATAATGAATAGGGGTGAACGCGGGACTAATCTCATGAACTGATAAAGGGCTCAGAAATACACGTTATGCAATGTGACAAAAATCATATCAATTCATTACTATAACAACATAACAAAAGGGCCAAATGATTGAGCAGGCTATAGTCAAAGCCTGCAAAGGACCGCGGGAAGAATGTAATCAAAAATGTGCATGTCATCTGAATGAACACGACCCTTTCGACATTTAAAGGTACACGGTCCAGGGATTGAAGAGGGCGATGTTGCATTGATTCCGTTTCATGCATCTGCGATTTTTTTTTTTTATTATTTTTTTTTTTTTACATATCCGAACGAAACCTGTTTAATTATGTCAGGGGTCAAAATAACGTCAATTTAAGTTCATCTCTTGATTCGAACGTTGTCCACTAATGTTTCCGTCTACTAATACGGATCCATATTGAGACACAACAGCGCTCTCTTGAACCCCACGTCCACATGTGACCGTGCATCACAAAACGAACAAAAAGTCGCACCCCTTGATTTTACGTGAGGACTCAAAAAAGGTGAAACTGGTCAACTAAGTCAAAACTGATTTTTTTTTTCTGAAAAAAAAACTAACTCCTTCTCCATTATTCTTAAGTTTGGGATCGTAAAATGGATGGGAAGTGCATTTTCAACAGTTTTTTTACAACTCTTTTTTTGTAGAGTAGTGAGATCAGGTATGTCTTAGAGGCCCCTTTCATTTCTTGATAACCCTTTGCACACTCTTCAATTTCAAGTCTGATAACTTTGGAAGGGATAATCCTACTGCTTTGAAAGTTGGCATTAATCATGGTCAGAATGTGTTAATAGAGCATGCCTAATTTCAACTTAATTTGATAATCTCTTCATTGTTGTTGCCCCAGTGGTTTACATCCTGTTTTTGTCCCATTTATCGCACAGCTAGCACGGTTTGGTAAAGATTAAGCGCTTGAATAGACAGATAGACCGTATACTTCAGACCCTCTTTTCTCGGTTCATACTTTTCCAAAGTGCGTGCTTTCTTTCCAATATGTATGTGACAGTAACGAACCATCTAGGCTATTCAATTGAAATGAAAGCGGATTTTAGTTTACTCTTACAGGTTTAAACATGTCATTACGAATACAACGTGTGTATGCGGGCGATTGGCGCCATAAAGTTCAAGATTGTTTCTTGTTTTACTGCCAACATTGTCCGATTATATTCGATTATGCAATTTTCCTCAAACTTCACTAAAATTTATGCATTCATTAAATCTACACAAAGTATGTTTAGGATAAATTTCCTTTGTGTAATGTCGTTGATTGTCGTGAAAATATTAAAATCGATGGCTTTATATCCTCATGTGTTACTATAACACTTTGATTTCATGGCTCAGCATATGTATCCATACATAAACACACACACAGCCACACACACACGCACACACATTATGCATACGCAATAGAGCGTGTGTTCGAGTGGGTATAGTATGCAAGCTTTATCTTTCTTTCCTTTTTCCTTTGTCTTTCTCTCTCCATTTCTTTCTCTTCCTTTCTCTCTCCTCTCTTCGTCTCCAGAGATACAGAGTGTGCTTTGTGTATATAAATCGTGTTTTTTTTAAAGAAAAGATAATACTGTAATCTGCTCAGTTCTGCCTATGTTTGTGAATGATAATGAGGCCAGTCATTATCATTTTGCATGCGATATGATGTATTTTCCGATCTCATTCATCCTCCATTACAGATATCTTTTTAAATAGGTAAATAATCCTCAACATTTCAAAATGCATGCAAAACAGAGATGACTTTACATTCTACATGCACGCGTCATCAGCAATTCTTTACCGGAAGCGTTTTGTCCTTCTTCTTCCTTTCCTCCCTATTTCTTTTTTCTTAACATAATTGTTGATTGTAGAATAGAAAGATCGATGCAAAGGAAGAAGTACACATCTGAAAGCAAAGAAGTTGACTACATACCAGTAGCGAAACCTTACTGAAAAAAGCAAAGGTATAAGGAGACTGAAAAAAATATAAAGGAAGGGAGAAAACATAGAGAACATTTAAGATGAAGGTTTGTTTACTTTTTTCCCGAGCATATCTGAGGGAGGGAGATGGTGAGACAGAGAGAAAGAGAGAGAGAGAGAGAGCAAGAATGAAATAGAGATTAAAAAGAAAGACAGACATGCAATCTCTTCATGAGTTAATGCATCCAGGAACTCTGTTACAGCATTGATCTGTTCCTGACAAAGAGCACAAAAAACATCATCGATTTGTGCTTTTTCTCGAAAAAGAGATATCTTGCTTATCCATTTAAGCCTTGGGCATTGGCATTTCTGCATAGATTTTATGATCGTTATAGATGTAATATTGTAGCATATTGGTGCCTACCCCCCCCCCCCGAAAACAGGGCGATGTTGATGTTATTCCTTTTAATCTTTATATGACAGTTTTTCTTTAATTCCCTTATCAAAATTTTATCACATTTGACAAATAGTCAGAATGACATGAGCTCAGGCTGACCTCGCAGGAAAGTGACTTGAAGGTTAAATCATCGATTCCATTCAACTCTCTTTTTTCTGATTTGTTAGAATTTGGTTACTTTAAAAGTGCCTCGTCGAAAGATCTAGCGAATGTGCTTTCATATAAAAGTGGTGTGGAAGTTTTCTGAAGTTCCACTTCGTCTTTTTGGATACCTACTGCGAGACCACCCTGATCTTCATGAGGTAAGTAGATGGGTCAATGTGTGTGTGTGTGTGTGTGTGTGTGTGTGTGTGTGTGCTCGTGTTGTGATAAATGAAACTAGCATGGAAATGATTCCCTGTTACCAAAATAGGCTAATTTCATCAACAGTAACTTTCATTTGTAAATTCAAATGCAGCCACGCATCTTATTCCTTTCTCTTGTTTTTGGTACGCCTTTTAGTCAATTGTCTGATATGATGTGCCGGTAGTGCTTTCGAAGTCTAGAATAATAAAACCACATGATCAACCTAAATCGTATTCATATAATATACATAATTGACTTTTTTCCCCACATCAATGAGTTTCAATCCTAGCACTTTTTAACATGAAACTACAGAAAGGGATTAGCATGTTTGTTAAATAACAGATGATGCAGAACTGTTTATGGACACACGATTTGATTTTCTCTCCAGAAAGAGATTCATTATGAAACCTGCAGCCAAAGGCAAAATTTCATGTGAATTATAAGCTGTCTTATGTGTGACAGGCTTTTCATGATAACAAATTCAATATGTACATTTATACACATGCATTACAGATTGTGTCAACGAAAATGATTTTGACCTAGATTATTACACAACAGTCGTGTGATTTCCTTTTGTCTTTTAGAAAACACAAGAATCGATAAAAGACAGCTTTATCTCGATTTTACGAAAGTATGTTTAACAGCATGGATATAAAAAAATATGTCATTAAGAAAATCTCAATTACTACAAATAAACCATCAGTTACTGTGATATTTATATGTATGATTATTTAGAAATATATATATGCCTATATATATATATATATATATATATATATATATATTATATGCATATTTGTAATGAATATTGGAGGTTCATGGGAACGTTTTTGTCGTAAACAATAGTTTATATGCAGATTTAAGGAAGAATAAGCGCTAAAATTATACATAACGTTGATACACTAGTGATTATGATATATCTGACTCAATTCAATTCAATTCAATTCAATAGTTTATTTATTTCCATCATCACAAAGAAAAGAAAAGAAAAAGTTGACTTAATCCAAAGTGATACATTTTTTTTATTTCTCTTACACTCGTCTGATAAAGGATTTTTTCAATACAATATAAAGTATATTATACACGAATGATGTCGTAAGCATGTCTCTAAAGATAAAGAAACTCTGTAATCGTCTGATCTAATACTTCTCTTTAATTTTGATTATGTCATTTCGATCCGATAGATGTAACATACAACTTGTAATAATATTGATTTAACTTGTACTTTTGCTCATGTATTGCAGAGGACAAGGAATTGCTTTTTCAAAATAATGAGTACTACGCTTATTGAAATGTCTACAAAGGGACATTTGGATATTGTTGTGACTGAAATGCTAACACCCTCCGAAGAATCAGCTTTTAATGAGAGATATAGCGATGTTTCGACTGTGGCTGAGCAAAATCTGATTACGTGGTCTTGGGAAGGTATGACGTGGTCTTGGTATGTGATCTGCGAGCTCATCATCGCAATTCTTGGGATTACTGGCAACATCCTCGTCATCGCTGTAGTGTTCGGCCGTCGCTCGAAGAGCCGCTCAACGGATATCCTTGTGGGAAATCTGGCAATAGCTGATTTTGTCACTTCGATCCTCTTGATTCCGCACCCGACAGTCAACTCTATTCCCAATTCACTGACGGGAGCTTTTTATTGCAAAGTCATTGAAGGCGAGTTTCTGGTGTGGACTACCGTCACAGCATCGATCTACAGCCTGGTGGCAGTGTCCCTTGATCGCTTTTTTGCTGTCGTTTATCCGATCCATTTTAGACGCCTCGCAAGTCGCCGACTCGTAAATCGCATCGTTTTTCTGATTTGGGCTGGATCGAGTATATTAATGGTTCGAGTTCTTTTCAACAACACTACGGGCGCGACAACGGGACGGTGTGTGTATCAGCGACAAGAGCGAAACCTGGAAATCCTTTATGGGATTTATATCTTTGTTGCCCACTTTGCTTTCCCGACCGCCCTCATGCTTACAACCCAGATCGTCATTGCACGCTCTCTCCGAAGAGAAGCCGCCCGCTTTGTGTCGAATGAGTCCACGGCATCGTTCCACAATATCGCGCGATCTCGAGTCATCACGCTAACATTGACAGTTGTCCTTATCTACGTCATCTGCTGGGCTCCAGACCAAATAGCGTATTTGTCTTTCAATCTGGGACTCATGAATCCGAACTATGTGCGCAGTCCCCTCTCACGCATAGACAATGCACTCGCCATTTGTAACTCCTGCGTGAACCCGATAGTGTACACTCTTCGTCACAAGCAATTCCGTGAAGCCGTGAAAGATTTTTGTCGAAACGCAACCAAAAGAAATACACCAATATTTGAGGATCTTGAATCACAATTCCAACCCGAGAAAAGTAATCCTAGGATCGAATTATCCTAACTTTTTTGTTGACGTATTCGCGCGTGTTCTCAGTCCACGGGCAGCCAAGACAGAATCATCTATTCGGATTTCAAGTGCACAAATGTTATATAAATCGATGGAGTTTAAGCATTAAATCAACGCACAATTAACATTTCTTTTTTATTTTTGAAAGGATATCCTGATTTTTTTTTATTGTTTTGCTTTTCTCATGTACATTAACATTCACTGGCTGAGTTTCAGAAATGTAAAAAGGTCTTGATTTTCCATTCCTTCTTGTTTGTATATGTGACCGTGCATCACAAAACCAACAAAAAGTTGCACCCCATGATTTTGCGTGAGGACTCAAAAAAGGTGAAATGTGTCAACCGAGTCAATCTTGATTTTTTCATATTTTCTGAAAGAGCTATCCTTCCTCTACATTATCCTTTAATTTGGGATGATAACATGGAGGGGAAAGTGTGTTTTCATCAGTTTTTCTACAAGCTTTTTTTTTTTGGGGGGGGGGGGGAATAGAATGATCAGGTATGCCTAAGAGTACCCTTTTCATTTCTTGAAATCCTTTACACACTCTTCCATTTCAAGTCTGATAACTTTTGATAGGATAATTCTACTGTTTTGAAACTCGGCATTAATCATGGACAGAATGTGTTGATAGAACATGCTCAATTTCAGCATAATCTGATAATCCCTTCATTTTTGTTGCTCCGGTAGTTTATATCCTGTGTTTTGTCCCTTTCATTGCGCAGCTATCACGGCTTGGTAAAGATTACACGCTTAAATAAGCTCTGTACTTCAGAGCCTCTTACCTTAGTTCACACTTTTCCAGAGTGTGTGCTTTCTTTTTACTATTTAGAGAGGTTAGGGGAGTCCACTTGAATTGAGCTGTACATCAATTTAAAGCTTAGAGTATGCTCTTTAAGAATCTTCCCTTAATTACAAATCCATGTCTGGCGACTTTTTGTTGGTTTTGTGATGCAGGGTCACATATGACCTTTTCGTTTTTTTCGGTTACAGGCTTTCCAAGGCCTCCGAATATTGTTTAAGTCTACAAGTGATTCTTAGAGTAGTTAAAATTTCTAGAAGATCAAAATGCTTTTCTGATTTGGATTTTGGAAAGGTTTGACAAATAATTGATCGTTTTCGGGGTTTTTTCTCTCTTTTTTTTTTAGTTGTTTGATTTTGTGTTTCCTTTCCATGAGTCGTTATACTACACAATAGTGCATTGTTTCTACTAGTAGACACTCAATAATCATGAAAATGCCACCTCAGGAAACCATCGGATTTCAGGGAAGTCTTCTACCAAGTACTGCAAAAGCTACGAATGATAAAGGTAGTATAACGACAATTAACTCCTTGTGTGCCACGTTCGCACGCCCGGCTCAGTCGACGGAGTGCCAACTTCGCATGTTCTGATCAAACGTACAAACCCGCCCAAATCGATCGATAAATCGCAAAATACCGCAGTACAATGAAAGGGTTTCTCGTGATTCCTTTCCTCACATGATAGCAGCACTTCTTGTATTGCATATTATGTGGTGACTGAATAGCGAGCGGTGTTCTGTACTTTATTTGAGTGTAGATTTTAAATTTCGCTCACTGTTTTGTGTGCAAAATCATGCCCGTACAACATTGTGGCTACCGGTCATTTGAAAGAAAATCAGTCATGTATTTGTCACAAAATTTACATCACAGCAAACCTTGGCATTTTCTGAAGAACTTTGCTCATTACATATGAAGCTTAACAAATATCTGTAAGATTTGCATAGATTTGAAAAAAAAAACCCAAATGTTTTCCCAAGGAATTACTACGTTGGTGTCTCAGAATAATGTGGCACACAGGGGGTTTCCACCTTTCCACCATGGCACATAAAATTGTTAAGATAGTAACACTGAATCAATGGGTGGACAACGGCATTTCTTTTCGCATAAGAATATCTTTGTAGATTTTGATTCATTCGGGTACTAGAATAACATCTTACGACTACATATATTTGTCTGGACATGTATAATAAATGAGCAATGGTGAGTAGAGTGTCATGATTCTTCGGAGTCATTTCCTCAACTCAAAATGGTACTGCTAAATTCAAATGTATGATTATGGCTGATTCGATTCCAGCTGACCTCGATCTGCAGTTTGTTTGGTATCACATGAGTAAATGTAAAAAAGTGAATGAAACGAAAACCGAAATAACACATTATTCCGATCGTGTTTTGACATTTGTTTTGGGGGTGTACCCGTTTCTGCCGAAGAGTGTTGGAAGGCTTGAAATAAATAGAAATCCGTTATGAAATGAAATGAGAATCCGTTGGATTGTGAGTCAATTCTTCCTGCGAGAAGGCCCTTGCTCGTTTCTGGACAAGCCCCCAATTTTTGCGTTTTAGTTGTTCTTCAGTCAGCCACACACTGTCACGATCTAAGCCATCTATCAATGACTACCACAGATAAAGACTTAATCGGATATGTAAAGTTGAGCAAAATGTGACGTCAACTCGTGCGGTTAACCTCTGCTCCGAACCTTCTTCAACCCATGTGATAAACCTTTTACGTATCCATAACACGATCAGTTCTATTTCTGCATTTATTACTTTTTCAAAAGGGTATATCACAATTTAATAGAGCTGGCAGAAGCATTAAAGTATATGGGTCATATATGTCCATCATAATTATGTAATATAGCTACAGGAAACATCCACTTCAAATTGATTTTTTTAAAATCAATTTGATATGTATGGGGCAATCTTTATAAGCGAGCTCGACAACAAAAACGGTTCATTACAATGTGATATATTATGATAAAATAATACATTTTAAAACTTCAACTTCAATGAGTGAACGGGTGATATCCGGAATACTCCAGTTTACTAATTCGAAAATGAAGTAAGGTCCTTTATTATGAAAGTTCATTATAACAGAACTCGTAAAATCCGTACACATGGATGTCCGTTAACCCGAAAATGAGTACATGGTGCGTACTAAATAACCTTCCGAATCACGAACCTTATTCCGATTTCGAAAAAGACAAATTACGCAAATCTACGTGCGATAGAAATGCAGGAGATCAGCGTCATATCAAAGTTTATGCTTCACGAAGATAATGGCCTGAAAAATAATTATACACATTAATAATAGACAAATATGAGAATAAGAAGTATAGCGGCAACATGGGGAAACGGTTTCAACCAAACGATCTTGAGGGCCATAAAGCGACCAAATGGCTGCGGGAAGAAAGTTTCAGAGACAGAAATGTCGTCTCAATACTCCACATATTCCCAAGGTACACCACCGGGAATCCAAAAGGACCCTATTGTATTGATTCATTCCCGTCCACTAAGATACATATCGGTGATCCGGGACAGTAACGGCAATGACGTCACCCGTTCATTCTTTACGGATGAATGCTCGCCAGGCAGTCAAGGCTAACGGAGTGACTCGGACAAGACAAAAACTGTCTTTACCATGAATTTCCAAAGTAAGTTCATCAGTTTAATAGATTTTATTACGAGTTGATTTTGGTATGATACGTTGTCTTGCTCAGTCGTGTCATAACATCTTTTGACTAGCTTTGAGCAATAAAGTAGTGATGGTCACAATCAATGGCAAGAAACCCTGTCACATTCGGTTATGAGCAAGTTGTTATGAGCTGGACAGTCATCCACAACACGCTCACCATCCAACCCATCGATGAAGATTTAAGGGATCTGCAAAGTTGAGTAAATTTCATGCCAGGTCATGTACTTTGCCGGTATTCGTAATCTTTCCCAACCCAAGTGACAATTAATCTAATTTATTTAACAAGTTCATAACATCTGCCCCTCAGAAAGAAGTTTTGCTTATCTGAGATTATCTGAGATTGTCAATACTTTAAAACAAATGAATATACTTTCAATTCTTCCTGCGAGGGTCCCCGCGTTCTTTCTCGGGACAAGCCCCCAACTGTTACGCGCTGTCATTCATCACCAAATCATTATCTTACTCATCCATCCATGACCACTACGAATGGCGCGTATTTGTAAAGTTCAGCAAATTGAACCTCATCTCGCGTACCTAAACATTGTTCATTTCCTTCTTCAACTCACGCGACGAGCTTTTCACATGATTATTCATAACAAATTCAACTTTCCCTTGGTATTACTTTGTCTTTCCTCAATACAGAATTACAAAATTTAACAAAGCTTTGGAAAACAAAACAAAGCATAACAAAATTGAACCATCTGAAATCAATATGTACACGACTTTTATGTCATAAAATCGCAGGAACAAAATGAAAAACATACATGTAAAGGAATTGCATTTCATGTGGAGCTCGACCAGGAAGATTAAACTAGGTGAAATAGGTAATAGGTTGCCAACATGAAATAAACTATCTTCAAGAACAAATTAAATCTTCCCTTTCAATGAGTGAACGTGTGATGTTTGTTATTGTAATTCGTTAACCGAAAAACGAACATTTTCCCTCTTCCGAAGGATTCTTATGCCAAACACACAAGCTCCGTATTAATCAGATGTTCGTTAATGAAAGGATTGTACGTACCAACGAACCTTCGCTATAACAAATGTTGTTTAGTTTTCAGATTAACAAACCTATAGGGAATAACATCAACCAGCCTTCAAGCAGCCTTTGGAATAACGAACTGCCATCGGGTGAACAGCAGTGCAGTATGGGCTTGCGGTTAGGTGAGATATGCGCTGCGTTCGGTACTATGTCAGTGTGATGTCGGAAACACATCGTCTTGTGGCTGTAATAGCTTATTGTTTATAGTAAATAGGAATACAAATATGGTACGAGTTTATAGTAGGTATGTGGGGTTTTTTCAGGTCTCTTTTTCCACAAATTCAACAAAATAGACTTTGGCACTATTGGAAGCGAAAAATTCCACACATCCGGCCAATTATGTTTAAATGACTTGGGGGCTAGAGTAGGCCTATTCTGGGGTTTCAAGAATGTAACCGGACTACTGACACGATGGGAATGACTGAACTGCGGAATTTGGAGTGAAAAGACAGAAACAATAATCTTAGGAAGAGGGTTGAATGCAACATTCAGTTGACAGTAACTTCTTATGCTTTTAATTGTTAAGAGAGGGTTGGAAAGGGGTTTAATGAGGGGAATATTATTAAATTCTCCGGAGCCACATAAATGTTTCTACCACAATTAGGTAATACATTAGTGGATAAGGATCACATTATAAGGTATATGGGAATTTTGAATACTTAATTATTCTGTCTATGTAAATTTCCACTTTTCTAGGCAGATTGATCCCTTGGAAATGAACGCCACTTGCAAAGTTGGATTAACCAGATTTAAAAGATTTGGATAATACATTACATGGATTTGGATACTGCATTTTCTATCAATAATCAATGATCAAAATGATGTATTCATTAATTGTGCCATCGGCATCATGTGCTCAGTGGAGCAGAAACATAATCTGTTGTGGATGGACAATATCATGTGGCTTTATAATGAATAGGGGTGAACGCGGGACCAATCTCATGAACTGATAAAGGGGTCAGAAATACACGTTTTGCATTATGACAAAACCACACCAATTTATTACTATAACAACATAACCAAAGGGCAAAATGATTGAGAAGGCTATAGTCAAAGCTAGCAAAGGACCGCGGGAAGAATGTAATAAAAAATTGGCATGCCATCTGAATGAACACGACCCTTTCGACATTTTAAGGTCCACGGTCCAGGGATTGAAGAGGGCGCTGTTGCATTGATTCCGTTTCAGGCATCTGCGATTTTCTTTATAAACATATCCGAATGAAATCTGTTTATTTATGTCGAAAGGGGTCAAAATAGCGTCAATTTAAGTTCTTCTCTTTATTCGACCGTTGTCCACTAATGTTTCCGTCTACTAATACGGATCCATATTAAGGCGCAGACACAACAGCGCTCTCTTGAATCCCACTTCCCATAATTATGTATAGTAACGAAATATCAAGGCTATTTAAAATGAGATGAAAGGAGATGTTGGTTTACTCTTTTAGGTTTAAAAATGTCATTACGAATACAACGTGTGTATGCGGGCGATTGGCGTCATAAGGTTCAAGATCGTTTCTTGCTTTACTGCCAACATTGTCCGATTATATTCGATTATGCAATTTTCCTCGAACTTCACTAAAATTGATGTATTCATTAACTCCACGCAAAGTATGTTTAGGATAAATTTCCTTTGTGTAATCTCGTTGATTGTCCTGAAAATATTAAAATCGATGGCTTAATATCCTCATGTGTTACTATAAACACTTTGATTTCATGGCTCAGCATTATGTATCCATACATAAAAAACATACACAGCCACACACACGCGCGCACACACATTATGCATATGCAATAGAGCTTGTGTGTTTGAGTGGGTGCAGTATGCAAGTTTTATCTTTTTTCTCTTTTTCCTTTGTCTTTCTCTCTCTCTTCGTCTCCAGAGATACAGAGTGTGCTTTGTGTATATAAATCGTTGTTTTTTAAACTCTTTATGTGCCATGGTGGAAACCCCCAGTGTGCCACGTTATTCTGAGACAGGAAGGTAGTCATGCTCTAAGAAATAATTTTGTTTTTCCAATTTGTATAACTCCTACAAATTTCTGTTAAGACGGGCATACAAGTAGACAAAGTTAAAGAGGAATGCCAAGCTTTGTTTCGATATAAATTGTATGACGAATCTATTTTCAATTTTTCTTTAGAATGACCAGTTGCTACATTACTGTAGAGGCATGACTTTTGCACGTAAAACCGTGACAGAAACTTAGAATGTACGAGCAAATCTAGTTGGGAACGTCGCTTGATAGTCAATCACCACATAAAATGCAAGCCGTATATGAGAGGAACAAAAGCACGAGAGACGCTTTCATTGTGCCGCGGGATTAGCGGTGATTAGTGATTTATCGATCGGTTTTGGCGGCTTTGTTTGTTGAGCAGAATATGCGAAGTTGGCACGCCATCGACTGAGTTTGACGTGCGAACGTGGCACATAAAGAGTTAAAGAAAAGATTATACTGCAATCTTCTCAGTTCTGCCTATGTTCGTGCTTGAACACCACAGCGAGAATGATAATGAAGGAACTCTTGTCGGATGCGATATGATGTATGTTCAGTTCTTTTTTATCCTCTATATACATTATCTCTTTAGATAGGCAAATAATCTTCAACATTCTCACAATGCATAGCAAACAAAGATGACTTTACATTCTACATACACGATTTATAAGCAATTTTTTTACCGGAAGCAGTTTTTTCCTTCTTCTTCCCCTCCTTCCTTTATTTTTATTAACATAATTGTTGATTATAGAATAGAAAGACCGCTGCAAATCGATACCAACAAAGGGAGAAGTACAAATTTGAAAGCAAAGAAGATGACTGCATACTACTAGCGAAATCTCAATAGAAAAAGAAAAAGAAAAACCGTACGCAGAGATTGAAAAATATAAAGGAAGGAGGGAGAAAACAGAGAGAACAGTTGAGATATAGGTTTGTTTACTTTTTTCCCGAGCATGTCTGAGGGAGGGAGATGGTGAGAGAGGGAGAGAGAGAGATAGAGAGAGAGAGAGAGAGAAGGAGAGACTAAAAAGAAAGACAGACATGCACTCTCTTCATTAGTTAATGCATCCAGGAACTCTGCTACACCATTGATCTGTTCCTGACAAAGAGCACAAAACAACATCATTGATTTCCGTTTTTTTTTCTCGAAAGGAGAAGTATTGCTTATCCATTAGCCTTGGGCAATGACATTCATGCATAGACTTTATGATCCTTATAGAGCTAATAATGTAGCATATTGGCGCCTAACCCCTCCCCTCCCCCAACAAAACGGGCGATATTGATGTTATTCCTTTTAATCTTTATATGACAGTTTTTCTTTAATTCCCTTATCAAAATTTTATCATATTTGACAAATAGTCAGAATGACATGAGCTCAGGCTAACCTTGCAGGAAAGTGACTTGAAGGTTAAATCATCGATTCCATTCAACTCTCTTTTTTTTCTGATTTGTTAGAATTTGGTTACTTTTAAAGTGCACTCGTCAGACGATCTAGCGAATGTGCTTTCATATAAAAGTAGTGTGGAAGTTTTCTGAAGTTCCACTTCGTATTTTTGGATGCCTACAGCGAGACCAACCTGATCTTCATGAGGTAAGTATGTGGGTCAATGTGTGTGTGTGTGCGTGTGTGTGTGTGTGCTCGTGTTGTGATAAATGAAACAAGCATGAAAATGATTCCCAGTTATCAAAATAGGCTAATTTCATGAACAGTAACTTGCCTTTGTAAATCGAAATGCAGCCACACATCTATTTTCCTTCTCTTGTTTCTGGCAGCCCTCTTAGTCACTTGCCTGATATAATGCTTAGCTAGTGCTTTCCAACTCAAGCAAAATTAAAACCATGTAATCAGCCTAAATTTTATTCATATAAACACTGTGGGGGTTTTTTCACAGCAATGAGCTCCAATCCTAACACTTTAACATCAAACTACAGAAAGAGCTTACCATGTTCTTCAAATAACAGATGTAGACTTGTATGCGGACAACACACATTTGATTTTCTCTCAAGATTTTGACTATCGCAAACCCTTTAGCCAGAATCAAAATACAGTGTGACATAATAATGCTGTTTTAGGTGTGACAGGCTTTTTTCTTGTGACAAATTCAATATAAACATATGTCCATATTGTTTATATATAATACATATATACGTGTATGTATATATGCATTCATATTGTGTCAATGAAACTTGATAGACCAAGAGTATCACAAAACAGTCGCCGATTTACCTTTTGTCTTCGACAAAAACGTAATTTTTCAAAGAATTGATAAAAAGGCAGCTTTATCTCGATTTCAATGAAAGTACGTTAAAAAGCATGGTTAAAAAAGGATTTATTCAATTTGCATCAATTACTATGATATGTGTATGTATCGCTTATAACTGTTTACATTTCTATATGTGTGTATCAGTGTGTGTGTATTTGTGTGTTGTAACATTTCACAATAATTTGTCATAGTCTTTGCATGTGCTTCAAAAAGTAATACAGGTTTTCCCGTCCAATTTCATATTTGCATTCGATTTAAGGAAATTCAAGCGATTTTGGTCACTGATCTACTCCCATGGTTCATTTCAATTTTACGAGCATTCCGATTCGTTTCATACCATCCCATTTAGATTCTTTTTCATTCACTTCAGAGAGAAATTCATTCGATTTAACGACTAAAAGTTGGCATTCAATCTTACGCCAGCTTGATAGACGTTCTATTTCGCCCCAAATACCAATTTCAATTTCATTTATAGGAACATAACTTAGCACTTTGAACGTTTGAATTCAATTAGCATAGTTCCAATGCGTTTCTACGAATCTTTTTTTCCCCTGTGATATATTGGGTTATAATTAATTTTCATTTCAAAGTTTCACTTTTTAATCTTAATTGCATTTGATGTAGGCTCCACCGTTTTCTTTCCTGTCGACCTTTATTCCACTTTCAGCTAGAGGATAAATTGATGTAACACTAATTTTACAGCGAATGGCCATAAATCGTAATTTATTTGCTATATTATGGACACATCTGCACTGAAAACAGAGTAGTGAAGATTCATGGGAACGTTCTTCTTGTAAATATGTGATCGTGCACCTCAAAACGAACATAAAGTCGCACACACTGATTTTGCGCGAGGACTGAAAATATGTGAAATGGGTCAACCTAGCCGAACTTGACCTTTTCATATTTTCTGAAAGAGCGGGTCTTCTTTCACATTATGCTAAAATTTAGTATCATAAAACGGGCAGGAAAGTGTATTTTTTAGCAGTTTATCTCGAACATTTTTGGTAGAATAGTGTGATTAGGTGTGTCTTTAGAATCCCTTTTTCATTTCTGAAAAACCTTGCCCTTCACTTTCAACTCTAATAACCTTTGACAGGATAGTGCTCCTGCTTTGAAAGTTGGAATTAATTATGGACAGAATGTGTTAATGAGGCATGCTTAATTTCAGTTTAATCTGATAATCCCTTCATTGCTGTTACTCTGGTGGTTTACTTCCTGTTTTGTTTTTTTTTTTTTTTGTCCCATTCATCGCACAGTCAGCACGGTTTGGTAAAGATTAAGCGCTTGAATAGACACTGTACCTCAGAGCCTCTTTTCTCAGTTCACACTTTTCCTGAGTTTGTGCTTTCTTTCCAATATTTAGATAGGTTAGGAGAGTCCATTTGATTTGAGTTATACATCATTTTGAAGCTTCAATTCTGCTCTTTCAGAATATGGTCTTAACTAACAATCCATGTCTGACAACTTTTTGTTTGTTTTGAGGTGCAGGGTCACATATATCGTTTCGAAAACGCAAATCTAAGGACAAATAACTGTTAAATCACACAAAGTTGATGATTCTGATTAAATTGATATATCTGGTTAAAGTGTGTGTCTAAGTAGGATAAGAAGTCTGTGCATTCATCAGATTAATACCTTTCTGTAATGTCATGTCATTTCAATTCGATAAATATAACATATGAAGACATAATATTGATTTAAATTGTATTTTTGCTTACGTCTTGGCAGAGGACAAGGAATTGATTTACAAAATAACGAGTACTACGCTTATTGGAATGTCTGCCAAAGGACATTTGGATGTTGTGGTGACCGAAATGCTAATATCCTCCTCAAAATCAGCTTTCGACGAGGAATATAGCGATATTTTGTCTGTGGATGGGGAGACCCTGATCACCTGGTCTTGGGAAGTTATGACGTGGTCTTGGTATGTGATCTGCGAACTTGTGATAGCAATTCTTGGAATCACCGGCAACTCTCTTGTCATCGCTGTGGTGTTCGGCCGTCGTTCGAAGAGTCGCTCAACGGATATCCTAGTGGGAAATCTGGCGATAGTTGATTTTGTCACTTCGATCCTCTTGATTCCGCACCCGACGGTCAATTCTATTCCCAATTCACTGGCGGGAGGTTTTTATTGTAAAGTCATTGAAGGCGAGTTTTTGATGTGGACCACCGTCACGACATCAATCTACAGCCTGGTGGCAGTATCCCTTGATCGCTTTTTTGCTGTCGTTTATCCGATCCAGTTTAGACGCTTCGCAAACCGCCGACTCGTCAATCGCATCGTTTGCGGGATTTGGGCTGGATCGAGTATCTTAATGGTTCGAGTTCTCTTCAACAACACTACGAGCGTGATAGTGGGAAGGTGTGTGTATCAGCGACAAGAGCGAAATCTGGAAATTCTTTATGGGATTTATATCTTCATCGTCCACTTTGCTCTCCCAACCGCTCTTATGCTTGCAACCCAGATAGCCATTGCCCGGTCTCTCCGACGAGAGGCTGCCCGTTTCGTGTCGAATGAGTCCACGGCATCGTTTCACAATATCGCCCGATCTCGAGTCCTCACGCTGACACTAACGGTTGTTCTTATCTACGTCATCTGCTGGGCTCCAGATCAAATAGCGTATTTGTCTTTCAATCTGGGACTCATCAATCCGAACTATGTGCGCAGTCCCCTCTCACGCATAACCACTGCACTCGCTATTTGTAATTCCAGCGTTAACCCAATAGTGTACACTCTTCGTCACCCACAATTCCGTGAAGCCGTCAAGGATTTCTTTAGAAACGCAGCGAAAAGAAATACACCAATATTTGAGGATCTTGAATCACAACCCGACAAAAGTAATCATACGATCGAAATACAAACAAAATCATCTATTCAAAATACAGGAGCACACAATATGTGACCGTGCATCACAAAACGAACAAAAAGTCGCACCCCTTGATTTTATGTGAGGACTCAAAAAAGGTGAAAAGGGTCAACCGAGTCAATTTTGAGTTTTTCATAATTTATTTTCTAAAAGAGCTATCGTTTTTCTACATTATTCTTTAGTTTGGGGTCATAACATGAATGGGAAAATGTGTTTTCAGCAGTTTTTCTAGAATCCATTTTTTGAGGGAGAATAAAATGATCAGGTGTGTCTTAGAGTTCCCTTTTTATTTCCTGAAATCCTTACACACTCTTCACTTTCAAGTCTAATAACTTTTGGAAGGATGAATCTACTGCTTTGAAAGTTGACATTAATCATGGACAGAATGTGTTAATAAAAGATCTTCAATTTCAGCTTAATGTGATAATCTCTTCATTGTTGTTACTCAGGCTTCATGGAGAACCTGTGTGGCCATTGAATTGTCCTTGCGAACTTTCTCTTGAAAATAAAATCGAAATAATGATTGTTCCGTTTTTGTTTTGAAACTTTGTTGTGAGGTGTATCCTTTTATAAGAATTTTGAAAAACTCGAAATAAACAGGAAACCGACAAAATGAAAATTCGTTTGATTTTCTCTGGCAGTCATGAATTTCATTTCATTTATTTCATCTCTTAAGAATATAGTAATAACATTTTTGTAATACAAATAAGGACCCGACAAGCTAAAACAAATAAAAACAAATAAATTGCCGTGAATGCCGTGAATATTTGATGGCAAATGTAATTTTGGATATCTGGTCTATCATGCCACGTTTGCAGTCCTGGTTATCAGGGAACAAATCATTTTTTTTTTTTTTTTGTCACCTGAATAACACTGGACACCATTTGGAATACAAAGAAGATACCATCCTTAATTAGGAAGTCAAAAATTTTAGTTAGAAAGATGGACTCAATTAATATGTAAATTCCTTCCGTCAACAGAGGAAAGGGAATTCGGCACAAACTTTCGCTAACATGCAAATCGATGGTCCGCAAAAGTCCGAACAAAAAAGACACTAACGTGACATCGTTCATTCACCCATCATAGGTACAAGTTCGCCAGACAGTAAGAGCTGATGAAGTGACCAGGAGTAGTAATGAATTACAGAAGTAAAGCTAGTAAAACAGAATTAATCACTAATCATTTTGACATTATGAAGTTGTTTTGCCCATTTTTTTTTACCACAATAACATCTTTTGACTAGCTTTTGGCAATAGGCTCTATAGTAGTGAAGGTCACTGTCAATGGCGTAATAAGTGCCACCCTTCTTAACTCTTTACGTGCCATGGTGGAAACCCCCTGTGTTCCACGTTATTCTGAGACAGGAAGGTAATCATGCTTTGAGAAAGAATTCTGGTTTTCCAATTTGTATAACTTCTGGGCATAATAGCAGGCAAAGTTAATGAGGAATGCCAATCTATGTTTCAATATAAATTATATGACGAATCTATTTTCAATTTTTCTTTTGAATGACAAGTTGCTATATTACTGTAAAGGCATGACTTTTGCACATAAAACCGTGACAGAAACTTAGAATGTACGAGCAAATCTAGTTGAGAACACTACTTGATAGTCAATCACCTCATATAGAATGCAAGCCGTATATGAGAGGAACAAAAGCACCAGAAACGCTTTCATAGTGCCGCGGGATTAGCAGTGATTAGCGATTTATCGATCGGTTTTGGCGGCTTTGTTTGTTGAGCAGAATATGCGAAGTTGGCACGCCGTCGACTGAGTCGGACGTGCGAACGTGGCACATAAAGAGTTAATGACCTTAATTTCACGGCAACATAAGATGAAGCAGGCAGGTTGTATGACACAGATGAACCAAATATTTTCAGAAAGTGCACTGGACTGATAGTTCTGATCAAATCAGTCTGTTTCGAGCCGGGCATTCAACCGTCACCGTCCAACCCATCGATCGATGTGGAATGTTGGACAAATTTTTTGTCATCTCGTGTGACAATCCTTTATGCAAATATTATATTCATAACATCCCCCATTGCAGAAAGTTTTGCGTATCCGAGATTGTCAATGTTATCCAACAAACACAGGGATGAAATTGTACATCAATTCTTCCTGCGAGAAGGCTTTGGCTCGTTTCTGGACAAGCCCCCTATTTCACGTCTTAGTTGTTCTTCGGTCATCCATCATACTGTCACCATCGAATCCATCCATCAATGACTAAACACAAATGAAGACTTAACCAATTCGAAAGCGGATTTGTAAAGTTGAGCAAAATATGACGTCAACTCGTGTGGTAAAGCATTGCGCAGAACCTTCTCCAAGTAAACCTTTTGCATATCAAATAACAAGTTCAGGTCTGTTTCTGCATTCATAACTTTTTTTGAAACAGTATAACACAATCGAACAGTTTGGGGAAAGGTACTTAAAGTGTATGGGTCAATATGTCCAATATCATCATGTAATTTACATGTAGTTACATGAAAAACGTGTTACAAAGCAATGGATAAAAAAAAATGAGAAAAATGATTAGAAATGTATTGGACCATCTTCATAAGCGAGCTCAATGACGAAACTGGCCCATCCGAAATGATACATGATGAAATAATACATTTTAAAACTCCTATATCAATGAGTGAACAGGTGATGTCCAGAATTCTCCAATTTCCTAATCCATAAATGAAACAAGGTTCTTTATTATGAAAGTTCGTTATGCCGAATCGCGTAAATTCCGTATACATAGATTTTTTTTTTATTCGAAAATGAGAAGAAGGTGCATACTAACAAACCTTCCGAATTACGAACCTTAATTCCATTTTGAAACAGACAAATTAAGCAAATCTATTTGTGATAGAAATGCAGGAGACCAGCGTCAGGTCAACTTTGATGATTCACGAGGATGCTGGCCTGAGAAATATACACATTAAGAATAATGACATAGATGAGGATACGTACTATAGTGGCAACATGGATATATAGCTTCATCCAAATGATCATGAGGGCCATAAAGCAATCAAATGGCTGCGGGAAGAAAATTTCAGAGACAGAAATGTCATCTCAACACATATCGTCGCTGGTTTCGCAAACCGACGTATCTCGGCGCGCGATGCGAAAAGACAGTTTCGGGAAAAACGCATTTAAAGATTTCTTATTTTCCTAATGATAAATTCGGGTATATTATTGCATTGGATTGCGGATTTTTCAGAATGTTAGCATAGTAAGGTATTCATTCTGTCTGATGATATGAATTTTCAGTTGTTACACACAAGAAAATGGAAGATATAAGTAAGCAAAGTGGTACGTCACTACGCGAAACCACGAGAACAGGACTCTCACTGAGAAATATGGGTGACGTATCGGTGCGCGTCGTTGAGACTTGCACAGAGACGCGCAGTACAGTTTTCGCAAACCGACGTATCTTTACGCGCGCATAGGTAATACACGTGCTATATGACTCTCTCTTCCTCTTTTCATTTCTTTCTTTCTCTGTCTTATTCCCCCTCTCTTTCTTTCTCTCATTTGACTCTCTTTCTCCTCTTCATTTCTCTTTCCCTCTTTTTCTTTCTTTCTTTCTTTCTCTCTCTCTCTCTCTCATGTGACTCTCTTTTTCCTCTTTTCTTTTCTCTATCTTTCTCTGTCACTTTCTTTTTCTCTCTCATTTGACTTTTTCTTTTTTTTCTTCTCTTCATTTTCTGTCTTTCTTTTCTTTCTCTCTCCTTCTCTCTCATTTGACTCTCTCTCTCTTTCTCCTCTTTTTATTTCTCCAGACTGTCATAACACATGTACACGTACATCAAAACGCACACTTATTCAAATTTCCCTTACACCCACTTAGTCTGTAGTCTGTAGGTAAAAGCAAAATTAATATCACTTAAAATTCAACTATTATGAATAAGTTAAATGTTGTACATTCTATTTAATACTGCATTATAATAACAATAAAAAACAAGATATTTTGGGTTTTTTGCTGGCTACGCCTGCACTCATAAATTAGCGATATTGATTTTCACAAGAAAACTGTATAACAGTGAACAAACAATTAAGATCAGTACCCTCTTAAGAATTATCATTTAAAACAGCGCAATTCAACATATCAATATGGTACATGTATGTACAAATTGTCTTAATCACAACGTGCATAATACCTACAATGTCCTTTGTTTCATTTCAAGTCATGAACCCTCCACAAACCTTTAATACATGTAGTTAAAAATCAAACGAATACTGATAATTCAAATTCATTACATTCCATTTAATGCTGCAATGTGACAATCTATATCGGTTTCAGAAACACATTCCTGGATATCTGTAGGTTTCCGTTGCACTCGTAAATAAGCAACTTGATTTTCACAAAAAAAACAACGGTAAGATAGTGAACATTAGTAGCAGTTAAGATCAAGATCGTTTCAACAATAATCATTAAAATCTGTGCAATTGAACATATCAAAATTGTATGTACATAATTGTTTTCTTCATACTGTGCATAATACCCACAATGTCCTTTGTGAAACTAATTTCAGAAATGAGAAACAAATCTTATATGAAAAATTGAAATCCCCAAAAATAAACTAATGAAATTCATATTTTCATTGAAACATTAAACTCTTAAATAGCTTTTACTTTGGGATGGGGACATTTATTACATTTGTCTGTTTGTTTGCTTTTGTTGGGGAGTACATTTGAATTGCATCTTTCATACAATATGCAAAGTTAGAAGTAAAGAAAACGAACACTTGAGTGTTCAACTGAGATTTTTTTTTAATGCAAACTCTGTAAACTAATTATGAAAGTGGAAATAAAAGAAATGAAATGAAAATAAATAAATCTTTACTTCTTTCATGAAGGTTTGAAACTTGTAATTGCAGGGTAGTTAGTCTTCATGTAAAATATAATGATCTGGAATGGATCTCTGCTGAATCTGTGTCTGTGAATAGACCCTAAAATCGAGTTAGACTTTCCTATCCCTCGTCTCTGTTACACTGTCACGTAGGAGGACGGTCCTTCCATCAAAGCCAGAGATGAAACCTGTTTCAAATAAAGATAAAATCAGGTATCAAATAACTTGATATGATTATGATTTTTTTTTTTTATCAGCAATAAAACGCTTGCATTAAATTGTACAAACAGAAAGATTTTCTACATGGTATAAACTGCGGATAGAGACATAATATATTGAACATTTTGAACATTTTACAGAAATTTTTACCTTGTGGAACTGACTTTCCTTATCTAGCTTGGAAAGGGAATATAGGCTACACTCGAAATGAAATCCTAGAGATAGGAAATAAGTAAAATACAGAACTACAGCTAAAGTTTAAATGTAGAATTAATTTGGAATCTGACTGCTAATCTATCAAATATCAAAATGTTTATATCTAGATTATCTTACCTTTTCCACTTTATTGTTGCATCGTCTAGGCCCAACGTCAGAACAGTCCTCGCGTCCAAGTCAAAGATGACACCTGTTTTAAAGAAAGAAACGATTAAAAAAAGAACACCAAAGTATCCATATACAGACTACATTAGAGATTACATGCAAAAACTTGATTAGCTGTAGTTTCCAATTTATAGATCAGTTGTGCGGAGTCAGTAATGTCTTGTGAGAGTCCTGAGTAGTAAAGTAAGACCTACACCTAGATCCATACTACTCCAGATTTAGATCCAGTCTAGAGTCTACAGTGCTGACAGAAAGTGTTTTCTCCACCAAATAAACAAAATTTTGGTAATCTAGTTCAAATTTGATCTGTTCTAAATATTACTGAACTTGGTCTGAGAGTAATTTAGATCCAAAACCGTACTGCAGACTTAGATTCAGGTCCAGCAAAGTTAGACCTCAGCTCAGGCTCTGGAAGGTAGCAAAGCTGCACTCAATACTGTTAAAGTTAACATAGGGATAGATAATTTTTAATCCAAACACTGAAAGTGTCATTTTGTATACATTTAGTATCTAGTCTTAATAGTACCTTAGAACTTCTGACAGTTTCCTTAGGTCATGCTCATGATGCTACCCAGTGCCAGGATCTGCCTCCAGAGATGAAACCTGTTTCGAATAAGGATAAAGTCAGGTATCGAATTACTTGATATGATTATGATTTCTCTTTTTTTTAATCATCAGAAATAAAACGCTGGCATTAAAGTGTACAAACAGAAAGATTTTCTCCATGGGACAAACTGAGGCTAGAGACATAAGTGAACATTTTGAATATTTCAATGACTGCTAATCTGTCAACTATTAAAATGTTTATATCTAGACTATCTTACCTTTTCCACTTTATTGTTGCATCGTCTAGGCCCAACGTCAGAACGGTCCTCGCGTCCAAGTCAAAGATGACACCTGTTTTAATGAAAGAAAAGTTTTTTTTTAAATAGAAATAAAGTATCCATATACAGACTACATTAGAGATTACATGCAAAAATTTGACTAGTTGTAGTTTCCAATTTATAGATCAGTTATACGGAGTCATTAATGTCTTGTGAGAGTCCCGAGTACATGTACTAAAGTAAGACCTACACCTAGATCCATACTACTACAGATTTAGATCCAGTCTAGAGTCTACAGTGCTGACAGAAAGTTTTTTCTCCACCAAATAAAAAAAAAGTTTGGTAATCTAGTTCAAAATTTGATCTCATCTTGTATACATCTAGTATCTAGTCTTAATAGTACCTTAGAACTTCTGCAGTTTCCTTATGTCATGCTCATGATGCTACTCAGTGCCAGGCTCTGCCTCCAGAGATGAAACCTGTTTCAATTTCAATTTTCAATTTCAATTTATTCGGCAACTGATTGATACAACATAAAAAAGTGCACATTATAAAAGACATAACATTCAAAGGCCGGGACCCCTTGTAAGCAACTAGTGCTTGTTATGGGGCCCCTTTGCAGCAATCAAACAATCAATAACAAAAATGCAATTAAGCATATATCGAAATTTCTGTCATAAGTAGTAAATTAGAAAATACAGAATTACGTTACAATATACACATAGACATACGCAAGCATACACTCAGTAAAAAATGCAATGCAAGAGATTGGTAAGAGGGTGAAGAAACGAAGATAAAGAAAGAAGAAAAAGTACAGCTGTTGAAGTCTACTCAGTCAAGGATGATAGTTTTTTAAATGTAACACGTTTGAATAGGGTTCTGAAACGAGTAAGTGTAGTACTGGATTTAAGATCAGAAGAAATTAAATTCCATTCATGAGCCCCTGTGAATCGAATAGAATGAGACCTTGTTGTTAAGCGACAACTTGGAACTCGAAGATTATCTTTAGAACGGGTTGAGTATGCATGGAATGACGAATTTGTTCTAAACATGTTTTGAAAAATGGAAGGGAGTATCCCTTTATGATACTTAAACATGAATACCAATACTTTAAGTTGCACAAGTTCAAATATAGGAATGATTTTATTTTTAATGAAAAGAGGTAGACTCGGACTTCGAAAATCACTTTTTGTTACAAGCCGTACCGCACGTTTTTGTAATCTGAACAGTTTGTCAATATGAACTTTGTATGTCTTGCCCCAAATTTCACTGCAATAGTTAAGGTGAGGTAATATTAAAGCATTGTAAATAAAAAGCAATATTTTTCTTGGTAAAAAAGATTTAAGTTTAGATAGAATTCCTATACTTCTCGATATTTTAGCGGTGATGTTTGTAATGTGACACTTCCAATCGAGAGACTCATGGATTAAAATACCTAAAAAATTCATTGATTCAGTTCTATCTATAACAGCACTTTCTATTTGTATTGGAGAAAGATTTTGTGGTACTTTCTTTCTTTTGGAATGGAACAAAACATACTTTGTTTTCTTAAAATTCAAAAGCAATTTATTGCATTTAAACCACTCATTTAACATACAAAGTTCTTTATTCAATGTAAGTACAAGTGAAGTAACATTTTCATGAGAGTAAAATACCACAGTATCATCTGCAAAAAGTGAAAATCTCAAAATTTTTGAACAATTGATTATGTCATTTACATATACAAGGAATAAAAGGGGCCCAAGTACAGAACCTTGCGGTACGCCAAGAGTTACATCTAATTGAGTGGATTCGACACCATCGACCACCACATACTGCCGTCTATTTGATAAATAACTACCAAACCATTGCAGAGGTAAACCTCTTATTCCGTAGAGATGTAGTTTCGTTAGCAGGATGTGGTGGTCGATGGTGTCGAACGCCTTTGAGAGATCCATAAATACACCACAGCAATAATTACCTCTGTCAATTTCTTGAAGAATGTAGTCAGTAAAACAAATAACACTGAGTGAAGTAGAATAATTTTTACGAAAACCGAATTGCTCAGAAATTAATATATTATTTTTAGTAAGGAACTCATAGAGCCTGTCATACATAAGTCTTTCTAGAAGTTTAGAAAAAATTGAAAGAAGAGCAACAGGTCTATAATTATCAATATATTTTGGATCATCTTTTTTATGCAAAGGTACAATCTTCGCTGTCTTTAATTTTTCAGGTACAAAACCAGTGCTTAAAGATTTATTAAAAATATCACATAAGGGGTCAACTATGTAATGTATACAATCCTTGACAACACGAGGGGATATATCATCAGGCCCACTTGCCTTTGAAATTTTTATAAAAGAAGACAATTTTAACAATTCATAAATAGTGGTGGGTTTAACAAAAAATGATTCAGCGTTCTCACATGAAACAAACTCTTGGAATGAGTGTGATGGGCTGCATACCGATTTTGACAACTTTTGGCCAACATTAATGAAATAAGAGTTAAATTGATTCACAATATCTTGCTTTGAGGAAAACTTACAATTATCAAAATACATATTGTTTGGCATTAAATTATGTTTTTTCTTACCTAAGATACTATTTATATGACACCATGTTTTCTTTAAGTCACCTTTTACAGACGAGAACAATTCATTATAATATCTATATTTAGAATAACGAATGGTGTTTGTAAGTTTGTTTTTATAATCTTTATAAGCAGTCTTATGTTTTGTGTCTAGATTCTTTAAACTTGCCTTATATAATCTGTTTTTACGATTTATAGACTTAAGAATACCTTTAGTAATCCAAGGTTTCTTACACTTATCCACCTTATTCACATGAATAGTCTTAAAAGGAAAACAATCATCATATAAATCATAAAATTTTTCAAAAAATGTGTTATAACACTCGTCAACATTTATACATTCTTTTACATTTGACCAATCGACAGTTTTTAGTTTCTCACGAAATGACAAAAGGTTTGTATCATTGATAATTCTTTTACGTACTTCTTTTTTCTTTGAAATGTTATGTTTAATACTTGTTCTGTTTTTTACTATGCCAAATACTGGAAAGTGATCAGAAAGGTCATCATAGATGATTCCGCTGTAATTTTTTTTTTCAGGGGTGTTAGAATATATGTTGTCAATTAAAGAGGCTCTATTTGCTGAGATGCGAGTTGGTTTTGTGATCATTGGAAAAAAATGAAAAGAATACATCATGTCTAAGAATTCATTTGTTTTGTGATGGGAACCAGAATTTAGTAAGTCGATATTGAAGTCGCCCAGGAGATAGATTTCTTTCTTTTCATTTTCCAGTATTTCAAAAATATCGTTAATTCTGGAAGTAAAATCTGATATGTCAGTGTTTGGTGGATGATAAATACATGCAACAACAATAGATTTGTCATTAAGGCTAACTTCTATAAAGAGCATTTCATAATTGTTTGATATACATGATAAGTCGGTTCGTAATACAAACTGATATTCATTTCTTACATAAAGGGCTACACCACCGCCAACCTTTCCAGCTGGTCTACAAATATGAACAAGAGAATAATTATCAATATCATACAAACCTAAATTCACTTTTGTGTTAAACCATGTTTCAGAAACTGCTATAACACTGAAATTAAAATCAAGGGAGGATAAAAGTGTGTTAAAAGAATCAAAATTTTTCTGAAGGCTTCTTGCGTTTATATGGAAAAGGGAAAAATCCGAACACTTATTTGCATATTTTGTATGAAAGTCTTCAGTAAACATATATTCACAATTATTTTCGAAATAGTTCTGTGCGTCAGCAGTTTCATTATTGTCTGTATGATGTACGGAATTAATAGTAAAAGGGTTAATCTTTAATGACTGTATTTTGCTGATATCAATCTCAGTAGACAAGTGAAAAAAGCTGCGTAAAGATAGAGAGAATTCATTATCATCGGAAATATGGTTAAATGGCAGGGCATCTGAAACACAGTTTACACACAACCATGACTGAGTAGAGGAAGAAGCATTGCAATTCACACACGCATACATTCACGTACAGAAAAACCTACTGTTAACTAAAGTATACAAATATATATTATCAAGCTGGTACGAGGAATAAATTGTAAAAATGAATGCTGGGATAACTGTTGTAGTGCCCAGCAATGTAGCCTTATTTCTTCCCAGGCAGTAACAATTTCAGACTTCTAATTGCAAAAAAGAAAAAATACAATATGAATTATCTTTAACGTAAATGACAGATCTGCATTCGGCAGAATCAAGCTTCGTCTATATAACGAAAATCAAATTAGAACAACAACAACGAAAAACTTTAAGCAATTCAAGTGATTAAAAAGGAGAAAAAAATCCTATTGAAGGGGTAAAAATTATAACAGTCACTTTTTTACCTTTGCTCTGTAAAAAAAATACTACGTTCGCCAATAATTACGTTTAGAATTATGTAAAAAGTTGATATTGCATTTAGAGCATTGAGTATCATAATTGCACAATTAAGTACACTGGAGAAGTAGATTAAGATATCCGCGATGAGTTGGCAAAGTAAATTAAGGTCGGAAATGCAACAGCGCCGAGGATAAAGAGAAGGCATTTCCTTGCCGAACAGATGATAGCATGATATAACATTTAGTGGCCAGGTTTTTGTGTACTCAGCAGGGGGGGGGGGGGGGGGGGGGGAGGGGTTCCAATCCAGGCGAGTGCACTGCTGTATGTTAAACCATATGGGGAGTAGGCTGACGAGCGAAAGCCCGCGCGTTTATGATCACGTGGTCACAAAAAGCGGCATCTCGCTGGCATCCAAGGGTTCCGCGTAATCTGGCGTCCTCCACACACATACTATACGCACACACACACACACACACACACACACACACAAGAATCCTTGATGCCCTTGACTAAGTGGGTAATAGCTTTTGCTTGAACATAATGTGAAGAAGGTTCCACTGGCAGAGCTCAATGGACGAGAACAACTCGTCGAAGGATCGACCGTGACACCGGAATGAGGGGGGAGGGGGGGGGGGGCGGGTGCGATCCACTCGAGTGCACCGCTGTTAGCATCCAAGCCATACATGGACTGACGAGCGAACATGGTTGACTGAGCAAGTAATAGCTCCTGGGCTGGACAACAATGTGAAAAAGGTTCACTGGCAGGGCCCAGTGGATGAGCAAGAACCGTAATTAAGGATGACTTTCCACGCCAACAATAACCCAAGATAGGCTGCAATATATAAACAATGACATGAAAAAGGAATCGCTTAGTGAGCTCCATCTCAGAATCAATGACACGTTGCGTTCTCATTTCAACTTTAACGGACTTGCACAGCCTTAGGAATTTCCCATTAGGTTCCTGAGGTCGTCTTTGCTCTTAATGGCGACCCTTCTCTCCCCCTGTTTAAGCAGTGCATAGATTCGGCCATCTTTCGAATAAGGATAGAGTCAGGTATCAAATAACTTGATATGATTATGATTTTTTTTTAATCATCAGAAATAAGACGCTGGCATTAACGTGTACAAAGAGAAAGATTTTCTACATGGTATAAACTGGGGCTAGAGACATAGTATAGTGAACATTTTGAACATTTCAAAGAAAATTTTGACTCTGTGGTTCCAACTGGCTTTCCTTATCTAATTTGGAAAGGGAATATAGGCCACACTGGAAATGAAATCCTAGAGATTAGAAATAAGTAAAATACAGAACTACAGCTGTAGTTTAAATGTAGAACAAATTTGGAATCTGACTGCTAATCTATCAACTATTAAAATGTTCATATCGAGACTATCTTACCTTTTACACTTTATTGTTGCATCGTCTAGGCCCAACGTCAGAACGGTCCTCGCGTCCAAGTCAAAGATGACACCTGTTTTAAAGAAAGAAAATATTTCTAGAGTCTGCAGTGCTGACAGAATGTGTCTTCTCCCCCAAATAAACAAAATTTTGGTAATCTAGTTCAAAATTTGATCTGTTCTAGATATTACTGAACGTGGTCTTAGAGTAATTTAGATCCAAAACTGTACTGCAGACTTAGATTCAGGTCCAGCAAAGTTAGACCTGAAGCTCAGGCTCAGGAAGGTAGCAAAGCTGCATTCAATACTGTTATCGGTACCTTCAGTTAACATCGGGATAGATAATTTTTAAATCAACCAGTGAAAGACACATCTTGTAAATATGTAGTATCTAGTCCTAACAATACCTTAGAACTTCTGACAGTTTCCTTAGGTCATGCTCATGATGCTACTCTGTGCTGGGCTCTGCCTCTGGCCTGATTTTCCCTTTAGGACCAGTCAAAAGAATTTTTTTATTTTTTTTTTTGTTTCTACTGATATTTGAGGCTATGATTTTGCACTAAATTGCTTCACCCTAGTATTGTTGTATGAACTAAATTTATAGTTTCTGGGCTTTTAAGGCTTAGCTTTATTGCTGGGTAATGAACAGATTTAGCACTGACCATCCATTCTTACACCAATCTCTAGTTGTAACTTGAACAGAACATAAAGTTACAAATATGATACATGTACATGTATGGTAGGTTTCCAACAAATCAACACTGTAGAGTAACTACACTGCTAGTGGTACATTGAAACCGACACCTATTCTATTTATAGCATTGCGTGTAGAGAACGAACTTTCACGCACAGTGGTTCTTGGATGGATGAGTAGACATCCCAAACATCTCTTGTGTAATCTTCACTGGGAATTTGAGGATGACCAAATATTACTAAGAAACGCAATGATAAACAAGATCAACAGCAACATAAATGATACCGTAGATCATAAATGCACATTCGAAAAGCATTACGAGCACTTCACACGTTTTGGAAATAGAGTGTAGGGGTGTTGGTTTCAAAGTATAGGTCTACTCTAGGCCAGGCCTACCCCACACAGGCCTTAATACACACAGCGCAATTGAGTGCATCAAAATAACACCCTATGCGTGCACCCTTATGAATTCAGAGTAGTTTCTCTATATGTGAGTGAAATTTCAGGGAATTTGTGAGATACTGTAAGTTTTGGTTGATAGGAAAACATTAGGGTGTCGCTGTACAAGACACTCAACCATTACTAGCATCGACATCACAGCCCAGTCGCTGTGATGTACGCAAGCTAAGAGCGATTTTACATAACACATTTCTCAACGGGTGGGGCTACGTATCATTTTCCCCCTTATAATTGTTGAAAATAATTTCATACTGATATTTCACAAGAATCTATGTGATTTTAGTGACTTGTTATATATATATCTTTCATTTACAGGAAGGGACCGTTTTGAAATCGATTACTTACCGAAGATAATTGCCATTTCTAGGAAGTTCCGTCAGGTCGTCCCCTACTCCACTGTTGGCTAAAAGTTTTCGCGAAGTGACGTTCCCCGCGCACGTCACTTTGCGAAACCACTGTTCGCTGTTTTCACTACGTACGCCAGTTCGGATGATGTCATTATGCCGTCATCGAGTGGTTTTCTTGTCTAATCTCTTTTGGAAGTGATAGATAATTGAATATAGAGTTTTAAAATGATCATAACTCAAACACCAAAAAAATCGAGAAATTTGCCACTTGCGTCAGTTTGCGAAACCAGCGACGATATTCCCAAGGTACACCGGAATCCAAGAGGGCACTATAGTATTGATTCAATCTCAAGCATCTTGAATGTCTGTCATGACTGACTGAAATCTACTTGTAAAGTGAATACGTTGCAGATGGTCAAAACATTGTCAATCTCAGGTAGTCTCTTGATTTGACAGCTGTTCATTGCTGTTTCCGCCTATTAAATACGGTTTCTTTAAGCTTAAAGTTTGCTTGCTATCTACCCGCGGAAACTTGCCTGTATTACGTGATCTGTATTACGTTGATTCACACTAAATCCCTCTCGTCAACCTTCGTAACGGAGACATAAAGGAAATCAAGGCGATTATCAAGCTGTCCAAGAGCGTCCTCCTGTCCGTTATAGGGTATCGAGGTATTTAGCCTTGTAAACGAAAGAAAAAGAGTTTGTGACCCACTCCTTCAGGCTTATCAGGCATCACGAACACAACGTGTGTGCTACGGAAAGGATGAAGTGGGGAGAGTACAGTAATAAGCAAGGTTCAAAGGTGTTTCTTGTTTTATTGATTGCACTGTCGCATCCTACAATTTTCAATTCAATCAAGACACACTTTTTTTTTATTTAACTGGACATCTAATATGAACACAGGTTTTGCGCTTTATGATATTAATTGATATCAATATTATTATTATCATCATCATTACGATTATTTTGGAAATAGCCAAATGCATCTGAAGGAGAGCGTATAATGGTCAAAAGTGTCCATCAAAGTTTTCAGGAATAAATTATGATTTTTTTTTTTGCTTCATTTTAGTGGAACATTAGGGCTTCAGCCGCGCTTGAATACAAAGGGAATACCGTTAAACCACACTCAAAAAATAATAAAATGAATAAAATAATCATCTCCGTGGAAAGTACACATTCCTTCACTTATGACATACATTGAGGTTGTATTATTCCCGTTGTATTTGAAAAGAATTAGGTGAAATATTCCTGTTTTATAATAATGCTAGTAAAATTAAGGATAGTGCTGAATTCTCTTCAGTATTAAACATTTTTCTTCTTTAAATCATCTTGATATCGTTGTCGCACCACGATATCACGGTATGTAGTACTTTAAAATCTCGAATGATGACATGTTTTAACTCAAACGTTAAAGGAAAATAAATGCCTTTGAACCTCATATTGAGGTGAATTTCTCTTTTGTATAATTAATGATTAATGAGTAACTACACTGATTGTCGCAAAAATAAATTGAGCATTCATCCTTGTAAGTCACTTTGAACACCTTGAGCTTGGTTGAAAAGTTTAGAAATTATGAACAATTGTCATATCTTATTTTATGCATACACTAAAGAAATACACACATGCACAAGTACGCACATGATATGTATAGGTTTTCCCATTCATTTTCAAACTTTTTCCATTCAATTTCACACATTTTTACTTCAATTTCGTCGCGGGAGTCAGAAATAGGCAAATCTTACTTTCAAATTCGTCTTTCGTCTTTTCTTTTCAAATAAAGCCCATTCAATTTAGTCATTTGGCATACATTTTCGTCATTAACAGATCAAATTCGTCAGTCTCACTCGCAGTACTCAAAACAGCAAGATCAATTTCGTCTTTTGTCAATCATTTTCGTTAAATTTTCATTCACATTCGTCTCATATTTCTATCCGGTGTGATTTGCCAGTCATTCATGTATTTTTATTCTGTAACCGTTCACATTTACATTCAGGAGTTAACATACACACAAGTGTCCCCCCCCCCCCCAACACACACACGGAACCACAGATACAGACACACACACAAGCAATCCGAGTACACACTGATACAAACAGACGTCCGTCTCGCATACGACAACATCTGGCTATTAAATTTGAATGAAAAAGTCATGAGATTGTGCGAACAAAAACGAATTTGATCTTCACATCCTGCGATCCGTCAGCGGGAGGGATTAATTTGAATGACAATTGACGATTTTGAATGCTATGTCTTCGAAAATATTTGACGAAAAAGGTATTACAATGACAACTGACAAAATTGAAGTTAGGATTTGCGTTCCACGTGCTTCTCGGGACGAAATTGAATAATACATCTTTGAAATTGAATGACAAAAGTGTGAAAATGGATGGGAAAACCTATATTAAACAACACGTATATTCAATATGTGTGTGTTTTTTTATTGAGATGTCAGGTGCCTCCTGTTTAAAAGACACATTTAATTATAGTGAAATCTACGTGTAACAGAAATGCAACAGACCATGACCAAAATGCAACGATAATAGTATCGAAGCAACATGACGAAATGGCTGCGAACAAATGTCGAGAGGGACATTCGATGGCCGAAGCAACTCAAAAGGCCGCTGGGATAACCCAATCAGAGGTAGAAAAGTTATCTGAACAAAATAATGCCATAACCTTTTGATAAAGGCACACCGACTAGGGATTCAAGAGGGCGCTGTTGCATAAATCCACTCAGATTCCACTCTCCCGATTGCATCCACGATACATTATTATTTCGAACGTCCGAATAGATTAAAAATGTAGAAAATGGTTGAAATAACGACAAGATCAATTTTGTCTGCTTACTCAGCCGTATTAATGGATGGTTTCGCCCACTACATACGATTTTTTTAAAAGTCAAACTTTGCTCACAAGCTATCCAGGAAAATTCGTGACCTGCTTAAATGACACCAACTTCGCATCGTCGATCTTATTAATTGAGGTCGAGGCGATTACTAAAATTATCTAACTGAGCCATCTTAAATCTCGTCCCATGTGCATACTAACGAAACATTAAGCCCATTAGAATGAAATAATCGTACGATGTTAATTTCCTCTTTCAGGTTGTTCAATCATTAGAAAAAAAACAACCCAACAACTTGTATGAGGGGATTACAGTCATAAGTGAAATTTAGTGTCGTCTCTCGTTAAACTACCAACATTAGTCACTGTCACATTGTAAGATAAATGTTCAAGTTTGGATTTAGCCAAGCGCTACAGGAAAAAAAAAATCGCCGTGCTCTGAAAAGGCCTTTCACTGTGTCAGGAACAGAAACTTGTTGAAGCTTGTTGAAACTTTTTTAAGGGCTTTAAAATGGTTCTATGGGCGCTTAAACACAAAGAGAACCACCCCCAAAAAACAAAACAAAAAACAAACAAACAAACAAACAAACAAACAAACAAACAAAACACTGTTTTTGAAATCATCTGAATGAACTATAAAACATTCTTTTGTTAAAATCTTGTTGTCTAAATCATTTTAATGAACTATATAATATCCTTTTATCACTACTATTTCCATTCCCTTTTAAAAGAGGCAAGTGAAATATCCTTTCGTTATGATAGCAAACTAAAGAAACAATGCTGAATTCTCTTGATAATTATTGTTTTTTTTTTTGTATTGATGTCATAACACGACAGATTATTGTGTTTTTGTTGTCCAGTAATGACGTAGTTTTAACTTAAACTTTAAAAAAGTAATAAAATCTGAGCGGGTTATTCGAGTCTCCTCAAACTTCACTAATGTTAAGAATACATTCATGATATATTAGGGATATATTCCCATTTGGATGATGTCTACAGCAGTGTGATTATGTTGATTGGTGTAAGGAAAAAAATGGAGGATTCATCCCTGCGGGTCACTATAATTACTTTCAGCTTGATTAAGCAATTATGGAAAACGCAATACAATGCCATGGCTATATACACAAACACACACACACACACGCGCGCGCGCGCGCACACACATCATAATGCATGTTATATAACGCCTAAAGAGATCCTTGTCATTTGATTGGTTGTTTGACATTCATCATTCGGCCTATTTCACTATGACGTCATCATCCGTGCAATTGTGGCTCCATTTACCGTGCAATTGTAGATCCATACGATTTGCTCCATTGCACGCTCGCTGATAGTCCGACACATTACGTGTGTAAAACGCTTGCGTTTGTAGTGTGTATGCGACAGCGCGCTAGCGTAAAGCGCTCAGTGAAAGCCCTCGCGATCTCAGATTCTTTCTTGTTTCTAAATTAATAAAACATCAAAAGAAAATGACAAGTATCTACTTTAGGCGTTATATAAAACAAATTATTTTTTTTTCATTCGTGCAATGAACAGAATATTTCATTCGCTGAAAGATAAAATGTTTGATTCATGCAAGTCTGCTGCCCCTCGTTGAATGGATCATTTAATCTTTCACCTCATGAAATATTCTGTCCATTGTAGTCATAAACATTCATTATTTGTATAATATTCATACAAAATAAAGCAAAGTGTGTGCTTAAGCGTGTACAGTGAAAGTTTTATCTTTCTTTCCTCTCTCTCTCACTCTCTCAGAGAGATGGCGCATGCACGATAGGCCTATATTAAACATTATTGTTGTGTTGTTTTGTTTTGTTTTGTTTTGTTTTAGTTTTTGTTTTGTTTTGAAACATTAGGCCTATTGGAATCTGCTCGGCTCAGTGTTTGCTTGTTTTTGACCACGTAATTACGCGAATGGCAATGGCGCAATGTGATGTTATTTGCGATCTCATACCCGCCATGCGTGCTCTCTTCATCTACAGCTAACTCTTCAAAGAGCCAAATAATCTCCAACATTGCACAATGCCTACAAATAAAGGTAACGATACATCTGCAATACACTATGTACGATCTATTTCGGGCATACATTCGATTTTTCGTCTTCCTCGTCTCCCTCTCCTTGTTTGTTTGTTTGTTTGTTTTTTCCTTTTTCCTTCTTCTTCTGTAACATCATGGTTGTTATTTGTTATAGTACGGGCAATAGCCAATAGTATTCCCGAAGGTTCAAGGCAAATCCATATAAGCGTAGGGGGAAGCACGAATCTGAAAGCAAAGAAGATGACTTTACACTACTAGCAAAATCCTTCATGGTAAAAAGAAAAAAAAAAAAAGATAATAATGCAGAGGTATAAAATAGAAGAGGAAAAAAACCGTAAAGAGAAGGACACAAACGTCGAGATTTATACATCATTTCTGGGCGTATTTTTGAAGGATGGAGAGAGATAGACAGAGAGAGAGAGAGAGAGAGAGACAGAGAGTAACATAAAGAAAAGAAATGAAGAAATAGAGACATGCAAGACAAGTTTATGCACCCCGGCACTCTTTTACACTATTGATCTTTTAATGACAAAGAGTAAAAAAGAAAAAAAAAATCGAAACATCGATTTTCGTCTTCCTCGGAAGAAAATTGTATCGCACATCCATTAGCTCTGGCACTGTAAATCATGCATGGATTGATGACGATTACTAGTATACATTTGATATTGTATCATATCAGCAAAAAAAAAAAATGAGATGATGATTATTTGTCATCTTCATCTGAGGAAAATCTTCTTGAATTCAATTCCCTTCGTTAAACTTTATAAGATATGAGAAAAAACAAACAAACGAGATAGAGGTGAATTCGTCCTGACTTTGCAGGGAATCCAAAATGACTTCAACTTTTGATCAAAGATGTCATTCATGTCTTTCTGACTTCTAGCATTCAAGCATTCAAGTATTTTACTTTGCGATGTGCTTTCATATAAAAGCAGTGTTGAAGTTTTCCGAAGTTCCATTTCGTCCTTCCGGATGTTCACTGCGAGACCAGCCTGATCTTCGTCACATGAGGTAAGGTTTGGTGTCTATGTATTTGTTTTTGTTGCGATGAATTAAGCAGTTATCAGAATATGTTACTAGTACACACGGCAGACGTTTTTAGCATTTCTTTTTTTTTTTGCTGAAATGCAAAGGCAGGGGCACACTTAATTTTAAAGAATTCCTTTGACAGTTTTCCTGCTCTTGTTTCTAGTTGGCCTAATATATTTCCATCTCGTGCAAACTATCCCTGCGGTGCTATCAAACTATGTTAAAGCATGAAAGGTTAACCAGAAAGACAATGGAAACCTTTAGTCATACACACAACGGATTGTTGTTGTTGTTGTTGTTTTTTTAATAACCTACAATTCTGAATAGCTGTACTCTCACATGATACTCGAGAATGTGGTGACCATGTGTATCTACTTGGCATAGAGACGTGCGTGTACGCATATTATATTATGGTTTTCTAACAAGAATATTCAACTCAAATTTTCAGTCATAAACGGAATTGATATGACAAAGCTGGTAGACTTCTGCATATTGGTGTGACAGTCTCCCCCCCCCCCCAAAAAAAAAACACACCCAAAAAAGCATGTATATACAGACACATACAAACGCACATAGAGATAAATATGTACTGAGTCCATAAAAGTAAGAGATTAAGGATGTTGATACAACATTCTCCCATTCAATTTTGTTCTTTAGAAGATTTGTCTCGAAGGATCGGTGAAAGACAAAAGAAAAAAGAAAATCCATTTTCTGAATCTCAGTTCCATTTCGAAATTTCACCACAATTGACATGTCTTGTATGTGGTTTTATAGCACAAGACTATTTTTAGAGATAAACTTTATAGTCAGCCTTTACAAATTACTTTGAAATTCAATAAGTTTGGAAATTGTAAATGTGTCACAGGCTTGCTCTAAACATTATATACCCTATATGCACAAAATAACAAGTTTTCACAGCAACGAACATCCCCACTGAATAACGAAGATTCATTGAAATGATTTCTTGTTATTAAGACTAGTGTCCTTGGTTTTTGATATTACGATTCAAACACTTTTCAAATATATGTTATAACTATAATATGAATGTCACCATGCTTATAAAAAAATCACGTAAAGGATGAAGATCGAATGTAGTGAGATGAGTGATTGTAGTGATATGCATGATATTGAATATTGAAAGGCATAACAACAACAACAACAAAAGAGAAATGATTTGTCTTACGCTGTACTTTTACACTTTGCTTTGTAACTTCAGATCACAAGGAATTAGCTTTCAAAACAATGAGTGCATCGCTTACTGCAGTGTCTGCAAAACCACACTTCAATGGGGTATGGACCGAAACGCTTACAGTTTCCGCCCAGTCAGGTGCCGATGAGAATGGCAATTTTTCGTCCGTAGCTGAAGGAACCCTGATTACTTGGTCTTGGGAGGTTATGACGTGGTCCTGGTATACTTTCTGTGAGCTTCTTATCGCAGTTATTGGGATTACTGGCAACGTTCTCGTCATCGCTGTAGTGTTCGGCCGTCGCTCGAAGAGTCGCGGAAAGTGCCGCTCAATGGATATCTTTGTCGGGAATCTGGCGATAGCTGATTTTCTCACTTCGATCCTTTTGGTTCCGCACCCAAAAGTCAAATCTATTCCCAATTCATGGACTGCAGCATTCTTTTGTAAAGCCGTGGAAGGCAATTATTTGATATGGACAACGATTACGGCGTCGATCTATAGCCTGGTGTCAGTGTCCGTTGATCGTTTCGTTGCTGTCGTTTATCCGATCTATTATAAGCGCTTCATCAATCGCCGACTTGTCAATCTCATCGTTGGTCTCATCTGGACGGTATCATGTGTCTTCATGGTTCAAAACCTCTCAAACAACACTACAGGCGCGATAGTTGGAAAGTGCGTGTATCTGAGACCACCGCGAAACCTTGAAATCTTCTACGGTATTTATATGTTCGTTGTCCAGTTTGCTATCCCAACCACCATCATGCTTGCAACCCAAATAGCCATTGCGCGCTCACTCCGGCGGGAGGCCGCTCGCTTCGTATCGAATGAGTCCACGGCATCGTTCCACCAAATCGCCCGATCTCGAGTCATCACGCTAACATTTACGGTTATCCTTATCTACTTCATATGCTTTGCTCCAGACCAGATAGCATATATGGCTTTTAACCTTGGACTCGCTCCGTCATATGATGTCCGCAGTCCTTTTGCACACGTTCTCGTCGCACTCGTCACTTGTAACTCATGCTTAAACCCAATAGTATATACCCTTCGCCATCCACAATTCCGTGAAGCCGTCAAGGATTTCTTCAGGAAAACAAGCAAAAGAAATACACCAATTTTTGAGGATCTGGACCCCCAATTCCGACCCGAAAAAATGTCATCCTAGAATCGAGAATGCTTAACTGTTTGTTATGCTCTCACGCGTTGTCAATTTGCCGGCATACTATTAGAAAGATGGAATCATTTCGTGACAACCATGTACACAAAGCAACACACATTAGTATGATGGACACTAACGTAG
Source organism: Diadema antillarum (assembly GCF_040938485.1). Taxonomy (NCBI): domain Eukaryota; kingdom Metazoa; phylum Echinodermata; class Echinoidea; order Diadematoida; family Diadematidae; genus Diadema; species Diadema antillarum. The sequence goes on from NW_027271380.1 coordinate 863,840, forward strand.
TATTAACAGGATTTACAATGCACCGGACTGCTGTTTGTACCCCGTTTTCCTTTCTTTTCTTTTCTATTTTTCGTTTTCCCTTAAGACACAACTGTCATTTCAAACATGATGAACATTAATGAGGGCAAAAACGTATTTCATGTATGCATCATGGCCTGTGACAACGATGGAATACAGCGGGTTAACATCATGGCATCATCGTTTTTAAAAGAGCTCATCCTATTACAAGCCCTGCAACCGTCAATTTCTTGAAACCTCATTTTCTCTTTTTGGTCTGTTTCTTTTTTTTTCCATTTTAATCGTTGATATTCACTGACAGCGTTTCTAGAGAGTAAGAAAAAAAAACTTAATTCATTCCTACCCTTGTTAAAGGTCCTGTCACACCTTTCACACGCAAGACATGCGTGTACTGACTTGCGAAGAACAATTTTTGCTACCCGAAGCTCCCCGCAGATAGTCCGCACATGACAAAACCTAGCACATATCTCGCCCGTAGTTGCCCGTAGTTGCCCGTAGTTGCCCGTAGTTGCGTTTTATCCATGTGACCTGCGTGTCAGGCGCAAGGGTGGCGCGTGAGGGCTGACAAGTCGGTGAAAGAATCCCAATATGGCAAAGGTCCCACAGAATGTCATTAGGAAGCTTTAGATTTGCGGTGCGGACGGTTGAGACGATGAGTGCGTTGGACGTTCTCCTCTCTTCCTTCGTCGTGCTGAAAAGTAGCTTTAGATTACGTGGAGACACAACCTACAAAAGAAATAAGAAAATAAAATAAAATAGAATGGAGCCTATGAAAACTTAGACGACGCAAGCTATAGATCGAGTTTGAAAGCGATTATGCGCATGCCCAGAACAGGTTTTGTTTTTTCCCTCTGAACGTCCCCGTCGAAAAAGAAAAACCCACCAAAAAATCCCGACCATCTTGGCCGAAGCCGACTCTCACTGTTACTAACCAGCAGAAAGGCAATAACTGACCCTCAGCATGAACGCAATTTGCTCATATAGCTCGCTCCACGCCCGCGGAACTGACCACCTACACGGATGTTTTCAGTATCAGCACCATTCCTTGCCAGTAAACACACACGTATTATGCTCGTAGAATGCCCGCAGATGACACGCATGTCCGGCGCATAGGCACAGATCCACGGGCAACCTACGTACTTCAAGCAGGTTAACTGCCTGCAGCTACCGGCTGCGAGCACGCGAACGATTTGCGAAGGATTTGCCATTTGCGTCCTTCGCAAATCCTTCGTGTGCTCCGTTATTGCTATACATTTTTTTCCAACTAAAATAATCGTAACGTATATTCGAATAACGTATATATTTGCAACTAAAGGTGAAATAAGGAATAGTCTGGGGTTCGTCGAAATATAAAGCACGAGAGCAAAGAATGATTGCAGGGGAATGAAACCCTAACTATTACTGTCAATTATTGAAATCTAAAAACAATGTATGCAGAAAAGTATATAAACGCAGTGAAGTCCGTATTTTAAGACCGAGAAAAAAGGGATAAAAAGATTTTATTTCATCAAAGAATAAAAAAAAAAACCAGCGTCCATTTAGATACACTCAGCAAGCGATATCGCCATCTCCAAAAGGCTAATGTTCCTTTTATTGTTGTTGTTGTTGTGTCTCACAGACTTAATTGAAAGAAAGTGAGTATAGACCCTACTGACAAAAAAAAAATGCCGACCAGAGTTATATATAGATAGCACAGTGGGGTAGTTGGTGTTCTTTTTGTTGTTGATGATGTTGCTGGTTTTACATAAAAAAGCAAATCTGTATCACCTCTATTGAGTGTTGTTTACATGGCAACAGCACGAAAACCAGGAGGGGCCTATTCTAAGGTATCGGTGCATCCGATGCATTGGCGCCATTAGATCATTTTCCAGATTCGAGGGCTACAATCGGTAAGTAAAGCTGAACGCGGTTCCACATCTCTGTATACAAAAATAAATATCTATATGAATAAATTTGTATTATTAATGATATGAAGTGTTTCATTGCGGAATGAGCTAAGCGATATTTTTGAACATTTCAAAGAAAAGTACATTATCAGATAGAGCAAAATTAAACCTTTACAGTAATGCCTCAATTGTAATGTGACAAGGAATATCGTTCAGGTTATGATTTAAAATATTCTGTATGTTCTCATTATGTTCTTTGTTTTCTTAACATTTTAAATCACAAATATCTCAACTAAACAAGAATGGATGAAGCTCATTTTGGAATAAAACGAAACATGGTCGTGTGTATGTGTATGTGTGACCGTGCATGAAAAACCCACGAACAAGACGCAGCCCTTGATTTAACGTGACGACTCAAAAAAGGTGAAGTGGGTCAACTAAGTCAATCTTGAGTTTCTCACATTTTCTTAAAATATTATCATCCAACATTTTTCCTAAGTTTAGGATCATTAAATGAATGAGAAAATGTGTTTTCAATAGTTCCTTTACAATGTTTTCTTGTTGTTGTTGTTGGTAGATATGTGTGATCAGGTGTGTCTTAGAGGCCCCTTCTCATATCTTGAAAATTCTTTGCATTCTCTTCACTTTCAACTCTATCTCTTGAAAGAAGAATGTTACAGCTTAGAAAATTGGTTTTAATTATGGACAGAATGTGCAAACAGAGAATGTTTAATTTCAGCCTAATGCGATGATCGCTTCATTGCTGTTGCTCCAGTGGTTCATATCCTGATTATTGTCCAATTCAACGCACAGCTTCCAGGGCTTGGTTGAATTGAGTCCTTGAACAGTCACTGTACTTCAGAGGACAAGTCGGTACTTGTCTGGGTATTTTATGTTGTTTACGTAAGCTTCACATACTACACAAATCTCCATCGAACTGAGCACTCGCGAACACCTTTCGTGCAAATCGGTTATAGGCCTACGAACCAGAGCAGTTCCTCAGACCCGAAATGTTGTATCTAAAATCAAAATAACAGAAGCAGGCAAAGACAAAAAATAAAATGAAATGAATTATACAACCAAAATCTCCATATAGCTGCACATGCAAACTTATTTGCTGGTTGTTGTTTTTTAAGCGGTATTTTTCTGCTATAAGCATATACGCACGTGCAACTCGTATGCAATAGAAATTTCGCGTTATTCCACATGGATCGGGTGTCTAAAATGACAAGGAATAATTCTACCAAGTTTCAAGTCAATCAGACTCAATATGACGTCATACAGGCCCGTCAAAGTTGAAATTCCGCGCGCGCGTCAATGGCGAGACACAGGGCATAAAAAACCGCTAATTTTAAATCCGATTTAACTCGTCAGGATGGACGGTGACACAAACATTTTCTTTACATATTCTGAAAGCTGGTGAGCTGTACATATTATTTCATGGGTGCCCGATGCTGACAAAATGATTAACAGGTTTCAAATTCCTTAATGAAAAACAAAAATAAAATAAAATGACGCCATCAAATTTCAAGTTCACTAGAGCGTATCTCACTTATCCTTGAAAGATTTTCACCCAAACTTCAGTATGCTGTAGCTTGTTAAATGTTCCTTCAGTAATGTGTATCCAAATTTTGATTGGATGACGTCATCACCTCATAAAAATGGATTGAAAGTAACCTTGTCAAATTTGACCAGTTTACGTGTTATCTCTATGGTAGTGCAGTTTTTTCTGGAAATGAAAATTGACATGACTGTCTTTATCGAGCACTAGCTAAATACCCCGACGTGAATTTCTCCCAGATTTGAATATGTTATTGCTGGGACTTTGGGCTATCGTAATAAACCCTCTGTTTCTGTTTTTATTTTTTTTTTTAATACAACGTCACGATCATGTCGAAAAACTTGGTTGAAATTGGCACTTCGATGTAGCGTCATTTTGCTTAATATACAGGGCCTATGAGGGATGAAATAGGTTAATGGATAGCGCATCGGACATTTAATCTAAAGGTCCTGGGTTCGAGGCTCACCCCAGCCAATTATCATTTTTTAAACCCTCATTTTTTTTTTCTATTCCTTTTGGTAAGTCTTATCCTCCCTTCCTTACTTTATCTTTTTCTGATCCTTTTATTCTTCTCTTTCAAATTTCTATACAATACCTAAACTTTTTCTTTATTTTTCTTTCTTTCTACCACTTTCTGTGCAATAGATCAAGAGCAACAAGTCCTATAAACCCAATAGCACATGTTTAGTTCATGTAACGAACATCATTTCATAAAACAACAACTTATGCTTCCTCTGACACCATCATGGGTAGGGAAATTAGGGTCAAAGGTCAAAAGTGTTTAATCCTGTATCTTGGTGAATACATGTCCCATCTTGCCCACATTTTGCACACGTAAGGACCATGTTGCAAGAATCATTTCACAAATAACAACTTTTTGCTCAGATGTCATCTTGGCTGCGTAAAATGGGGTCAAATCTCAAATATACTTCATTCTGTATTCTTTTTAGTAAATAATGGTATCACCGCCATATTTTGCACACACATGGGCCTCGAAAGATGGATCATTATTTGTTAGATAACGACGCTTTTGAAGGACTCCATTTTGGCTGTGCAAATGAGGTTCAAGGTCAAATATTCTTTATTTTGTATCTTGCTTACTAAATGCTCAAATTTTTGTACATATATGGACCATGTTGCCAGGATCATTTCATAAAACAACGACTTTTGACTCAGATGCCATCTAGGCTGTGCGAGGTATAGGGCCTATATAGGGTCAACGGTCAAGACTACTTTGTCCTGTATCTTGAGAATTATGCGTACATGCCCTATCACTCCCATATTTTGCACACATTTACCCCATGTCATATGGATCTTTTAATGAAGATTACAACATTCTAATCAGACGCCATCTCGACTGTCTAAAGTAGGGTCAAGGATCAAACAAGTTTCGTCTTGTATTTTGGTAAATTGCCCCCGTATTTTGCACAGGGTATAAACCTTGTCAACAGTCAAGAGGATCATTTCATAAGATAATGGCTTTTTCCTCGATCAGACGCCGTCTTGTATGCCAAAAGGAGGTTCATTCTGTCTCTTTGTTAACATAATATGCCCTTTCCCTTTCAAATATGTAGGCATGATAGGTTTGATTCCCTTTTCTTCAATGAGAATCTCAGAAATCATTTATATATCGGATTACCTGATTTGTCAGGCTTGACGAATTCTGGAGTCTAGTTCCATATTGTGTCTACTTTACGGTATTGTATGATAACCGGGGGGCCAAAAGCTAAAAACAGAGGTCAAGTTGCACTCTCTCTACAAACTAAGTAGACCATGCTCATTTTCAAGTTTTTATTGTAACAAACAACATTCCACTGGTCTACCTCAAAAAATTTGTTGCGAAAGCCTTCAAATCCAAGATGGCGTCAAGATGGCCGCCATATTTACTGAATTTGTTATTTAAGTGATAGAATTGATAGAAACATCAAATTTCAACAAATGTGATGTCATATGAAAGAAAATAAAATTGTCTACAAGTTGATACCATTTTTGTGGGGTTATTGTGATAAATGGATTGAGATTTTGAGGAAAAAAACACTCATTTTTTGATATTTTTCTGAATAAAGGGAAAATCATGAAAATGCTTGATTCAGCATAAATCTAAGAAAGACTGAAGGATTATCTTGAAACGTTTCAAGAATTTTGTTTGCACATAATAATTAATACTTGGAGAAAATAAAGGGATCAGTACCATTTTGGTTCAGGAGTTATAATGTCTCAAACTTGAAAACTCACTACGTAAGAATGGCCACTTTAGTTGTGACCAAAGACCTTGTTGGTCATAAAAAAGTCTGCGCGCGCCAAGACTACTACACGCACCACTGGCACTAGCGCTGGTAGCAGCGCCAGTAGTGTGTGTAGTAGTCTTGGCAAATGCAGACTTTTTTTTGACAAACAAGTGTTTGTGCCTGCAAACTAACTTTTCATATCAAGTGGTAGCTCAGGTGATACTGATCGCTATTATTTCAAAGTAGATTGTTCTGAAGCGGATGAGATGAAGCAAACAAAATTTCAAATAGAGGTAATAGCTTGAAACTTGGCACCAATCTTGTTATAGATATTTAAAGACACAATTTAGATCAACCGCTCAAAAAAAAAAATCAAGATGACAGCCATCAAAGTTGACACAGTGTATTGCGCCAAGTTAAATGTATTATTTCGATTTTGATACAATTTTGTCTGTTGTGATATCTTAAACCGTCTTAGGTTTTTATTGACACATTTTTAAAACCAGTGATATACTACTCTCCGAAAAAGAAAAAACAAATCGAGTGGAAGTTTTTACTTTTGATGTGAGGAGTGAATAACAGAAAACGGTGAATTTAGAGTAAAATTGGAGTGACTTTTGAATGAAAATGTTCATTTTCACTCATTTAGAGTGACCTTAGGCAGGGCTCCACACTAACTTTTATTTTTTGGTGGCCCAAAGGCAAATATCCGACCTTTTTTGGTGGCCCGATCAGGCCACCAAATTCTTCATTTCTGACATTTTGGTGGCCCGACGTGCGTTTTTGGTGGCCCCGGGCCACCGGAACCAACGTGAGATAGTGTCGAGCCCTGCCTTTGAATAGGGATCACTCGTCACTCTTCGAGTGATCCCCGAGGTCACTCTAAAATAAATGAAAATGAACATTTTCACTCTCGAGTGATCCTGATATCTAATATGGGAAAGCATCTACCAATGGCATAAGTTCAGATCAATTGTGACACTATAACCCACATGAAATCAGCCCAAAAACAATGTAAGAAAAATCTGATAACAGTAAATACAATTTCAGCATGCTTATTTGTATAATGTGAATATACAGCACGAATAATCAATTTGGAAATTTTTTTTCGAACAATATACTGAAAAGTAATTTCGCACAACACATTTAAGAGCAAAGTTGAGAAATTGCCGCCATGTCGGATCTTTTTTTTTTTTTTTTTTTTGGGGGGGGGGGTTCGGATCAGAAGGGCTTTCAAGGACATCTACGGATCAGACATTATTACACATATACCATCATCATTCACGTTTCTACAACAGCAGAGTAACATACAAGAAAAAAAGCATATAGTATCTTTGATTCAGAAGCATTTCTTTTTTTATCAAAGATTGGGCCTTACCCAAACACTGGAATGAGCTCCAACCCCCCCCCCCCCCCCCAAAAAAAAGACCCTCAATATGGTTTACACTAGTACAATATCGTTCGGATGTATAGAAACATGTAATAGACAGAAAGGTAAGAAGATCAAAAATATATATCAAATTATATGTTATAAGTTGAGTTTTAACTTTGACGCAACACACTTAAGGTATTGTTTGCCATTGGGAGAGATATCACATTCGATTTATATGTGCAGGTTACTTGTATTACAAAACATTCTACCATGTAAAAGAATCATAATAAAGCCTAAAACATACGGAGATATCACCATTTCAAACCATAACCATGATAACTGTTACCAATTTAGTATTTGAATTTGAATTTGAATTATATAAACAAAAAACATTCTTATCAGATCTATTTAGTATACATCTAACAATTTTTAGCATTAAATATACTGATTTAAGTTTGTACATTAGTTGTTCTATCCCTAACTCACAGTTTAGAACTAGCTTGAGGAATTAAGTAAAGCTGGGTTTTTGTTTTACGTGCACTAATGGGAAATAATGCCTTGAACGACAACCTCGATTAATAACCGCCATCTTAAATTTTGTGTGGATACTGTTTTTATCGCTAATTATTACACATTGGAAAAATTTGTGCCAAATTCCAAGCTCCTATCTCTTTTGGAAAATACTTTCTGTTCAATCTTATCTGCCTCAGAACAATCTACTATGATGAAATGCTACAGTAATAGCGACCAGCGTCACCTACCACTTGGCATGAAAAGTTAGTTTGCATGCAGGTACTTGCAAGTCACTAGACCATTACAGTATTACATGTGACCATGTAAACACATTGTATGAATATATTTTTTTCAAGTTTTAGATGTTAACTTGTCAACAGTGTATGATATTGCCTGTAATTCCAGAAATATGAATTATGTTTCAATCTCAATCGCAGGTTTCAAAATAATTCTTCAGTTCTTCTTTGATAAATACTAAATCATGCATTTTTACATTTCTTCCTTTTTTCAAAAGAATATAAAAATATGGATTCCCCCCCCCCTCAAAAAAAGAGAAGCAAACACCCCCCCCCCCTCCAATTTAACACAATACACAGCTAAAGTGGTATCAACTTTTAGGAAGTTTTGCTCTCCTTAATATGACATCAAATTTGTTGCAATCCAATGTCTCTATCAAATTTTATGTTTGAAATGTTAATTTCAATAAAATGGCGGCCCTGTTGGACCGCATCTGTACTTTGCAACAAATCTACTGAGGTGTACTTACCGAACATTGCTTAGTATGCTTAATATTATGTATGGTTTTGTTTAAAGAGAGAGTGGAACTCGAAAAGTAAGCACGATCTTGGATTTGACCCTCTGTGACGTCTTTGGGAACAGATGCGTGCAAATACATATTATGTAAAATAGGATTTCAAGTTTGAGACATTATAACTCCTGAACCAAATACAAAACTGACCTCCAAATATTGATTATATGGGAAAGATTTTAATTTCTGCATGGTTTTCATAAACATTTTTAATTTGATTTTTTTGTAACTTTTTAGAGAAAAATTCATGGTGCATTCTGAAAAATGTCTCCATAAAAACCTAAGATGGTTTGAAATAGCATTAAAATGTTCAGAATATATAAAAACCATATAAATAGACACCAAAACAGACAAAATTGTATAAAAATCGAAATGATACATTTACTTTGGCGCAATACACTATGTCAGCTTTGATGGCCTGCAATCTTGAATTTTTTGAGTGATTGATCCAAATTTTGTTTTAAACTTCCTATATCAAGGTTATTTCAAGCTTCTACCTCTATTTGAAAGATATTTTTTGATTCATCCCATCTGCTTCAGAACAATCTACTTTGAAATAATAGCAATCAGCGTCACCTGAGCTACCACTTGGTATGAAAAGTTAGTTTGCAGGCACAAACCCTTGTTTGTCAAAGAAAAAGTCTGCGTTTGCCAAGACTACTACACGCACCACTGGCACTGCTACAAGCGCCAGTGCCAGTGGTGCGTGTAGTAGTCTTGGCGCGCACAGGCTTTTTTTAAGACCAACAAAGTCTTGTCACAACTAAAGTGGCCATTTTTACATAGTGAGTTTTCAAGTTTGAGACATTATAACTCCTGAATCGAAAACGGTACTGACCCTTAATTTTCTGCAAATATTAATTATATGTCAAACAAAATTCTTGAGATGTTTCAAGATAATCCTTCAGTCTTTCTTTGATTTATGATGAATCAAGCATTTTCATGATTTTCCTTTTTCAGAAAAATATCAAAAAATGAGTGTTTTTCCTTAAAATCTCAATCCATTTATCACAATAACCCACAAAAATGGTATCAACTTGTAGACAATTTTATTCTCTTTCATATGATATCACATTTGTTGAAATTAGATGTTTCAATCAAATTCTATCTTTCAAATAACAAATTCAGTAAATATGGCGGCCATCTTGGACGCCATCTTGGATTTGGAGGCTTTCGCAACAAATTTTTTTGAGGTAGACCAGTGGAATGTTGTTTGTTACAATAAAAACTTGAAAATAAGCATGGTCTACTTAGTTTGTAGAGAGAGTGCAACTCACTCGTTAAGTAAGCGACTTTTTGGGGTTTGGCCCTCCGGTTATGATATGTGTGATCAGTTTGTGTGGAACATTGATATTAAAAGCTCACTTTGACATCGACACTGACATCGAGTTGTGTTGGTTTTTGTGCATTTGGCAAAGGAGATGAAAATTATGTCCAAACGTTCTTTTTTATAGCAAATATATCCTGTAGGTATCATAGTTCATCAATGCCAAAAATATCAGTTATGCCTCTATAAGCTGGAAAGTGATCATAATCTGCACATTGCCTATGTTTCTAGCTAACAAAGTGTTTCTATGACACAGGTTGAAGGTGCCCCTGTGTTAAGACCATAATAATTTATGAGAATGTGTGACCGTAGACTACATCGTTGTGTACTACAGTTGATACCCTTTAATAAACGGCCTCTCCGCCATCTGTTAACAGAGACGTTATTCCTGAGACATAGTGTGAGAACTGGTTTGTCTTGACGTGCTGGTTAGTCGTGACTTGTGTGTGCCATAGTCTGTTCGCTAGACCAGCAGGACCCACAAACCTTACCACAAACCTTACCACAAACGGAGTTCTATATTCCAGTAAGCCTACGAGTATTAAATGCAAGCCGCGTGCAGCACGACGTACGTTCAAGGAATGTAGCGAAAATGTCTTGCGAAGAGACCACACCTGGTATGCTTTGATAGCAATAGAACATGCACCCTTTTCTACGTGGTTGTCAGTGGTTTAAACAATGCCTGTTTTTCCTGGGATCCTATTTCTAGAAAAAATTGGGAACGCACATGGTGTACAGATGAACACCTGAGTGTATGTGTGTGTGTGGGGGGGGGGGGGAGGGGTGTCTGCTCATATCATACTAAAGATAGCTCACAGGCCCATTTTTATGATCTAATTAAGTGCACAGCATTAAGCTTGAGACATTAGTAAAAATGTAGCGCACTCCCGGGTGTTCACAATGTCGTGCAATATGCACGTAGCTGCGCCACGTGCAAGTTGCATCATTGAAAATTTACCTCGATGGTCGTTTTGGCGATACATCTCCATCGCAGTAACAGACTCTCACCTATGAATTATTTGTATACAAATGTATAATACCCTCCGGTACGAAGGCGTTTCGGTATAACAACAGCATGGATGCGAAAATAGATCTGCATCATGTCTGCCTCGTATACCACGATTTTAGGTGTAATGCATATCAATATATTGAATTTACCTATGATAAGACAAAAATCTTTAGTCATCAATTCTTTCGCTGATAAAGAAAAACATAGGAATATGTAGAGTTTGTTCGCACAAACCAATAAGTCCATTTTGTTTAATTCCTTAAATCACGATTTTTTTCGGTACAATTTTGGCGTAGAACGCGAATGACATACAGATCATATCATTTGAATGTCGGTTACTTGCGTTACAGAAGGTCTAGTTGTTAGAAAGTTGCACAAAGAGGAATTTGTTAGGAAACGTTGTAGTTTTTAATGAGTTTTGCGGCAAAAACTGATAAGTCCACTTCTTGTTTTGTTGCAAAAGCCGATAAGTTCATCGCTCGCGGTATAAAATCGGTGCGTTGCAAGTCTTCTCAAGTTTTTAGCAATGCTCATGAAGTTTAGCACACACATATCGGTGTTGGGATTGAGATTTGCAAGACATTTTTATTTTTCGAATGTATTGGAAACTGCGTTGACATGGTGTCATGGCATATTATGGCCATAAATCACGGAATAGCTTTTAGTAATCGAGGCACTTCCGTATTTTTTCGAGCAATGGTCATGGCCTTTGATAATGTGCAAGTCACATTCTTTCATGGCTAAAAAAATGCGTTGCCATGGCAGCAGCATATTACGGCGATTGATCGGGAATATAATATTCTAGGGATCGAAAAAAAAATCCTAATTGTTCAAGCAAAATGCTTACTTACCTTGGCACATAAATATAAGTGTCAGGATGACGGTGTGCGAAACATTTTTCGAATGTGTACAAAACTGCGTTGTTATGGTAACAGCACATTATGGTGATATGTATATGGCGTATTATGGCAATAAATCGGGAAAATATTGTAGAGTAAAATGCCCACGACCTTTGGTCACACACATTGGTGTGGTAGTGAAGACATTTTTTTTTTTCATGTGTTGGAAACTGCGTTGATATGGTAACCAACTATCATGAAAATAAATCAGGACAAAATATTTGGATCACGCTACTTCCTCATGTCTTGTAGCAATGCTCACATGGTGTTCTTTGGAACAAGGCAAGCAGGACAATATGTCGCGAATGTGTGGAAACTACGTTGCCATAGTAACGGCATGTTTTATGTCTTCCCCTCCCGTTTCGTCCCGGGTTGGACGAAAGCTCGGCAGCCTTTAGAAGCTAGTGTCACACACGATTATTTAGATCAGCACGCAATAGCCGCGACGGTGGAGCTTCAGCGTGCATGCTTATAATATAATGAGGTCCGTATCGTGCGTGTTTGAAGTTCTACATGTTACTGTACAGCATGCATAACACAGCGTATTCAATTAGATTAACTGACACATAATAATTATACGACATGGTGATTAATTGATAAATGTAAACTTACGAAATTTTGCAACAAAACGAGAAGTGGACTTGTCGGTTTTTGCCGCAAAACACTGATTTTAGACCGAAATAATCCGAGTTTTATAGGAATTGCAGTTTGTTATGAACCGATTATATCTTCAGATTGATCCAACAAATTTTAAATCCCAATTTATTATGTTGTTCTATTACAGTATGTTTTTTATTATATTATTGATATTTATGCAAAATGGACTTATCGGAATTTGCGAACAAAAATGCTTCATATAGTCTATACATACTATCTTTATAATGTATTAAATGTGCATATGGTATTTATACACGTACAGTGTACATTCTACAATGTATATATGCCATGAACTGAAAAGATCAGTATAATCAACGTCAAACACATTCTAATCGGTGCGATTCTATCCGATTATTCTTCACACTTTTAAACTTCACTAGCTTCTTTTCATATTTTATTGTGACCAACACGTGGAATAAAATCCAAATGTGAATGTAATGTGACCGTGCATCACAAAACCAACAAAAAGTCGCATCCCCTGGTTTTACGTTAGAACTTTAAAAAGGTGAAACGGGTCAACCGAGTCAGTCTTGAGTTATTCATATTTTCTCCAAGAGCTATACTCCTACATTATTATTCAATTTGTGAACATAACATGAACGGGAAAGAGTGCTTCAGCAGTTTTGTTTTTCTAGAATCTTTTTTTTTTTCGAGGGAGAGTAGAATGATCATGTGTGTCTTAGAGGCTGCTTTTCATTTCTTGAAATCCTTTAACACACTCTTCACTTTCAAGTATTATAACTTTTGAAAGGATAACGCTACTGCTTTGAAAGTTGTCATTTATCATGGACAGAATGTATTAATAAAACATGTTCATTTCAGCTTAATCTGATAATCCCATTATTGTTGTTGCCCTAGTGGTTGACATCCTGTGTTTTGTCCCTTTCATCGCACAGCTATCACAGCTAGGTAAAGCTTAAATGCTGCAATAGACCCTGTACTTCAGGTCCTCTTTTCTAAGTTCACACTTTTCCAGAGTAAGTTTTTCCAGTATTAAGACATGTTAGGAGGTCCATTTGAATCGATTTTATATATACATCATTTTTAAGCTTAGAGTCTGCTCTGTCAAAATCTGCCCTTAACCTAAAAATCTATGTCTGCTGAATTTTTGCTGGTTTTGCGATGCAGGGTCATATATGTGGATAACTGAATGTAAGTAAAATTATAGCTACATTTTCAGACATGGTTTTTACGTGCATTATACAAGGACAAATCTTGTGAATATGATACCTCTTAATATTCCCCAGCAGTGCCTAAAATAAACAATTGGAAATCTATCTATGTAGGCAAGGCATTGGGTCAGTTTTACATATTCATCTCGCATCTTCCATCATTGCCGATAATTTATCTTTTCACTCAATCCTAATTGTTGTTGTTGTTTTGTCATATGTATCAAATAATGCCGTAATATTAATTTATTCAATATTTTATCATCCGGATTAAGACGCTTAGAAACGTCATTCTAAAGCGGTATATAAGTGTTATTTATTATCATTATCATTATCATTATCTCTTATCCCTCATCACCCATTGTTGTAACCTTACCCCAAAAGTTCAAAGATATCTGGCATATACAATGAACACGACTTTAAAGACAGTAATGAAAAGCTTAAGTGAGGGAAAACACAGCTAAAATGGCAGTCAAAGCAGAAATAAGCGAATAGCAATGATGAAAAAGCTTTAGGACATATGAGAAAGAAGAAAAAAAACGGTTCCAGGTATGCACTTCCAGATGACACTCGAAGGGGATGTTAATGAATATAATCAAATTAACCAAGCGTTGTAGCATTTTCAATTCAATTCATTTTATTTTCATACTTCTCATTTATAAACATTACAACAGAAACCAGACAAGTTCTTTTACCTTGTGAACAATGTGCAGAAAACAAACAATATACATGGTGATAACACAGTAATTACATGTAATGATAACTGGTCAAAATCGAAATCGAAATGGGGTTGATCAAAGAGAAGTATGACGGGACCTACATGAAAGCTAGCTTGTTTGGCTGTAAGCCCCGAGTAATCAGTGTTTGTGAAAAAGAAACGGAGAACGGAGAGAAGACCAGAATGATGATGTAAGGTTGCCAAATTTTATGTAATAAAAAAGAAGAAGAAAAAGAAGTAGAAGAAAAACAAACAAACTATACATTAATATGAACTTACTGTGACCGAGCCATCATTATTATACAGCCTACTTTGGTGCATATACTATAAACTATTGTTGCATTAAAACTTTCACCAGGATATTTTCTTCAAAATGACAAAAAAAAAAAATACATAAGAATTAAATAAAAAAGGAATGAGAAAAAGGCTTTATATTCTTACCTCTTGATCCTTTCGCCAAAAGTTAAATTCCAAGTGTGCTTATACGGTTATGAATAGATTTTTTTTTTTTTTAAAGGAGTTCATTGGTCATCTTTAGTAATGGCACTCAACCAAGGTATACTCTTCTTGAGTTTTTTTTTTTTTTTAATTTCAACTTAAGTGATTAAGATCTACCTTTTTATTTTGCTTTCTGTTTGTTTCCATGCACCAAGACAACGAAACCATTGCTGTTTTCGATAGCCATGATGTGTCATAGATATACGATATAAATATATGTTACAGATATGTCAGAAGTTATTTATAAGGGGAACTCGTATAAAATTCGCCTGTTGAATTGTTCCGTTTCCTTTCTTCTACTTTGTTAGATAATTCTGGATATTTCCACACAAGAGCGCACCAACATTTTGAAGAATGATGACATCGACGATAGTGAAACTTGTTATCATCGTATTCGTAGCAGGTACATTTACACCATGTGGAATACATTCACGTTGCGCGTATGCATATGTTTATATACATATAATATATGATTGTGTGTGTGTGTGTAGGGAGAGAAAAAAAAAATGAAAGTGGGGGGGGGGGGGGGGGACCCAAACCTTGCCAGGGCGGCCGTAATCTGGCAGAACTCCCTAAGTCGATTTTGGTCGATTTTCAGGTTTTGAGTGTTTTGTGTGTTTTTTTCTCATGCTCTTTCAAGTGGGCCAAAAAATAAGTTGTGAATCGGTACAGAAAATTATTTTTAGAAAGTAATTTTGGCAAAATTCCTGAGGAGAGAGGGCGATTAATCTGGCAGAACTGCGTAAGTCGAGATTCGAAATGAATTTTCCGATGTTAATCAGGCAGAACTGCGTAAGGGTGGGATTTCACGGAGCACGCGAACGATTTGCGAAGGACGCGAATGGCAAAATCCAGCATTCGCATTTTGGTCTGCAAAAGATCGCAAAACGAACGTGAGGGTTCGGAAGCGTCGTCAATTGTTCGCGAATGTCGTTTTTACTTCGGCGAGAATTTCAAAAAAGTTTGAAATTTTCTGCGAACCTTTTCCGCACACTTGGTCGTGATTTGCTCGTGAATTGTTCTCGAAAGTGTCTTTAAAGCCTCGTCATATGCGCAAGACCTTCGCGAGACACGCGCGATGTTCGCAAAATGTTCGTGAAACCCCAAATAGACTCCGAAACTTTGGAGAATGTCTCGCGTATGTAACGCGAAATCTGCGAAGTTTTTCCGATCATTTTACGACGTAATCACAAACTGTTCGCGTACCTTTTGAGACATTCTCGCGAACGTTTAGCGCACGTTTGGGGGATGTATGACCTATACGTTTTCTACAAATAAAAATCGTAGCATACACCTAAACATCAAACAATTATTAACAACTTTAGTAACAAAAGAAATTAAAGACTAGCAAAGAGAAAGAAATATTTGATATACAAAAAAAAATCGCAGAATACAGTTAAAATTAATCTAAAGTATGTACAATTTCATTTGAAGTGTAGAGATTATGTGTTGGAGGAACTGCAAAAAAAAAAAAAAAAAAAAGATTAAATGCTTTACTAGGGAGATACGTCCTAGGAAAAAATGTAGGCAAGCACACAATAGAAAAATGAGAGAAAAAGAAAGGAGAAATAGAGGAAAGAAAAAAATTCAACTCAAGACAGCTTCCACCTCTCCTTGGGTACATTTTCTCCCATGATAATTGAAAATGTTTCGTTGTTCGCATTTCCGTCGCGTGTTCTTCGTGTACGTAACATGCTGTACTTTAGCAATGATACACACGACATTCACACATACGTCGTGGAAACTTCGCACAAATTGCGCAAGAATAGTTTTTGGCTTCATTGTCGGAAAGTATTCGGAGAAAAACTTTTCCGAATGTTGGATTTTGTCATTCGCGTCCTTCGCAAATCGTTCGCGTACTCCGTGAAATCCCACCCTTAGTCGACTTACGACAACGCTTGGACCAAGGTGTTCCTGCATCCCGCACGGACATGGCATATCTTAACACGCGCATGCGCGACCTTGGTAGTGACGAACGCGCTGCGCGTTCAGGCTAGCAGTACAGTGCCTAGCTAGCTAGCTAGCTAGACACGTCCGTACGGCTACGTTCGACGACGACAGTCACGCTAAAGCAATAACCCTCGTTACTCTTGGGGGAAATTGCCACTTTCTTTCCCTTCATAGACTGGCAGGCTTCAAAACAGGTCAATATGCGGTATGCCTTACTATTAAGTTTTGCTACAATCTAGTGTTTTTTAAGCCTAGAGCATTTCTAGATCTAACAAACGTTATAGTTTGCATCTTGTCTGACATCACGCTCCAGTCAACTTGAGGCCTAGGCCTACTTAATACTGCTGCAGCACTTGTCCATTGTTAATGTACGTGAAATCAATGTACATGTACTGTGCGGTAGCGTTGGTCACGCGAACAACAATATATCTGTAATCCATTGACCATAGCTTCTTATTTTGTTTTTCATTGTAATAAGCGGTTAGTGGGCTTGGATCTATGGGATTGATCTCGAGAAGTTTAATGAATATCTGGGATACCGTCCATAACGATGGCATTTTCGATCCAATCCTACAGACGTCAGAAATTGACCAATACTAACACTTTTACAGTTTACTTTTTAATACAGGTACCGTACCGGTACTCTCAGTAGAGTTGTGCAGTAGCCTGGTAGGGGCCTACTAGACTACTGGGGCCTACCGTTACTTAACTTAGGCTGAATCGCCGGTTATTCTGTCTTTAGTCAGTTTTCTATTTCTCTAGATTTGATTCGGCCAGACATTCTTGAAGTCTGTAATATGAAGAATCTAGAATCTACAGGTTAAACGCTAAATTATAAACATTTAGCCCTAGAAATAGATCTGAAACTTAGATTTTGTTAGATCTGTGTTCTAAAATACATTACTACTAGGCGTGTACTACTAGACATTATAGGCTATAGACTTTATAGGCTTACCGTTAGTCATTATAGATAGGTAGGTTAGGCTTTACGTTGTTCTTAGATCTACTATAACATTAGGCTAGTACCTTCTGGGCCTAGATCCCCAATAAACAGTCTAGCTGTAGATTTAGCCCCTACCTGGATATAGAGTCTAGATCTAGAGTCTAGACTAGAAAATCTAGAAACTAATTTTCATTGATCTACTAGTCTGTTATAATAACGCCCCAAAATAGACGTCTGGATGTTACATAGACCTAGACAATCGAGTAGACAGAGTTCGAGAGTTCTCGTACGTTTTTAATAGGCCTGCGTAGATAGTAACGGTTAGAACACTACTACCCTAACGTTATGCACTTGTCAATGTAATGACTCACCCCACTACCCCCGGACATGGGTGCGTCATTTCCTCGTTTGGTCCGTCAAATTTGTGACCCAGGTGTTCGTCATTTTACCAGCTTTGTCCGTCAAATTTTTGACCGAGGGGTGCGTCAAAATCCCATCATTGTCGGTCAAAATTTTGACCGAGGGGTGCGTCATGGTACGTCACTTGGCTATGGAAAATAACACGCATTTTTGCACGCTGGATACACGTACCGCGAGTGAAATTACAGTGACCGCTTTCCCGCGGCAAGTGAAAATCAAAGTCGGGAAGCGTTTTGGAATAAGAGGAAAAAATGCTTGCCAGAATCTGGCAAGCAAAGAATTTAAAAGCCACCCTTTCTCCTTACATTTTCCCTCCAACAAACCCATGAAATCATGCATACTCAATCTCAAACCAGGGACTGTTCAGCGATGTAACAACTTAGTTAAATCTTTCCTGTCGAAACGGCAGCAGAAGAACTGCTTGCCGCATGCCATTTTCTGCTCGCGGGATAGCCCGACCAGCTGGCCAGACGCGCGCGCGACGCTGTTAGCTGTGCGAATCTCTACGTACCGCGACTTGGCTGTAGTTATGCAGTACTCGAGCGGGAATATGAATGCCGTGGCGTGGTGTGTACCTACCTGCGCTGCAGCAGTATGCATCCACCGCACTAGCAATGGCCTCGCACACACAGCGCATTCTGCACACATGTGATTGTCATGTATGGATTGCATGCACAGAATACATACTACTGCACGGAATATCGTAGCAGCAGCGTGATGTACGGTGAATGACAATACGGTGCTTACATGGTAAGGGAAACTTGCCGAAACTTTTACAAATTATGTGTACGAACCAAAAGAAAATGAAATTGCTTGAATAAAACGTATGCAAAAATCGTTTCAGTATTTACGGGGGTGCGTCAAATGTACCGAGGATGTCCGTCACAAAAGTGACCGAGGTGTGCGTCACTTTCAACGTGTTGTCCGTCAAAAAAGTGACTGTGGTGTTCGTCACTTGCAGCGTTATGTCCGTCAAAAAAGTGACTGTGGTGTCCGTCAAAAACCCCGTGTGGTCAGTCAAAAAATGACCATGACGCACCCATGTCCGGGGGTAGTGGGGTGCGTCATTACATTGACAAGTGCATTAGTACTATAGTGACAATAAGGCCTACAGTAGGAGTCGACACAAACGAGAACTAGGGTCTATTTTTTAATTTTCTAATAAAACTGTAAATAAACTTTTAGTCAGGCCTAGCTCCTAGTATTCTTTAGTTTAGATAGAGTTTAGGCCTTCAGCCAAAAGGGTCTAGGCTTACTCTTTACTTTGGGCATAGAGTAGGAATACTAGTGTGGGGATATGCTAATTATGAATGAGACATCAGCAACGGAGGGGCGCCCCCATGTGGCAGGCACCTCTCTGCTTGCTGTTCACAGGTGAGTTGATGGAAATGAGAATGTCGCAAATTACACAAGAATTTCAGTGCTTAGATGTTATGGTGCTGTATTATCATTATTGGTAATTGTTATGAAGAGTTTCAGGGACTAAACAGGCATATTATGTGGAGTGAGAGTGTTTGTCATAATTTACATGAAGCCATTCCATTTGTCTCTGGTTGATGGTGGTTTTGTTCAGTGGCACTGAATGCACGGTAACCTATGTATGTACGTACCTGTGTTAAGTCGGTCTACGGACGTGTGTTGTGTGTACGGGCGTATGTAGTTAATTGCGGCTGCCGTAGTCTTGTACGCACAATGTATTCGTAGTGCAGTAGTACAATGCAAGGGCTGCAGGCCTGCGTAGGTTTGTATACGTGACCAATTACGGTATTGAACAGTGTATTATGTAGCGCTGTGTAACGGTATAGAGCGTTTAGCGTGATCTGTGTACTCTCGTATTACATGGTGCTGTGTAGTACGGGGCGCCTATAATAGTGTGAGAAGATACCTAGTTGATGGTTTTTGATGGAAGCTATTTACCTATTTTGGTAATGCATTTATGGTGATAGAGTTGAGGAGGATTGAAGTTTAACCAGGGAGATGTGTAGCGTAGGCACATTATAGGTACAATGTTGCAACATTTGTAATGTATTTAAGGTGAAAGAGATGATAAGAATCAAAGTTGATCAGAAGAGATGTGCAGCGTAGTAAAGGCACAATGTTGTTCAATAAGGGTTGTACAGTAATTCAGCCGAGGTTTTAATTAATAGAGGGAACCTTTGTATTGCATTCCTTAATGACTCGTGATGGTTGTGTAGGTTGCAGTTATAGTGCTACAGCATAACTTTTGTAGTAGGAGGGTCTCAGTGTAAGAAGTGATGTGAGTTAATTATCTCGGTTAATTATAGGCTACAACGAGCGGGTTAGAGGTGTGTGTACTTAGTGTCAATGGTAACATTTGTGTTATGTAGAGGCTATGGTAAAGAAGGAGTTTGATAGAGGTGTCCCAGATGAGACATTCTTTCTTTTAAGGATTCCAATTGTTTTAGATGTGCATAAATATAATAATTATTGGATTAAGCCAGGGTACATTTGGATATACAGTAGTACCATAATTATATGTCTGACGTATCATATCATATACAAAACTTGTACTTCTTATGCTATGTGATAGTTCTCACAATACATTGCTTGCAGTTCGATCCTTAACGTGGAAGGTTATGAAAGACTCAGTAGTAATGTTGGGACGTGTTTTAATATTGTGCCTGTTTTATATGGTACTGTATGCATATGTTCGATCAGTCTGTGTGAATCATTGATACTGAGTTATGTAAAACAGTTGTGTCTAGTGAAATAACACAATGAGTTTCTAGGTCACACTCAGCTGTTGATGGCAGATGCTTTCATTAGATATAAGATTATTATTGATACCCCATTGTGGATTTATATAGCTTTAGAGACAATAACTCACTTGGTATTTGTGTGTTATTATGAATGAGTTGTTTTGGTGTTAAACATGTGCGGATTTGATGATGTGCACATAGTGTTTCATGGGTTCTCCTAAAGTGCATTTTAGGAGCTGTAATTGTGTTATGACTATATTATGAGTCAATAAAAAACGACCTCTCTGCTTGCTGTTCACAGGACTCCTGTCGAGTGCTTGTCTTTATTGACTGCACGACCTCCCACCCGAACCCACGTGCCGTATAACCACATCTCCATCATATAGACACACATACACACATGCCGTCTTCACATCAATCCTGCCTTCTCCATCTCTCTCTCTCATCCATCCGCCCCACTTTCGGCCCACCCCCTACAACTGGCGACGAGGATGGGATGGGAGGATACAGCATAGTCAGATGTCACTAGTGAGAGGACTTGGGCTGAGTTAATGCAGCCTGGATGCTCCGAGACGGCTTGGTGAAAGATGCAGCAGGAAGTATAGGACATAAAGAGGGAGTTTCAGTGGGATCCTTTCTGAAGATTGGGTGGTGATGTGCTCCTGGGCGTCTAGGACGGGTAGACAGGAAGAGCTGGTGGTGAAGGGGATCTAGAGATGGACAGAAGATGGTTCCAGGTAGCTGCAGGACTGTTTGCGGATGACGAGGTGGTGATGTAGAGGACTCGAAGTTCAGCTGCAGTGGATGAAGTAGCGGCAGACAGGCGATTTCGAGTAGACGGATGTGAACTTGAACTGGTGCAGCCTGACATTTTAGTAGATACCAGAAGGGATGATGTAATTGATATTATCCCTGTTTGGACTGGTAGATAACCTGTTTAGGTAGTTTTTACCACCTTTCATGGAGAAAGGACATGATGCGATTTGAGGTTGATGTAACCTGCTGAGGTAGTAGACGTTTTTGTGTGATTTACATACAGTTTTGTCCTATCATGTGTGGATAGAGTTATTACTGGATTTAAGGGCAAGAGTAAATAGGTAATTGGTTGAAGGACTCAGTTTTGAAGTGTCAGTCCTGAGATTTAAACTATTTGGTACGGTATTGATACGGAGTATACAGAGTTTTGCAGACACTACAAGTATACACAGGGGATTTTTTATGAATGTGGGACTGACTGTAGTGATTATACTGTGAAGGGCTATTGAAGTTAGGCCTGTCATGTTTTGGGCAGGTTTGCTATTTTTTGATACATTGTGTATTACTGCAGTAGGTCATGAGGTAGTGTTGTACTGCTTTGATGTGGGTATTTGTGTCTGTATTTAAATGCAATCAGCGATACAAGTGGATTGGAACAGCTTTTTCAAGGTGTATTATTATTGTCCTTTCCATTCAGTGGAGTGTTACTGTTGGACACCACTCATTAGGATTATACAAGTGTATTGGAACAGCTTTTTCAAGGTGTATTATTATTGTCCTTTCCATTCAGTGGAGTGTTACTGTTGGACACCACTCATTAGGATTTGGTTATAGAGCTGGTTTCCCTTATTACTGATCCTTCTCAGATAGGACTGTATAATCTTTTGGGAACTTTAATTGTATTTCAGAGATATTTGGCATTTACTTGTAAATGCTGACTTCAATAGTGTTTTTGAGGTGTGTTCCTACATACACACTGATGCCTTGGTAGTTTTTTCCCTGCAATGTGAGTGGATATTGAGACATTGCTTGCATTGTTTTAGCTTGTGAGCACATGGTTTAAGCGAAAGCTGTCTGGCTTGGGATATTTGTGATACATTGATATTTATTCAGGATATGGCAAAGATGTTATTTTTGCAGATTGAAGACAGCCCAGGGGATGTCACAGAATATCCTTTGGAGAAGGAAGGTCATCTCTTGCTGGAAGTGTTACAAGCGGTACATCCTCGTGCAAATGGCCTGGTCTACATGGCAGAGGATGGAAGGAAGAGAAGGACAGTTGCCATACAGGGACATATCCGGCCGCCACCTGATGGCTGGGACGACAGTGTGGTGTACTCGCCCTCCACTCCAGCGGCAGATCAAAATGGCGTAGACCAGGAGCTGTCGGACCTGAAGACGCAGATCAGGGAACTGACGATGAGGCCCCCCAAACTGGTGATGGCGCCCGAGAAGAAAATGCCAGTGTTCGATGGGAAGGTAGGAGATGCGGAGGAGTTTATTTCTGGCATGAAGTCAGCCTTCACCCGCTATGGGGTACCGGAAGAGGAAAGGGCTTCTTACTTGCTAGACTACATTCGAGGAGTGCCAAAGATGGAGGTGAGAGCCCTGATCAAAGAGGGGAAGCAAGCGGAGGAGATATTGCAATTTCTGAGAGATTCGTACGCAAGTGTGCAAAATCTTGGCGAACTGCAGCGGCTTTTTCTTGAGCGAAAGCAGAGGAGAGGGGAACCACTTCGTGATTTTGCGGTAGATCTAGAACGAAGGTTCAACAATCTGAGCGGTCGTGAGGCTAAACTATACGCTGACCCCAACGGGATCCTAGTCGAACAGTTCATCGAAGGATTAGAGGACCCTGTCCTGCGAAGTGCTTGCAGGGATCGGTATGAGCGGGATGGTAACACAAACTTCAGGGTCTTACGTGAGTTTGCCATCCGTAGGTCAGGGCAAGAGGAGTGTCGCACGCAAGGCCATGAGGGTGCACGTCAGGCAGCTGTGCGGGCTCGACAGGGGGAACACCCAGTTCAACCGTCAGACGTCCTCTTGACAATTCAGGAGATGGGTGACAAGATAGTACAAGCCGTCCGAGATGCGATGCCTACTGCCCCCTCTGCACCACCGGCTGCGCGAACGTGGAACCCTCGTGTGAGACAGCAGAGAGGTGCCTGCTTTTCATGTGGGAGTTTAGGACACTTTGCCAGAGACTGTCCCACTAGAGACTACGGTAGAACACAGTTTCGGCCTGGTGATCAGAGTTGGCAGCATGGATTTCCACAGCCTGGTGTGCCTCATTTCAACGAGTTGTACAGGAACAGGAATTACTCTCCCAATCCACATTGGACCAATGGCAGAGATGGTAGAGGCCAGGATTTTCCCCCGAGAGCAGGAATGACCTACCTTCAGGGAGGACCAGCTGGGTATCGGGGTCATCCTGATTTTGCAGAGCAGAGGGGAAGTTCACAAAGGCAAGACATGCCTAGACATCAACCCGATTCCAGTAGACAGGAAGCCCCCCAGGTATCCCATACCCCAAATACCCAGAATGTGAGTCCACCAGATCATGCAGGTGGTGGAACCACCAGGCAAGGGGGTCCCTCCGCAGGACCACATGGATCAGGTGCCCCAGTTGGACGTATGTCAGAGGTGGAGGTGGTCCCCAACGGTACTAGAGGAGATGACGGGTTCGTGTCCAGGGCCATTGGAGAGTGTTATTCTGTTGACGTTGAGTTTGGGGGTATCACCGTGCCCTGTCTCCTGGATCCCGGCTCCCAAGTAACTACCATAGGAGAGACGTACTTTAGAGAGAAGTTACAACCGGCGGGTATCCAGATGAAGGACGTTCCAGTGTCCTTCTCCTTGGTCTCCGCAAGTGGGGATGATATCCCATATGTGGGGTGTTTTGAGGTCGATGTTAGTGTCTTGGGACATCTGATCACAGCCAGGATTGTCTTGGTCTTGAAAGACGACATGGCCATGAGGCGTGGTCAGAGTTCCGTGCAAGGGATACTAGGAATGAACGTACTGCAGGAGGTTTGGAGTCAGCTAGTAGGTGTCGGGCAGGAACACATGAACAAGATACTCTGGCCCACCCCAGAACCAGTATGGCAAGAGGCACTACAAGCTATTCATACCCGGCAGAGGGAGGATGCAGTGGGCAAGGCATATTTGAGGCCGGATTCCCCTCGCGTACTCTTGGCCAGGCAGATGGTAGTTGTGGAGTCTCAGAGTCACGGAGTCAGCGGGTCCTATGAGGCAGTCCTCGAGCCGGAACATTGCGGTGACGTTTTCCCCGGAGTGTCTGTTGCACCATGCTTGGTCGACGTACAGAATGGGATTTTCTCTGTAGCCCTGTGCAACGAGAACAACGAAGAAGTGGAGATCCCGAGGAAGCTGCTACTTGGCACTCTGTACAATGCAGCTGTGGTCAGGAGAGGGGCCACTGATAGTGATGTGGAGGATCAGGAAAAGGCAGACAACCAAAGAGACTCTACCGCCGTCGATGTAGATTGCACGTCTTTGAGTCAGGAGCAGTGTGGCAAGCTACAAGGCCTTCTTGAAAAGCATCATGATGCCTTTTCTCATGGTGACATGGACTTTGGTTACACTGACCGTATCACTCATCGCATAGAGACTGGTGGTGCACCACCGATCAGGCAGAGACACAGGCCCGGTAAGCAGAACCAAGCCCCCGATGCCCTCTCACGTCTGGATCCTCCTGAGGGAAAAGGACAGATGATTGTGAGTAGTGACACAATCCGTGCCCGGTTTGACTTAGTTTCTCAAGGAACAGATATACCAGTTGTTTTGAGTACCTGCATTGAGGAGAGACGTCTAGGTGGAGAAGCGTGCATGCCTGAGTTCTCAGCTGAGTATCTGCAGGAGCTCAAGAGAGGGATGAACTTGTCAGTCAAGTGCGCTCCTTTGTGTCAAGGGGTACACCACCCTCGCGTCAGGAGAAGGGCAGCTGTTTACCGGGAAGTCTGGCTCTCCTGCGAGACTGGAAGAGGCTCGTCATCCGAGATGGTGTTCTTTTGCGGAGGAGACGCCGCCCGAACGATGGTACAGAGCACCTGCAGGTCATTGCCCCGCAGAGCATTCAAGAGGAGGCTATCACCCGGTTTCATGACGAGGCAGGGCATTTCGGGTTCAGACGTACCTACCGGCTGGTAGGAAACAGGTTCTTCTGGCATGGGATGGAGAAGTCGGTGAAACAATGGTGCGCCAAGTGTAAGCGCTGTACTGTTAGCAAACCTCCTGTTCGGAAGGAATGGACGCTTCCCACGTGATCTGAGCTTAAGCGGGGAAGTGAAGCAGGGAGCTCACCGTGGTGCGCAGTCGTATATTTGACAGCATCAGTCCCGGATGCGAACAGCTTCAAGGGTTGCTCAAAGATGGCAGACTTTGGGGAGGAGTTGATCTCCCTAAGAAGTTTTATTCGTTTTTGAAGTTTATCCAGTTGGGATAACAGTTAACGCGTAGTTATTGCATTTGTTATGAATTTTGTTGTGGCTGCCGAAGTCCAGAGTGTGGTTAGGACTTATGAATGCAAATTTGTGCGCGTTCAAATTATAGGATCACAGTGGTATACATAAAGTGGGACTCCATGAAACCAGATAGATGTAGTTATTGTGAAAGCTCAAGGTTAAAGCATTTAGCTTATGTTCAGTTGGTTTAACAATGTTCCTTTATTGTAGGATCGAACCAGCATTGTTTTCTTGAAGTGTTGAATATATGAGCTACTTACAACTGGAGTAACTTCGCGTCCATAGTTATCCCATAAAGTACATGTATGTGTACGTACATATATACTTACATAATATGGTCATCAGGGACGATGACCTTTAAGCGGGGAAGAGTTGTGGGGATATGCTAATTATGAATGAGACATCAGCAACGGAGGGGCGCCCCCATGTGGCAGGCACCTCTCTGCTTGCTGTTCACAGGTGAGTTGATGGAAATGAGAATGTCGCAAATTACACAAGAATTTCAGTGCTTAGATGTTATGGTGCTGTATTATCATTATTGGTAATTGTTATGAAGAGTTTCAGGGACTAAACAGGCATATTATGTGGAGTGAGAGTGTTTGTCATAATTTACATGAAGCCATTCCATTTGTCTCTGGTTGATGGTGGTTTTGTTCAGTGGCACTGAATGCACGGTAACCTATGTATGTACGTACCTGTGTTAAGTCGGTCTACGGACGTGTGTTGTGTGTACGGGCGTATGTAGTTAATTGCGGCTGCCGTAGTCTTGTACGCACAATGTATTCGTAGTGCAGTAGTACAATGCAAGGGCTGCAGGCCTGCGTAGGTTTGTATACGTGACCAATTACGGTATTGAACAGTGTATTATGTAGCGCTGTGTAACGGTATAGAGCGTTTAGCGTGATCTGTGTACTCTCGTATTACATGGTGCTGTGTAGTACGGGGCGCCTATAATAGTGTGAGAAGATACCTAGTTGATGGTTTTTGATGGAAGCTATTTACCTATTTTGGTAATGCATTTATGGTGATAGAGTTGAGGAGGATTGAAGTTTAACCAGGGAGATGTGTAGCGTAGGCACATTATAGGTACAATGTTGCAACATTTGTAATGTATTTAAGGTGAAAGAGATGATAAGAATCAAAGTTGATCAGAAGAGATGTGCAGCGTAGTAAAGGCACAATGTTGTTCAATAAGGGTTGTACAGTAATTCAGCCGAGGTTTCAATTAATAGAGGGAACCTTTGTATTGCATTCCTTAATGACTCGTGATGGTTGTGTAGGTTGCAGTTATAGTGCTACAGCATAACTTTTGTAGTAGGAGGGTCTCAATGTAAGAAGTGATGTGAGTTAATTATCTCGGTTAATTATAGGCTACAACGAGCGGGTTAGAGGTGTGTGTACTTAGTGTCAATGGTAACATTTGTGTTATGTAGAGGCTATGGTAAAGAAGGAGTTTGATAGAGGTGTCCCAGATGAGACATTCTTTCTTTTAAGGATTCCAATTGTTTTAGATGTGCATAAATATAATAATTATTGGATTAAGCCAGGGTACATTTGGATATACAGTAGTACCATAATTATATGTCTGACGTATCATATCATATACAAAACTTGTACTTCTTATGCTATGTGATAGTTCTCACAATACATTGCTTGCAGTTCGATCCTTAACGTGGAAGGTTATGAAAGACTCAGTAGTAATGTTGGGACGTGTTTTAATATTGTGCCTGTTTTATATGGTACTGTATGCATATGTTCGATCAGTCTGTGTGAATCATTGATACTGAGTTATGTAAAACAGTTGTGTCTAGTGAAATAACACAATGAGTTTCTAGGTCACACTCAGCTGTTGATGGCAGATGCTTTCATTAGATATAAGATTATTATTGATACCCCATTGTGGATTTATATAGCTTTAGAGACAATAACTCACTTGGTATTTGTGTGTTATTATGAATGAGTTGTTTTGGTGTTAAACATGTGCGGATTTGATGATGTGCACATAGTGTTTCATGGGTTCTCCTAAAGTGCATTTTAGGAGCTGTAATTGTGTTATGACTATATTATGAGTCAATAAAAAACGACCTCTCTGCTTGCTGTTCACAGGACTCCTGTCGAGTGCTTGTCTTTATTGACTGCACGACCTCCCACCCGAACCCACGTGCCGTATAACCATGTCTCCTTCATAGACACACATACCCACACACACCGTCTTCACATCAATCCTGTCTTCTCCATCTCTCTCTCTCATCCATCCCCCACATTTCGGCCCACCCCCTACACTAGGATAATGATGAGATCAGTAGGCCTATCATATGCAGATTCCTACGTACCGCTCTACTAGTCTCTAGATGTCTAGTGTATCGTTAGGCCTGAATAGACTACGGTCTAGACGGTCTACAGTGTAGTACCTGTAGTCTTGATGAACAATATAGCTTAACATCTAGAACCTAGTCTAATATTATTTTTAATCCAAATGCAATGCTTCATGAGATCGACAATAACCCAAGCAGCAGCCAGGCTTTTGATGTAGCAGTACTTCTTGTGCCGCTAAATAATACTGAAACATGAACACAAACTGACAACATTTGGGGAAAGCAAGTTATTTTCCACATTCAAATGAATGGATAAAATGAAATTAAATGTGAATCAATAATGATGACTTTATACAATACAAATATTTCAAAAAAATTGTACTCAATCTAAAGTATTCATTGTTTTGACACTGCATCCGCTGAATAGTAAGAGGGTGGATGGTAAAATACGATAGACAACCCGCAGAAAATAGACCGAGATACGTAGTTCTGGTTGATAAACCACGTGTTTATCAGCCAGAACTGCGTATCTCTAGGAGATACGCAGTTTCGGCTGATAAGCACGCGGTTGACGACAAAAAGAGATACGTAGTTCTGCCTGATGGAACACGTGCTTATCAGGCAGAACTGCGTATCTCCTAGAGATACGCAGTTCTGCCTGAAAAACCCCCTAGGCCATGGGGTGAAGCTGAAAAAGAGGCTTAGAAAATGGGTTTCGTTCCAGCAACACTGGCACTACTTTCTGAATGCGGAAATGTGATGTTTTGTACATCCTAAATATACTGTAAAAAGTTCTCCTCGAAATATCCTGCAGTTTTTTCGAAAATCCATATTTCATAAACTACGACCAGCAGCCCAATACACATATCGTAATGGGGCTGCGGATTGTAGCATTTAGGATCATGACAGGGAAGTATCGCGGACAAATGTCAACCTTAAATCGAACAAAAATTCTTCAATTTGAAGACTTACAAGTAAGGTTGAAGTATTGACAACAGGGTTCGTGCAAGGTTTGGTTCTACATATAGTCATTTTCTGTTCGATTTGATGACTTAATATGACTAGGTCGAGAGGAATCTGGGAGAGCTACGCTGAATTGACGGTCAGCGCAGGCGCACACATCACTGCGCACAAATTTCGTATCCATTGACTGGATATTAGATGTCTGTGTGTGCATGCGCTGGCCGTCAATTCAGTGTAGCTCTCCCAGTTTCCTCTCGACCGAGTCACATTTAGTCATCAATTTGAACAGAAAGGAACTATTTGCAGAAGCAAACCTTGCACGAACTCTGTTATCAATACTTCAAATTTATTAATAAGTCTTCAAATTGAAGATTTTTCCCGATTTTAAGTTGATATTTGTCCGCGATAAAATATCCGTCATGATCCTGTATGCTACAGTTCACAGCCCCACGACGCTATGCGTATGGGGCTGCTGGCCGCAGTTATGCGTATGGGGCTGCTAGCCGCAGTTATGCGTATGGGGCTGCTAGCCGCAGTTATGCGTATGGGGCTGCTAGCCGCAGTATAGTTCCCATAGTGTTTCTAAGCTGAAATGCATATACATATTTGTAAAGCACTGCTTTTAGCCATAGTACCTAGAAAAAAAAGTGAAGTTTTGGTCTAATAGTTGCATTATATCTCATGTTTCAGCTTTTCCTGATGCTGGCTATGCAAAGGAGGACAAGAGCAAAGTGGTTCAAGACCATAATGAGAGAGAGCACTGACTGACCGTCAGAGGTCAAGGCAAATGCCTTATATTCTGTTCAAAGACATGTTATTAATCAAATGACTAATTATTCAAGGCAAAAAAAAAGAAAAAAAATCAGTGTGTTTGTTTGTGTGTGTGTCCGCGTGCATGTGGGAGAATCTTATTGTACACACACACACACACACACACCCTCACATGCACACACACATACGCACACACATAGTTATGAAGATTCAATATACCCAAGTGTATTAAAATATTATTCTTCATGCCTTGGCCATTTATCACATCAGCATCATAAAAAAGATTATCATAAACATGAACACACACAATGATATAATACATGTACTGATCAGTGCATTACACATACACAGGTGCATAAAAACGCTGACATATTATATACACTCACACGCACACATACAAACTCATTTACACACATGAGACATTACTATTAAACAGATCATATTGTTTATCAGTAAACATGTTTTTCTTTTCTTCTTCTTCTTCTTAAGAAGCTTTAATATACTTAGATCACATAGCAATCACGTTGTTCATGAAATATTATACATTACTTTAGCACTAGAAAATTTAATCTTCATAAAATTTCCTGAAGTTTTCATTGCTATTATTAGGTTACAACATGGTGGGACACTACCTCCTTTCATGTAAGATAGCTCAAAATGATAATCAGTCAAATTTTCTAGTTTTAATAAATTTCCTGGAACATTCCATGGTCCAAATATCCTTGAAAGGGTGTAAAAGTTTTGAAAAATGCCAATATATAAAATAAAGGCAAAATTATAGTTTACCCATTCATGAGTGAAAACTGTTGGATTCTGCATTGGAGGCAATGTGTACCTGAAAATCTTGGAGAGAATAAAACAGGTTTGGCATTAAAAATTATGATAACATTGCAATTAACATCCAATATCAGAGGATCTGTGCAAACCTGACTCAACTTACGCACAATTTTCATTTGGCTGGTGTGTATTAATTTTAGCAAACTGATTTTGTACTCACACCTACATTGTACTGACCTTTCTACATGAACATTCTGTTTCAGTATTAATAATAGTTACATATTTTTTTCCCCACAGTGGGAGAAACAAATTTTAATCGTAGTCATTCAGTTTTATGAAAAAAAAACACACTTAGGAAAACATCTTTGTTCTTAGAATAATTCAACCCTAATCAAATCATAATAGTGGGCAGAAATGTTTGCTAAAGGGCGAACAATCACATACTGAGGCATGGAGTCAAAACATGTTGCATAAACATTGGCATTCAAAATACAGGAAGCAATCTGTATTACAAAGACATTTTATCATGCACAACTTTGGTAAGATGTCAATTCTTGAATATCAATCACATTGACCAAAGCATTGGTGCATATACAGTACATTCTGTTGTTTCTGAACTTTGCACTGAAGTTCTTTGTGTATGTGTGTGAATGTTTCAGTGGTGTATAGGCCTACATATTGCTCCATTTTATCAAGGACAACTTATAGTAACATGACAATGTTTTCATGCTTCAATATCAATCATATTAACCTATTTCCCTTGGCAAGTAATGAGCAGGTTGACTCTGTTGCAAATGATGCATTTCACAGGCAACACAGCAGAACCTGAAGAGCTTCCAGAAGAAAATCTTGATCTTGATGTGAGCGTCTTAGGGGAGGAAACAGATGCTCCTGCTGACGGACCAGGCTCCTCCTTCAGCTTTCGTTTCCTAGCGAGATTCAGGCGTTTGCTATCTATAAACGTCTTGTAGCACGTTTCATGGAATCCTATTTAATACAATGGAGAAATGAACAGCAATGATTTGCCGTTGGATTTTGTTAGGGGGGAAAAGGCTAAATGCTAGAGGGAGGGGTTGAACATTACACTCAATATATCATTAAATGTACGGTAGACTATTGACTGCCAATATTTGAATCTTGTAATTACCAATACACAGGCCCTAGTACTATGCCAGGTAATCATTAACACCTCATGATCATTGTCATCATCAACTACTTCAACTTGTACTTGCAGTGCAATTACTGATTTTAAATTACATCTACAGCTTTCAGCACCTGATCACATGCAATATCAATTATCATAATTATGAATACAACTGCCTTATCATCATTAATACTAGTAATCCTTGGCCTTTCACTATCACCACCACCCACTGCTTTATAGTTTGGCACAACATAATGGTAATCATATGTTTTAGGGAGTTTAATTGTTGCAGTTATGTTATTGTCATTGTTGGTCTTTAGATCTATTTATATCAAATATTAATAAGTTAATTTAATGAGATGCTAAATGTGTGTTTTGAGGGAGGATTCGCCAATTTCGGGGTGAGAGAAACAGGATGGATTTTTAATATTAATACTCCATGGCCATGATTATGAAAATATAAATTTACATGCAGTTTAGACCTTTTTCAATCCAGTCCTGTGTGTCAAGACTTTTACAAAACAATATCACCGATCAGCTACATCAACCTAACCTGGGCTGTACATAGAACAACATGTAAAATTACATCTAACCGGCTAGGCGACATTTTATAACGGCGCTATGCCATGCCAAGGTGAAATTCAAGATAATTTATCTAAGTAACAGACACGCTAACGGCTAAGCTACTGCATTAGCGCCCATTATAACATACACAAGCAACGTTCATAACATAGCTATTAAACGTTGTACAATTGTACTTGTAGTCATCATGGTCATTAACATTATGAGTGAGACTGCACTGCAGTGTCGACTGCTACGACTCGACTGTACGCACGTCAACTAACCTGTAAATTATCCTACTACGTAGGTTGCAGTCAGTCCCCCTGAGCAGCTGAATCACTTCGTTCTGGTCTGCGATTTCACGGTCTCCCCCACTCAATTTGATCCACTCTTTGGCACACAAAATAGGTTTCGTCTATCTTAGGTTTGTCATAGCCGTGAAATTTTCAAACTTCATCGATGTTACATGCATAATAACGCATAATAAGTTTCGGCTGAGCAGACGACGTAGACGCGTCGACAGGCTCACAGGGGGCGGCCATTTTGACTCGTAAACAATAATTCTCGATTCGGATTTGATAACATACATCACATGATCGTTCGCGAATGAATATCGTACACGGCAAAGTGTACATATTCAGCTCCTCAGTGACAAAAAAGTTCACTGTTTCCCCCTAAATTACCAAAATACTGCAGGAGGGTTTGTGTCGAACTTTTTCCTGTAGCCTTTTTGGTTATTTGTTTACACGTAGCTGTGGAGAAATTTTAGTGCCGCAGTTGTCGGAACGAAACAAGCGAAAAAACCAGCTCACCCCATGGCCTACCCCGCATGGCCAAAAACTTACGCAGTTCTGGCTGATCAACCCGGGCACGTGACCAGAGATACGCAGTTCTGCCAGATTACGATCGCAAAAATTTGGCGACGATTAATCTGGCAGAACTGCGTAAGTTTTTTAAATTGGTAATTTTTACTACTTAAAAAGGTCAAATTGTCATTTTTTTTTTGCTGGAAATAAATTCTTTAGACCAATTATGACCGAGAAAAGAGGAAAAATGCAACTCATCGTATCTCAGTTTAGAAAGGTGTAACATTGAATCTTTAAACCCGATTTCTGGCGTAATGTGTTAAAGGAGATACGCAGTTCTGCCAGATTACGGCCGAGGGGTCCTAAAACCAGCTCACTACTTAAAACAGTTAAAAGCGCTCTGAATAAGAAAAAAAAAAAATACGCGACGGACTGTGTGCAGTACGCACTAAGTTTTGCAGGGTTACCACAACCTAACAAACTGAGGCGAAAACGGACCACTCTTCTTGAAAATCCTTACTTTACAGACTCTATAGGAAAAACGTGTTATATAGCGTAAAGGTTTTATCAAAAATGCACGATCCCCCGCACACATCTTTTGCTTGTTTTGTCTATATGGGTTGATGGGGGGGGGGGGGGGTGGATGGCGAGTTGCTTGCACTTTTTAAAGCGAAATCTTATGTGACCACGCATCACGAAACCGACAAAAAGTCGCACGCACTGATTCTGCTGGAGGGCTCAACGTAGGTTTGTGTTGTTTTGTTTTTATTGTTCCATATTCCACATTTCAACAAATCCATAAAACATAAACATCACAATACAAAAGCCTGGATGAATTGTCAAGTACAGCTTGTAAGACAATAAAACATGTGAAATATGAGAAATCTACATAGAAGCATTGCTTGTAGGGTGTAGATTCCAGATGCGGATGTGAGATTATTTCTTACTTGGTATAGTATGTAATTAAAGGAATGACAATTTGTTTATTGGAGAAATATAAACGCCAAAAAGTAAAAAGAAAAAACAAACAAACAAACAAAACAATGTCCGCGGCACAAGACTTCTAGAGAGTTGCGTGATCACCCGAGCGAGGTACAAGTCAGATGCAGTGTACAATAGCAGAGATACCAAATGTGTACAAAGGAAGTTCAGGAGATAATACAGAAATCACGAGCGAGGCACATGTTACATAATCGATAATGTCAGTACTGTGAAGTATGAACAGAGAATGTCGAGGAGGATTGAAGAATATCTATAGATATGAATTCAGAAAAACTAGTTTAAGTTTATGCCTAAATGAATAAAGAGACTGAGATTGGATTATTTCTCTATCCAACTCATTCCAAAATTTAGGTCCTGTAGCTGTTATTGTTTTTAAAGCAGATACGGTCCCTACAGGAGAAAGATGAAAAGAATCTTTTTGTCTAGTAGGGTGAGAATGAACTTCAGTATTTTTGACAAACATCGAAGAAAACACATCAGGGAGACCACCTGAGTTTAATTGATACATAAGTGACCCGATATTGAAATGATATAAATCCTGGATCTTAAGTGTTCTACTGGAAAAGAATAAGACATTAGTGTGTTCAAAAAATGTGGCGAAGTTAATTATCCGTATAGCTCTGTTCTGTATCAATAATAAAGAATTAAGTCATAGTTGTACAGCAGTTTCCCCATGCCAGGATTCCATAACCTAAAGGCAAAAATAGAGTAGAATACAATGAATGCAGAACCAGGTGAATGCTGACTAGGTGAAACAGGTCCCCTAGTCAATCTTTAATTTTTCCATTTTTTTTTCTAAAAGAGCAGTTTTTCTTCATTGGTTGAAAATTGTACTTTTACCAGTTTTTCTACAGAACTTTTGTTATAAAACCTGAACTTTTACAGGACAAAATTTAAAAAAAGGACAACAAACAAAATGCTTTATCGATGTGTGGATCCCCCTATATATCATATATACGAGTTTATGGCAAATGGGCTAAGCATCATTCTAAAAAAAAAATCAAAGTAAGGCATTCATCATTAATTGAGCAATATTTAAAGGGTGTGTACAGTGAGGATTTGGCTTTTAACGTTTTGTGAGATATTCAGAAACCACTCTATGTGATGTCAAACAGCATGCAATTCTAAGGGGTATCAACAGTTTATTTGATGAAAATCAGTTTTGAAATTGCTGAGATATCCAAAAACAAGGTGAAACAAAGAGATCCTAATAAAAGGCGTGGCCTGTCGCCTTTTATTATTTTCACTTTTTTAATATCTCAGCCATTTGAAAACCAATTTTCATCAAATAAATGTTGAATCCTTGTCAAAATTACATTCTCTTTCATGTTTCATAAGAGGTTTCTCATTATCTCACATAGGAATGTTCAAAACATGAATCCCCACCTCAACCAGTACTGTACAGTCCATTTAATCTTTCCATTATCAAATACCTCACTTGTTGCATAACAAGGAATAGTCTAGAAGTTATGATTAAGAATATCTTGTCTTTTACTATGATTGATTTCGGGTCTTTTTTTTTTGGCAACTTTAATTACAAATATCTCATGTTAACAAAAACGGATTTAGCTCGGTTTGCGGTAAAACTCTTCCTGATGCTTATTATCATAATATGTATCATAAAACACACAGTTGCATCGATTTCCAGAAATATGTAAAGACAGTTGTCTATTTTTTATTTTACTTAATAAGGGATTAATAACCTTATTGTTCTATGCCACTTTATTCTAAAACTTAATATCAATTATCAGCTTAAACTGGAACGTAAAAGCACGCAAATTCTGACTGACATTATTGTAATTTTGCGGTTGCCGTGGCAAGCATGCATTATCGGACATTGCTAAATCATTTATCAAAACGTTTGCAATAACATTGAAGGGAAAATCGACAAATGTCGTTGTAGCAGTGACAAATGGAAATGCAATGAAAGTGGTGACTGGTTTTGCTGAAGGGATACATTCCTCATGTTTTATAGGGTAAATTAAGTGATATTGATGATGCTATAGGTTTTCCCAGTCAATTTCATACTTTTGGCATTCAATTTCATTAATGTGCATTCAAATTCACACAGCGCGCGCACGCAAAAAAATATTCGGTCATTCAGATTCAGAATCCGAGCGACCAATTTCATTTATGGGCATTCTATTTTGTTTTCGTCAAATCAAATTCACGACTGGGAGTTCAATTTCCAAATGCGAGCACGGACTTTACTACTCGTGCATTCAAATTCACGCGATAGTCTTGTAATAGTCCCGATAAGCTTGTTTGGAACGTTCAATTTCATTTTTAGGCGATCAAGTTGCTTCTTCGTGTAATCAATATTTACCGAGGAAAGTGGAGTAGACTTTGTAAAAAAGGAAAGAGGGCCAACACAACAAATGAAGGCTTGCATATAGTGTAATTATGATTGTTTACAGGTTCTACATTGTTCTCTGTTCATGTATTCTTTGTTTTTCATCTCAACCAATTTCAAATCGTATAAGGTCCAATCAGCAGTGCATCTAAACAACACAACGACAATTTAATCACATATCTTGATGATACTAAATGCTGACAACGCCCCAACACCAACCACATAATGACAATTCATCTATCTAAAGACAAACTGACACACAATGATCTCACATAGTCCCGCAAAAGTAAACCAATAAGATACCAATACACAACAAACAAGACGTATAAAATGTATCAGTTTCAATATATTCGAAATATTTTTTTTCGTCGAAGGCGTCAACCAACCCTCCGTATTATGCTCGTCTGTAGGCCTATACAGTGCCTAATTTTTGTTTGTTTCATTTTCCATCTAAGAAGATGGCTTGATAATCCATATTCAGCTACAATAGCTGGTCTTCCATATGGGGTCCAGTTGGATGTAATCCTTGAACAACCTGCTCGTTGCGATGAAGAAATGAAGTGGAATCTTTTACATGCATGAGTTGTGACTCTCTCTCACACATGGGACCTCCATTTTATGTCCAATCCGAGGGACATGTGCCTGTATATTCCTTTTCGCTAAGCGCGAGTTTAAAATTGCCAATGAACAGGTAGACCTCTACTTCAAAATAAATATAATCATCGTAAATCCCAATATATTCAAAGCAAAATGAAAAATTCAAGCATTCACGGCCCCAAACTAACTAAATTCAGGACGTCTTTTAAATTGTTTGTTTGATAGATACTTTATTTTCTGCAAATCAATATATACATAAATGACATAATCATGAACATGGGAAACATACAAAGTATATTTGAAACAGAGTCGTTTGACTTGCATAAACAACGATATAAAAGGAAATTAATGATATAATATTACAGTTTGCATGTCTATGCAGCTGGGATTACAATAACGGTATAATATTTAAGAAGCGATAATGCAGAAGGCCGCCATTGTAAGCATTGCTTGAAAAGATGGCCGGCCCGAGGAAAAGGTAGGGACGTATTGAATTCGTAACAATACAGATTCTGCTGCAAAGATACCAGGGGAAAATAAACTCTGATTTGTGACCGTGGTCAATGTGCGTGCAAGTGCTTGAAAGTGCACAGGGGCAGATAGGCTGGCATTTAGAATAATCAAATTGGTTTGCTTGAAGAGGGAACGACTTACGATGTTGCTATCGGGAGACCAACATGTGTCATATAAATTATTCGTGCTTCATTCGTATTTGAAGTATATTGTAGTAAAATATGCTTCTTTAAGTTTGCTTTGAATGAAAACAAGGAGGCACAAATTGAATGCAGTTATTCGGAACATGGTTGCCTATTCACGAATTTGAATGACCGACGAGATTCCGTCGACAGCTTGACATGAATTTGAATGCTTATTGATGAAATGCGTGCTCTTCTCTTAAATTTGAATGCTCTGATAGTGAATTTTTATTTGAATGCTCCGATAGTGAATTTGAATGTTCCGATAGTGAATTTGAATGCTCCGACAGTGAATTTGAATGCTCGGATAGTGAATTCGAATGACCGGATTTTGAATTTGATTGCTGATTCAGTGCTGCGAGCGTGGAATGCGTAAAATCGAATGCTCGGAATAGGAACTTGAATGACAAAAGTATGAAATTGACCGGGAAACCTATGTTAAATATCGACTGATTTCCTTGGTCATGGTTACAACTATTCGCCAAGAGGTGATTTACCAACAGTGTTATACGTCTTGACTTCGCTTCAGGGCATACCACTGTCGAGAAAACAACTCATGGAGAATGGTTTTAACTACGTCCTTGGCTCAAGCATGCGATGTGTGTATGATATATCGTATGCATGTATGAGTGTTTGTTAGTTATAATGAATTAATGATATTCTTTGGATTGCTAGACGCGTATACTACAATATTATGATCATGTCCAGTAATGATGCATGGAAGACACTGTCACAGGAAGCTTGATTTGCAAAATAAATGGACTTCAGCCTTTGTAAAGTGTTAGCTTTATCTCCTTACCGATCTTGAAAAAGAATCAAGAGCAGGCGACGTCCAATACCTCAGGACGGGTACTAGGCCATGTTTGCCAGTGCTCTGTGATGGCGATGGTGGCTTCGAACCAGTTAAGAAGCAGATGTCTAGTATAAGCCATCGGTCATTGGTGTACTGTGAACAAAGAAAGTTCCAGAATTCATCAGGTATTTACTTCTATTCAGAGATTTGTGATGATTGGATTTATTTTCTCCTTGCAGGTTATAGCTGCTCAGAAAAAGAGACTGTAAAAAAAAAAATCTATGTCGCCACTTCACATTTTGTAAAGTTTTAAAACGGCTAAGTGACATCACCTATTTTTGTAATGAAAAATAGACTTAAGTTTACAGATAGGTTTCTTACCAAAAAAAAAAAAAAAAAAACCTAAAATTTCGAAAAAGGTGCCTTCCGAATTTTACTAAGAATGTACAGTAGTCTTTTCTTTTTACATTTGATTTCAGTGATTTTTTTTCCCCAAACTGTACAGCGTTACAGCATTTGATTTCAATCTAGTATTTACAGTAACATCATCTGTAATTAGGAATTAGGTTCCAACTGTAATATGGGCGGATGGGCTGACAACGAATGGTTCACTTTCTGCTGGCGGGAAGAAAGAAATTAAACAATGGAGATATGTTGGCCGGAAACGCATACAACTAAAAAATGAAGAAAAAAAATCTAATAGAGAACATACCCATATAGGATATTAGAATGGCTCCCTTTCTTCAAACAAACAAACAAATTAATAAAAAAGAGCAAGGAAAAACCCAGTGTAAGGTAATCTAATCGATATGAATATTACACTGATTTTTTTTTTTCAGGTGTACCAAATTCTGAGATTGCTGATCTGGTCATTCTGGCCAGTATATCTCGATTAATCGTGATTAAGCCTGACGGATCCGTGATCAAAGAATTTCAGTTCACCGATGCGCACGTGTGGGACATGGAAGTTGACCAAACTGAGGGCGTGATGTACTGGACCAATTTGGATTTTCATATTCTACGAGCTGGATTTTTCGATGATAACTTCGAGATTGTTTATCGTAAGTCAAAAAGTATTTTCTAATGAATGTGGCTTGTACGAGAGAAAAGAAAGCAAACAAACCGACTAGAATCTATCAAATCCGATATTTAATTCTTGAAACGCTGAGGGTGGGAACGTTGTTATGAGATGGAAGTCATCAGCGAATGGTACCCAGAAAAAGCTAGTTATACGTTCAATCATACCCAAATTTCGCTTCTATAATCTTCAGGTTAAAGGCGAGTAAGGAACTAATAGGAGAGAGCGGGTCTCTTATGAATACACTTCTATTGAAGGAGAAACCCAGACGTTCAGTGAGGAGATTTAACTACCCCACAGGGTTGTCGGGTCCCAACAGAGGAAAATCACCAAAAGGCATGAGAAAAATTACCAAAAGCAATAAAAAATCACCACATTCGGAAAAGCGTAGGTCAGGCTTAAATTTCAAGACAAAATTAGTATGTCATTTTTTCAAACTCTCTGCGCGAGTCTCGGTGCAATTTACGGCGCGTCGTAGTCACACACACTAAATGCAAAATGTGTATACGATGTGTTGAGATATGAGTGTTTGTGTGAGTGTGCCTGTACAGTCGTGTCGGGCGATCGTTAAAGCCCCCGTTCCACTATCACGATTTGGACCCCGATCTGTCCCGATCTAGCAGATCGGGAGAGAGCGGCAAAAGCGTACGGGGATCGGAAGCATCGTAGCAGCAGCGTGTGGATGTCGGGGTTGGAGCGGGCATTTTTTCAGATCGGGAAGAAATTTTGAACCGGTTCAAAATTTCTTCCCGATCTCCCCGATCAAAATTGACATATTTCTAATCGTACGGCAAGCGGGGAGAGCGTAGTGACAGCGTAAACGCAGCGGGGAGAGCGTAGTGACGGCGTAAACGCAGCGGGATGAGCGTAACAAGGTCTTTCTGAGCGTAGTAACATCGGCACAAGAACGGGAAGTGATTTTAGCTGTAATTTTCGAAGAAAAGAAGAGGAGATGAAGAGATGAAGAAAAAGAAGAGAAGAAAGCATCGAAGCAGCTACCCAAAAGGCGAAGAAAGAGAGACTGCACGTGATGCTGAAAGAGGAGGAAGAGGACATAGCAGAATTTTGAAGAATATGAAATCATCTACAACTGGAGGAAGACAGACTATAAAAGCAACGACATCAAGAAAAAGCCTTGGAAAATCAGCACGTCTTTGTTTATACAGTGCATTGCTGCAAAAGAACCGTGAGTTGAGGAGCCTCTTCGAGGTCCACAGTATATTTCTTCGGTTCTGCATGCCAATAAGTTGACTGACTGCAGACCGACAGTCGAATCGGGGTACATCGGGGCACATCGGGCACTTTTCAGCTCTCTGATCGGGGTAACAGCGTGATAAGATCGTATAGATCGTTCAGAGCGTAGATACAGCGTGCATCGATCGGATAACATCGGCAACATCGCACTGACAGCGTAGCTACATCGTTCTAAAGCGTACCGGCAGCGGCAGAGATCGTAATGTCTCATTCCCGATCATCGTAGTAAGAGCGTAGCAAGCACTTGGTAGTCGTAACTGCAGCGTACTTAGAGCGTTCTAACATCGTACTGTGTCCAGATCGGCTCAGGTTTTACCCGATCCTTCCCGACCTGAGAAAATTGTCAAATCGTAGCGAGAACGGCGTAGTGGAACGGGGGCTTAACGGGCCGTGCCGTGAACGATCGCCCCGACACTGCACAGGCATGCTAACCTGGAAACATTGAACTGCATAATTACTTGAATATGAGACCATTCTGAAGCAAATGATTTTCACACAACAATAGGTATAATGTACTCTTAAATGAATCCCAGAAGGATTGAAACAATCATCCCCCAGCATTCCCAGTGATTCCCACTGACCAGTTACTATGCCATCCCCTTTAAAAAAAGAAAAAAAAAGTGTGTGTGTGTGTGGGGGGGGGGGGGGGGGACAAATTGGATGCACCCCATGTATTACTATGTAACGTGCAAAAAAAAAAAAGTGGAGGGGGACGAGCGCTGCCCTTCCTCCCCCTCCCGTTTCGCCGGCCCTGCGTAAAAAGATGCATTAAAAGTCACAAGGCCGATATAACCTAAATGTGTTGAATACGTCTAAAAGGAAACTCTCAATTCGTTTCTACTTTACATTTATCTGCCAGCTCACCACTGTATCTTCATTGCCTTGTCTGAGAAGAATCGAATCATCTTTAGCTCCACCACTGTGGGAACGTCGAATGCTATCATCTCTATATCTTTGATGAACATGATTTCACTGGGAGAGTTCGTCGCTGTGAGTTCTGAAGTGAAGAGCATGGAAGTAAATGATGGAGATGGGTAAATTACTCTTTTTGTTTCTTAGGAAATTAACTCCATGAAATCCATAGTTAGTAAATATGAGTATGACGTAACGACGAGCCTTTATTATCTATGTACGCTTAGTCTATGAATTTTGTTGTTCAAACAACTACCAAATGATTCTAAATAAAGAACGCTAAGCTCAGCAGCGTAATAGAGACGTTTACAAAATGCCGCAGCGGTTTGCACGCTATTGGTTTTCAGATAATCTCATAGAATGATAAAGGATTATTATACGGCTAAAGACAAATTTACGGTCTAGAATATGTGGAATTTCTGATAAAGCCGGGCTTAATTTCGATCGAAATATCATTTCCAATTCTTCGAATGAGATTAAAAAAAAAACCGGATAATCTTGTTTGTACGGCCCCAACTTTTTTTTTTTATAGTTCTTTAGGTTGCATTTGACCCTGTGGGTATTTCTGATTGTATGTATGTATACATCATTTGATGAATTAGTAATGACAAGCACGTTGCGCTTCTAATATTCCGTACGGTTATGAATGCAGGTTCCTTTACTGGTCAGAGGGTACAGAAGTCTATCGCAAAAGCATGACGGGCCAAAGTAGCTTCGAAAAGATCTACACATCTCCGACCCGGGGTGAATTCGTTAACCATCTTCTAA
The DNA here is from genome assembly GCF_040938485.1 of Diadema antillarum. NCBI lineage: Eukaryota > Metazoa > Echinodermata > Echinoidea > Diadematoida > Diadematidae > Diadema > Diadema antillarum. The sequence goes on from NW_027271380.1 coordinate 906,565, forward strand.
TCGCAGGTGCAGGTAGAGAGAAAAAAAACAAACAAAAATAATTTCTTTTTTTTTGGGGGGGGGGGGTGGGTGGGTATGCAGTATCAGGAATCACGTTGCAAACTTTTTTTATTTTGTGTATTCAAATTATACCATTTTATAGGCAAATTGTTCAATAATAATCTATGAAAAAAATATACTGCTACCTTAAACAAGTGGGACTGTTTCACGTCGATAAAACGCGCAAAAACATGCATCAAATTGCACCATTTGCAACATCAACATGCAAAAAGTTCTTACCGTGGGAAGGGGGACACCCCCCTCCCACCTGCTCCCCCCCCCCCCCTCGCTCGCTCCGCTCGCTCGGGTTCAGTCGCGTTCATGATCAGTGAAAAGAATTAATACAAGAAGTGTATTCAAATTATGCCATTTTATAGGCAAATTGTTCAATAATAATCTACATCAAAATATACTGCTACCTTAAACAAGTGTTACTGTTTCACGTCTATAAAACGCGCAAAAACATGCATCAAATTGAACCATTTGCAACATCAAACTGCAAAAAGTTCTCACCGTGGGAGGGGGGACATAGATGTAGTACCTTTTGCAACTGAATTGATTTTTAAATGTATTTTTTTAACACTTTGTGGTTGGAAATTCCGCTTTTCGTTATTATACGTGTAAAGAGGTCCTAAAAATGAGTACATCAAGACCAAAAAGTGAATTTTGATGGAAAATGGATGTAGTACCTTTTGCAACTGAGCTCTTCATATAGGCATAATACTAAGAAAGTTCGAGACTTTTAGAGATACCTTTTGATCCGTTCCTTAGGGGAACTTGGTATATCAGGTTCCGAAAAAATATATACAAACGTGTTTGAGTCCGTGGCCTGTATGCATGTATAATTATTTTATGTTGTGTTATGTATACAAGATGAAAAAAAGAAAGTTTTGTTTTTCTATCAAACAGTGTTTTATTATGTATATGTGACACTGCACCTCAAAACAAACAAAAAGTCGCCAGACATGAATTTCTAGTTAAGACCATATTCTGAAAGAGCAGACTTTAAGCTTTAAAATGATGTATAACTCAAATCAAATGGACTCTCCTAACCTATCTAAATATTGGACAGAAAGCACAAACTCAGGAAATGTGTGAACTGAGAAAAGAGGCTCTAAAGTACAGTGTCTATTCAAGCGCTTAATCTTTACCAAACCGTGCTGGCTGTGCGATGAATGGGACAAAAAACAGGAAGTAAACCACCAGATTAACAACAATGAAGATATTATCAGATTAAACTGAAGTTAAGCATGCCTCATTAACACATTCTGTCCATAATAAATGCTAACTTTCAAAGCAGTAGCACTATCCTTTCAAAAGTTATTTGAGTTGAAAGTGAAGAGTGAGGACAACGTTTTTCAGAAATGAAAAAGGGATTCTAAAGACGCACCTAATCACACTATTCTACCAAAAATGTTCGAGATAAACTGCCAAAAAACACACTTTCCTGCCCGTTTTATGATACCACATTTTAGCATAATGTAAAAGAAGACCCGCTCTTTCAGAAAATATGAAAAAGTCAAGCTCGGCTAGGTTGACCCATTTCACTTATTTTCAGTCCTCACGCAAAATCAGTGTGTGCGACTTTTTGTTCGTTTTGAGGTGCACGGTCACATATAAAGAAATGCATTTATTTGAGGGAAATATCTGGAAAATTGTTATAAAAAGTAGGGAATGTGATAGGCAATGTGGTAAATCTGTCACTTTTTTGTGTCGGGGTGTCTTTGCTGAGTATTCAGTCTATGGAGAATAACTAAAGGGAGAAAGTGTGGGAAGGCTGGGGTTAACTCTTTCCTAGCGGCGGGAGACTTTGCATTCTTAAAAGTGATATCAAAACGTCTGCTCGCATAGTTTTTAGTGGACTATTTGGAAAATTATTCATCATAAAGTTACATAAAGGGACAAGGACAATGAAGGCCCAAGAAAGTTGATTAAAACTCCCAGACGACTGAAACTTTGCATATTTAAAACTAAAATTAAACGATCTGGTGCACACTTTAGGTGAATTTGTAGACATGTACAATTACTAAAGTAAAGAAGATTAAAAAAAAAAAAACGGTCGATGAAATCGTGGAACCTGGTTCATCGTTTTTCCATGTGTTTTCGATTTATTAAAAGGCAAAAACTCTCTCATGTGCAGGGGCGTCGATCATTGAGGTCAAGGAGGGCAAACATTTCATTTTGTCCCAACATATGGTTGAATTTCAATAATGAAAATGCAAATCTCACTCGCGTGGGAGGGAGATACCCTCTCCCACACCTTTCCCAGGTAGGTTTCCTTTCATAGAGGCCTACCTATAGTACACCTGTGAGATTGACGCTTTTCTAAATACAGTTCATTAAAAAGTGTTCATCAGATCTGTTCTACCTTTTCAATTCAAATAAATTCGAAAGTTCCCTCATCCTTCTTTTCATTGGAGGTGTCGTGGCCGAGCGGGTAATAAAGAGCGCACTGCTCTAAATCACATGAGCGTGATTTATGTTCGTGGGTTCGAACCCCACGAAGAACGACACATTTGTCATTCAGCAAGGCACTTTATCCACATTGCTGCTCTCCACCCACGAGATAAATGGAAACCCGGTAGGATGAGAATGTTTGTGATGGCGACTGGCTGGAATGCTCCCCAGGGAGTGGAGAGAGAGAGCACTGTCAGTGCTGGTTGGAAATAATGTATGTGGAGACCGGGGTAATATTAGCATGTATGCGCTTTGAGCACTCTGCAAGGTGGATATAGAGCAATATAAATTTGTATCATTATTGATTTACCTTTTCCCCGCTGGGTTATCCACCGATTTGGACTCGGGAATTGACGATTTTCGAACTATTTCACAAAAGTTTATATCAGATCGTTCGTTTCAATCCTGGAAATGCAAAACCTCGGTGTATCACTTACTATAGGCATACACAGTGATGTCGCACACGCAGAACAAGAGCTGGGATTCCCCGATTCTCTAATTATATTATATGTGAATATTTATTTTTTTTTCTTTTTCTCAGGAAAAAAAAAAAAGTCAAAAGTGTGCTCCTTATCGCTGAATTTCAGCTCTGGGAATGTAAAATATTGCTCGTGTTGAAAGGGGGAAAACCGCCCCCGCTCCCACACCCGGTCGCTCCGCGGCCTCGCACAGATATTCCAACTCCAAGTCCACCCCCCCCCCCCCCCCCCCCCCCCCCCCCCACACACACACACTCAGTGAAAATGGATTCAGCCAGACGCCGCTGGTCCAATCTAGGGAGAATAATATCTATGTTATGTTGGTCACTTGAAGTGCTCATACGTCTAAAACTAATTAATAGTGTTGCTTATAGATACTAATGATAAGAAGTCCTCAAGCTATTTATTTTCGATAAATGCTTCTCATCCTTTATCTGAATTATCCTCGTAATTTCAAGGAGTAAAAAGTACTTGCTGTACAATACATGGAAATAATTCATAGGACATGGCAAGTCTACTGTGCCCTCTCTGTCAGACTTTGCAGCACAACACCTTTTCTTCATCACCTGGCGGGGTGTGTTCTTGTACCCGGCTCTGTCCACTTTGACGGCTTCTGGTATCAACAAAACAGAGATTCGAAAGCTGGAAAATATATTCCCACTGCACCATATCATAAGCTGTGCTGCATCTCATAAAGCACTCTACGCAATTGGTTGGTATCACGGCAACGTCACTCTCCGGGTAATGCCAAACCAAGCGGAATTCAACTCCTACTACCCTGTAGCCCTTCAGACCAAAGACATGTGGCAGGTTATTGCCGTCGCGAATGACATGTTTGGGAAATGATTTTCTCGTGAAAAAAAAAAATGAGAAAGGTTAAAGGGAAGGTAAGTATTGGTGGAAATAAAGATTCAGCTACTTGTATTTACTTTTTCCGTGATGCTTATAACGTAAAAACCACTTTATGAAATTTTAAAGAACATGCAATTTCAAGAGGTTTTGAAAAGGCTGAGATATCCAAATCAAAGTAAAGCAATGCGATTTTAATGAAAGGTGGGTCCCACATTTTATTTGGTTTGCCTTGTTTTGGATTTCTCATCCATTTCAAAACCAAATTCATAAAATTATCTTTGAATTCCTTATAGAATTATAATGTTTTTGCTATTTCATATCAGACTTGTCATTAATTCAAGAAATCATTTAAAAAAAAAAACCGTTGGCAACATGAAGCCCCATCTCAACCGAAACTGAACCATCTCTTGAATAATAGACGGAACTCAAGCCTCGGAACTGAGGCTGTGCCAACACGGCAAAGAACCAGGATCAAACCAGGTCATATTCTTAAAATTTCCTAATTTTGTTTGTTCCCCATGCCTCGTAAATGGCTCAAGGTGTCTAAATGAAACTTTGAACATAAATTATGCCTGTTCTGCCAGACAACGATTCTCGTGGGAGAGTCGGGGTCATGGGGTCAAACGTCAAGGGTATGGTTTTAAGATAATTCTTAAGTTCTAGAATTATATTGTCTAATGCTGAAATATCTGTTTTAAATAAAGCCATTCACTTAATCGAACTAAGCATTATACATGGCTTACTGCAAAATTATTTTGTAGAGAAAGGCAATGTGTCAGCATTCAAGAAAAAATGTTGAAATGTCACAATTTTCCTATATTTCGGAGAAAATATTTTCATGAACAGATAGTAATCTTTTAAAAAAATATTTTGGACTATGAGACCAACTGGCAACGGTCGAAGGTCAAGTGAAAATGCTCAAATTCCCTGCAATTGCTCTCTTGAACATCTCAGCTATCAATTCGAATAAAACCTTGTTCAACCAAGTAAACTTTCAACATATTTGTTACAAACATGTACAAACAGTTTCCACATTGCCAAGACGTACTCTAGAACTTTTGGGCGAACCATGCAATATGGCGGATGTATACCAGTCGCCACAGCCTCATTTTTTTAGTTTTATTTATTTTCAGAACATTCTGTCACCCATGTTTATGATGTAGTCCAGCGACAAGATATTCAAATGAAAGGCTTACAATTGGTAGGAACCACTACTGATTTTTAATTGAAGGGAATTACAGACGTTCTTTTGCACGAACACACACACGCACATACAAAAAAAAAAAAGCTGGGACAGAACAAATTTCTAAACAGTTTTTAACTAATTTAGTTAAGAGTATCTAGTGATCTTTTATAGCACTGTTAGATATCCGTGAATTAAAGCTGACGTATTTGTATTTGCATCATGTTTTACCAGCATTAACATAATACGTGTCATGTGTTTTATCTTCTATTTTTTATGTCAGTAGTTTCAATCGAATTCTATTTCCACATGTGGTTTCAAATAAAATTCGACATTCTCTGAAATCATTTCATTTAGAATGTGATAAACACGTATAAATTTTAACCCCGGGCGTTGTGATATTTTATGTCGGACTGTCAATATCATGTAAACAGTTGATGAGTGGTAGTAGTTTAACGGGATGGTATAGTATTTGTGGAAAAGAGGATTTGTCTTTTAACTTTTTGCGAGATACCCACGAACAAGTGATGAAATAATATAAAGCATACCATTTTAAGACGAATTCAAAATTTATTTGATGAAAATTGGTTTTGGAATGCTGAGACATCCAAACGCAAAGTAAAACATCCAAATATAAGACCGGTCTCACTGTTTTGGATATCTCAGTCATTTCAAAATCAATGTTCATCAAATTAACATGGAACCCCTCTTGGAATCACACGTCCCTTCATATATTCGTAAGGGGTTTCTCATTATCTCACCAAATATGGTTAGAAGCTTGAAGTTAGGTCTCAACGAAAACTTTACAATTCCTTTAAAGAGATCGTATAGTTTTATTTGAGAGCTATATACAGGTTCAAACATAATAGTTGGTGAGATAATGAGAAACTTATGAAATATGGAAGAGCATGCAATTCGAAGAGGAAATCAATGTTTATTTGATGAAAATTGGTTTTGAAATGGCTGAGATATGCAAAGCAGAACAATTCGAACAAAAGGTTGGTCCCATCTTTTATAAGATCGCTTTAACTTTCTTTTTGGATGTCTAAGCCATTCCTAAACCGATTTTCATCTAATAAACTTTGACCGCCTCTTAAAATGGCATGCTCAATGTTATTTCATTAGTTGTTTCTTGGTATCTCGCGAAAAGATAGAAGCCCGATCCTTATCTAAACCAATACTACATCATCCCTTTATCATGTGTTGGATTTTTGTCAGGACTTTTTATCCCATTTAACTAATAATCTATGCTCCAATTGCTTGATGTAATAAAAGTACTTTCATTTGAAACGTTACGGATTCTGTTAGGATATTACAACATCCCTTTATTATATGTTGGATTTATGTCAGGACTTTTTTTTTCTATTTAACTAATAACATATATGCTCTAATTGTTCATGTGCATCTGCTTGATGTAATAAAAGTACTTTCATTTGAAACTTTATGGATTCCGTCAAATTTCCTGCATTATGTTTGTGCGTACATATTTCACCTCGTATTTAGAATACCATGAATCTTTGGACTTTTCCACTTACTTTAGGAAAGATAAGATCAAACGAAGAGGATATAGTGGGTCTAAAAATTGTTTGGGGAACAATTCTTTCTTGTATGTATTAAATTATTCACCAAACCTTGTGCAATTAAGACTTGGTCATTTAAGTATTTATGATTGAACTTGTATAAAATCATGTATGGACTCATTTTCTTTGACATAATGATTGTATTTTCCCCCTTGGCTACCGCCATATGTGACCACGCATCATTAACAAAAAGGAAGAAAAACAACAAAACCAAATGTCGCTCGCTCGATTTTACGAAAGGTATCAAAATAGGTTAAAAGATCACCCTAGGCAATCTTTAGTTTATCATATTTTCTAAAAGAGCAATTATTATTCTTCTGCATTATTTTTTAAGTTTGGGATCATGAAATGAATGTGAAATTTTGTTTCAGCAGTTTATTTTTATTCGTTTTTGATTTTGTTATTGGAATAATGTGATTTTAGCAACGTACGTCGTAGAGGTCCCTATTTATTTCGTAAATACCCTTTACACACTCTTTACTTTCGGTTCGGTGTAAAAATGGCAGAGGTAAAAATGGCAGGGGTAAAAATGGCAGGGGTAAAAATGGCAGAGGTAAAAATGGCAGAGGTAAAAATGGCAGAGGTAAAAATGGCAGAGGTAAAAATGGCAGAGGTAAAAATGGCAGGGGTAAAAATGGCAGGGGTAAAAATGGCAGAGGTAAAATGGCAGAGGTAAAAATGGCAGAGGTAAAAATGGCAGAGGTAAAAATGGCAGAGGTAAAAATGGCAGAAGTAAAATGTCAGAAGTAATCAGAGCGATTTCGTCGGATGCTGTTCGTTATTCCGAAGGTTCGCTATTCCGAAGGTTCGTTATTCCGAAGGGTCGTTAATCCGAAACACACAAATTCCCTATACCTAGAGGTTCGTTAATCCGAACATTTGTGGCGTTATTCCGAAGGTTCGTTATTCCGAAGAATCGTTAATCCGAAAATGAAATTCGGAACAATGAACCTTCGGAATAACAAATCTTCGGACTAAAGAGCCTTCGGAATAAAGAACCTTCGGAATAACGAGCTGTTACCATTTCGTCAGATATAAACGTATGAAGAGGTCTTGAATGATATCCTAGTCAGAGCAAACTGTATTTCTCGAATTAACAAATCCAAATTGCAGATTTGAAGAATATTGATTTAATCATGTTTTAAGAAGATTAGAGCACTCTCATTATTCTGAGTTTGATTCAAGTGCAGTGGCGTAATCTGTCTGTGTGCAGAGAAATAATAAACCAGCTAAGAGCCTAGTAGGCCTATGGGAAATTATTTTCATTATTCAGTATTATTATTATGATTATGATTATGATTATGATTATTTATCATTATATGGGGGTTCCAACAATGCTGCAAAGCCCTTAAACAGTATAATCCTACGTTGTTTCGCCCAATGAAGTTATCACACACACAAACACACACACACACACACACACACACACACACACACACGAACCCACTTTTGGTATAAACATATACGCAGATATACATACTCTCACATACACACTCTTACACAAACGAATTCCGCTCACGTCCAGGCTAGTATATTGTCATTACTGTCCATTTTTTGAACTGTTTAGTGTAAAAAAGTGAAGGAGACATAGTCGAAGCAAACCGCTAATTTTTCACCTGTTCAATATCATTTTCTCACATTCAGGTTTCGTAGGAGCCTATTTATCTCACAAGGCCTGATCACGACATAATGTAGAAGTAAAAATACAAAACGCAAAAAATAAACTACAGCAGATGTATCGGCAGACATAAGCAAGCTCTTGCAAAATATTTTATCACATTGTTCAAGTATCACACGGCGCAAAAACAAATATCTCGAAGTTTAATGAACACTTTGTAGTCACTTTTCAAACTTATGCCTATTAAAACTGGAGACGAACTTTAGCAATAAACTGTTCTAGTGAGAGTAAAAACTGATAGTTTGCCATGGGATTTCTTTCAATCATTGTTGAATGAATCCGCAGGCGAAAAAAAAAATGTAAATGTTTGATGCCTTTCAAACTTAGCTGTTGCTCCAAAGTCAGATTCCATTGTTATCAACATGGTGTGTTGCTAAAGATTGGTAGATTCAGCCACCGAAAATGACGTTGTTCCCTCGTTATACAACAACAGTAAGAAAATCCAATCCAACCCCATCCAGGTAGATTGAAATCACCGCCTATGATCGCGATTCAATTTACACAGGGATCGCTGAAGCTCTGCAAGACTCTCTTTACATGTGCCGCGGGGAGAAATGTAACACTGCCCTTTTAAATTTCTCCCAGTGGTAACAGAAACAGTAAAAGATCCCTGCCAATTTTTCATACCTGCATGTCTGTTATCAAGCAATTTTATTTTCAGAAGTTTGCACACTTTTTAAAATACTTATTAACAAAGTATAGGATCTACCAGATCTAAAGTAAGTTTGATATTTTACTGACAAGATACCTGTAGAGCTGTATAATGGTTAATATGTCCATTTTTAGGTGTACCGAGGCTCATCTTTTTACTGATATAATTGGATTGTTGACTGGCCGAGCATTTTTCAAGTTATGAGTGTCCCATATTTCTCCCCGGTCTCCCCCGTGCTTTATTTCAGGAGAAGGCACGAAAAGCGCGTATTGCGAGAAAGGTGTCAGAAAGATGAAGAAAAAGAAATCTCTGTCACTTTTACCTCGTCCTCTTGCATTTCAACGACTAAATTTTTATCAATGGTATTTTTTATCTCTAGCATTTTGACCACTGACATTTCGACCACTGACAACTTTACCTCTGCCATTTTTACCGCTGCCATTTTTACCTCTGCCATTTTTACCTCTGCCGTTTTTACCTCTGCCATTTTTACCTCTGCCATTTTTACCTCTGCCATTTTTACCCCTGCCATTTTTACCCCTGCCATTTTTACCTCTGCCATTTTTACCTCTGCCATTTTTACCTCTGCCATTTTTACCTCTGCCATTTTTACCCCTGCCATTTTTACCTCTGCCATTTTTACCTCTGCCATTTTTACCTCTGCCATTTTTACCTCTGCCATTTTTGCCCCTGCCATTTTTACCTCTGCCATTTTTACCTGGCACCTTACTTTCGACTCTAGAAACTTTTGAAAGAATAGAGCTACTGCTTTGAATATTAGTATTACTAATAGGAAGAATGAGCTTACAGAGCTTGCTCATTTTAAGCTTATAATGATTCCTTAGTTGTTGCTCCTGTGGTGTGTTACTTCCTGTTTTTTTTTTTTTCTGTGTCATTCATTGCACAGCAAGCACGGTTTGATAATTTTAAGAGCTTCAATAGACCCTAAATTCCGGAGCTTCTTTTCTTTCTCATTGCGCACTTTTCCAGAGTGTGAGCCTTCTTTCAATTATTTAGATATTTGAATATGAGTGTAATTGAGGGGACCATAAAATGAACACAGCTATGCAAATCTGCTGTTATTGTCAATTCATAACAATCCCATAAATAAACGAAATATTTTTGACGTTGTTTTCTGTTTTGACTATTTTTCTTTAGCTTGTTTCCAATGGACATTGGTTTTTTCTTATATGCATGTTTTTATTGTTCTGCGTAATGTTTGAACAGTTAGAATTGGGTTGAGTATTGATGGTATCTTAAAGGGATAGTACAGTATTGGTGGAGATGCGAATTGGGCTTTTAACTTTTTGCGAGATACCAAGAAAACACTTATGATATAGTACAGAGCATACCATTTTAAGAGGAATTCAAAGTTTATTTGATGAAAATCGGGTGTGGAATGAATGAAACATCCAAAAACAAAGTAAAACAAAGCGATCATAGTAAAGTGTGGGTCCCACACTTTATTAGAATCGCTCTTTTTGGATATCTCAGCCATTTCAAAACCAATTTTCATCAAATAAACGTTGAATTCCTCATAGAATTACATGCTCTTTCATATTTCATAAGAGGTTTCTCATTATTTCACCAAAAAAAAAAATGTTAGAAACCTGAAATTAAGTCTCAACCAAAACTGTACGATCCCTTTAAGGGCTATCTCAAATGCAATGATACATTTTTTTTTTTTTTTTTCAAATCAGTCAATTGTAGAAACACAGACGATCAGCCTTTTTTTCGGTATGACGAGATGATCAAAAGATACGGAATTTGGCTTCAAAATGATTTTGAAAGTGGTAGCCTTTACACAAATATGCGAATTTTGAGAAAAAATATCGCATTTAATTTATGACCTTCGGTTTTGTTTTTGTTTGTTTTGTTTTCCTTTGTAGGGAGGGGGACAAATTGGTTAAAAAAATGAGCTTGTTGCAAAGTATTCAGCTGCTGCATCCCTTTCTCATTAGAAAGTTGTATTTTTACCTTTGTTTCTACAAAATTTTTGACAATAGATGTAGGTATTGCTTTTGCTTAATGCATCTTAACCATAATAGGCATTGCTTGTGTTTTATGATTTTTTTTCTTTGCTGTCGGTGTTTAGTTCTGTAATGGTAAAAGTGGAATGTCCGTCATGTTGTGAATCAATTCATTGTATTACTTCTGAGTGTTCCTGAGAAAAACCAACAGAAAGTCACACTCCCCTTGAAGTTACGTGAAGACTCAAAATAAATAAAACAGGTTAGAACTAGTAAATTTTGAGTTCTTCATATTTTGTGAAAGAGCATTTATTATCTTTTATTGCTCTCAAGTTTGGAATAAATAAGTATGGGGAATTGTGTTTCTAACAGTTCTGATAGAACATTGTTTTATTGGATAGTGTGATTAGGTACACTTTTATTGCTTGTAAACACTTTTCACAATCTTTACCTTCATGTCTAATGACTGTCCTTAAAGAACATGATAGCCCCTACTGTTTTGAATTTATATAAAAGTATAAAGAGAGAGAAGAAAAAAAATTATATCAATAATAATACGATGAATGAAATTCCTGACACGACGGACATGTCCATTCAAACAATACAGAAGAAAAGCCAATAGAAGGAGCAAGAGATTACTGACGTAGAGTTCAGACGACAAGCCCTAACCTCGAGGTTAAGCTCTTACCCCCAAACTTCGATGTGCGTCCACACGACGAAGCTTAACCTCGAAGTTAAACTCCTGCCCCTTTGAGTTCGTTGATTTTTGTGTCCACACGGTGCTTAACTTCGAGCGGGGACCCCCCGCGGCTCGTGGTTAGAGCGCTAACCCCGAGATATCTCGTGGCTCTTAACATCGAGCTAACCTCGTGGTTAGCTAACTACGAGTGGTCTACACGGTACCTAATTACGAACATAACCTCGAGGTTAACCCTTGTCGTCTGAACGTAACTAATATTAGTTTGCCCTACCAGTATCAAGGAAACAAGTAATCCTGTAGGTGAAAACAATTCGAAATATCTACTTCAACATGAAGTTAAAAGAGGCTGATGTAAAAAATAAGTACTCCAAATGCACAACGTGGTAAATTGTGTGTATGTGTGTGTGTTTGTTTGTTTGTTTTGAATAGAAACCACTGCTTTTAGTACGCATTCTTTATATGGTTAAAGCAAAACAACAACTGCATCCGTTATCGCGAAGTTACCGTTGTTGCATGAAAAAGATTTTGTGGGGAATTTTTGACTACTTTGCGTAATACTATGTGATGGCTAAACTTAATTACAATCATGTGGGATTGTACAAATGAGGCGTTTTTTTTTTATTTTACCGTTATAAAGAAAAAAATGTGTTTGTCTACTGACTCAGTATGGAAATGGTGTGGCACTGCACGTTCGTAGGCCGTAAACAAGCATATGTATGATCAATACGTCCACCATATTATTCTTATAATTCGTGGAGACTACTATGCATTAGGCATAATAGCAATCGTTCTAACTTTCTTTGTGTTTGTCTCTGAAGTGTTTACAAAAATTTCTTAATTTTATCCTACCTAATATCATTAAACTTTACTTTTATCACCATTCGTCAATATTGAAATAAGTGTAGTGGTATTACTATATGAAATATATGCAGTGATTTTTCTAAGAATTATGGCTATCCAAATTGTTTTCATTTACACATTCAAGAACCTTCAAAGTTTCTGTTGAACTTTCCAAAACTCGATTTTTGTAATATTGTTGCGATCAAGATCAACGTTTCTTGGTGTGTGTGTCTGTGTTACAACAACACCTTCATTGTCACATCATATAATATCATAAACTGTTCATCTATTAAAAAACAGGTTTATTCGAAACTTTGTGGCTCATTTGGCGAGGTGTTTTTTAACCTTTCTTGTCTATTTGTGAATTTTGGTGATATTCGGCAGAAGGGTGCACCGGCATTTGCACAAGGTAACGTCGACAATATTGAAACTTATAATCATCGTAACCCTTACAGGTATTCTAACATCATGCGCATTTGCATGGTACATGTACCTGCACAAACACACATACATACACAGACACAGACACACACACACACACACACACACACACACGCACACACGCACACACGCACATACAAACACATGCCATATGTAGAAGTGAACCCCATACACAGCGTTGTAGAACAATAGCCCCCCCCCCCCCCAAATTAAGTAAATGAAAAATTATTAATAAACAAATGAATAAATAAATATATAAATAGATACATAAATAAATAAATAAATGAATAAATGAATAGTTAAATGAATACATAAATAAGCATCGGGCCCAAGACATTCGTACCCGTACAACTATTTACATGATTTGAAGAGGATGGCTAGTAACCGATAAGTGGGAATCAGTGGGAATGCTGAGGGATGATTGTTCCAATCCTTGTGGGATTCATTTAAGAGTACATTATATATCTACTGTTGTGTGAAAATTATTTGCTTCAGAACGGTCTCATATTCAAGTAATGTGCAGATTAATGCCCCGTCACTGACCAGGGACGCTTACCTGGAAACATTAAACTGCACATTACTTGAATATGAGACCATTCTGAAGCAAATAATTTTCACACAAGAATAGATATTTAATGTACTCTTAAATGAATCCCACAAGGATTGGAACAATCATCCCTCAGCATTCCCACTGATCAGTTACTAGCCATCCCCTTTAAGTAGGCCCTACTAATGATAAATGACGTGTTATAAAAACTTGATAGACGATTATGTTGTATCAATGTATTCACAATTGTGGAACCCAATATATATATATATATATATATATATATATATATATACATTATTATTTCAGTTTGGAAATAGCAAACCGCTATTAAAGGGAAAAGAGTGCTGTGCACTGGTCCTTCACCAAACTCTGCCGAGGAGAGACGATTTGGTGGTTTGTTTGTTTGTTTGTTTGGGTGTTGTTGTTTTTTAACATATTAGAGCTTTGAAAAGAGTTCTTGAGGCACTTGATAAAATAATATAAAGTAAAATGATAGATTTTTTCGATGAAATGCATATATATCATCACTTGATATTTACATTAAGGTTTTTGTTTATCTCATGCCTTTGAAAAGAAATTGGAGAAATACTTTTTTCATCGCATTAATAAATGCGATATGTTGGATTCTTTATATCGTTGCCTTACTATTACATGGCGGAATGTTGTGTTTTTCTTTTCCCGTGATGACCTGAAACTCAAACTTTGAAAAAATATCATAAAATGACATACACACATTATGATATACATTTGGGTAAATTCCACTTTAAATGATATTTCTACAGTGTAATCGTGTAGATTATTGTTGCGAGAAGAAATCGAGGACTCACCCAAATGGGTTGAAAATGACTGAGCTATTGTGGAATCATGAACGCAATATACATGTAAATTCCATGGCTCTTTATGTATACATATACCGTATTCGCCGACGATAAGGCCGGACTATTAAAAAAAAAAAAAAAAAATCCGTACAGTTGGGGTGAGGCCTATACGCAGGCACAAGAAAATATGAAGAGTTTGTTCTCAAAAACCGATGAGTCCATATTTGCGATTAAAGGTCAAAAAAAATAATGAAAATAATAAGAATATTTTGGCTTCTTTTGACCATAACTTCAAAAATGTACCTTTATATGTAGTGACCAATATATCATTTCAAAGGTATTATTTTGTACTTTTTGACAGAGACCGTACTTCAAAATCTTCAAAAATGGACTTATCGGTTTTTGCGAACAAACGCTTCATATGTATTGTCTTTCCAGCTCAGAGAATCACCTGCCTAGCCACACACATAATCATACATACATTGGAGTATGCAATGTGCCAATGAGCAGAGCGATGTTATCTACTGAATTAATTAATCGTACAGACATTGCCATGTTCTGCAATCAAGTGACAACCCCCCCCCCTTTTTTTTGTTAGGTCTAAAAAAATAGAAAGCACAGGGTCCAATGCAAATCCCTACCAGTGTAGGGAGATGGGCAAATTTTAAAGCAAAGAAGATGAATGTACACTACGAGCAATACCTGAATGTAAAAAAAAAGAAAAAAAAAAAGAAATTGCAGAGGTATAAAGAGACTAGTGATCTATCTATGGAGAAAACAACGTGTAAAGAACAGAGAGAACAGTCGAGACTTTTATATGTCTGGGCGTATTTTCGAAGGAAGAACAGACAGATAGAGAGAGAGAGAGAGTTAAAAGAAATAAAAAGTTTTTTTTTTTCAATGCACCCAGGCACTCTTTTACCGCATTGATCTCTTAATGACAGAGAGAGGGAGAGAGAGAAATAGAAAACACGCAAACATCATTTTCATCGTCTTCGCAGTACAAAAATTCACCGCACATCCATGGGCACTGCAATTCATGCATGGATTGATGACTGCCATTAATGTGATATTGTATCATATCAGCGCAAAGAAAAAAAATCGATGTTAATGGTTTTATTTGTTATCTTCATCCGAGGAAAATCTGTTTGCATTATCTTCGTGAAACTTTATAAAAAATCATGACAAAGAAAAAAAAAATAGGTGAGCTGAGGCTGACTTTGCAGGAAATCCAAAGTGACTTGAAGTTAGATCATAGATGTCATTCAACTCTTTATGACGTATAGCATTCAAGTATTTTACTTTATGATGTGCTTTCATATAAATGTAGTGGCGAAGTTTTCCGAAGTTCCATTTCGTTTTTCTGGATGTTCACTGCGAGACCAATCCAATCTTCTTCATATGAGGTAAGTTTTAGCGTGTATGTATGTGTTTTTGTTGTGGTGAATTAAGCAATCATACAAATACCTTACTTCTACACACGGTAGATGTCTTTAGCATGCTTTTTTCCCCTTGTGAAATACAAAAACAGTCTCACACTCAATTTCAAATTCCTTTGACAGTTTTCCAGTTCTTGTTTCTAGTTGCCCTTATATTTCAATCTTGTCCAAACTGTCTCTGTGGTGCTATCCAACTAAAGCATGGAAAGTTAACAAGAAAGACGATGAAAGCCATAGTCTCGACACAACGCCGGATTGTTGTGGTTGATCTTGCGCTTTTTTTAATAAATAAGATCCAATCCTGAGCAGCTGTACTTTAACATGATACTCGAGAATGTGGTGACTATGCGTATCTATTAGGCATAAAGACGTGTGTGCTCACATATTTGGTTTTCTATCAAGAATATTCAACTTAACTTTTCAGTCAAAAAAGAAATTAATATGACACACCTGGTAGGCTTCTGCATATTGGTGTGACAGTCCCCCCCCCCCCCAAAAAAAAAGAGAGAAACATGTACAGGTGTATGTACATTTTGTGATGGCCACGATGTTGATACGTTGTTTTGCCGTGCTGACTGTAGCGCACAATGTCATGGCCCTGATCTTATACAGCAAAGCGCTGTATGATGACATACGTTCTTTTGGCGTCGCAATTTCTTTATTTTTTCTTGAGAAACCACCATGAAAAAACAGTGTATGTAAAGATACGTTCATTTGCCGTAACGGCGAAAATGCTTTCTTTGTCATTTCTACACGTATCTCAGGTTACGTTGTTTTGCCTAGCTGGAAACGGCAAAGTTGTGAAAAAAAGTGTGTGAGATACGCTTTTTATCACTGAAATGGTAAACATTTGAGAATTGAGACATTCACCATTAAAAAGAGCGCATTTTATATAGGAGCCATATGCTCATAACTCAAAATGCCCAAATTTTGAGTTACGTTCCTTTGCCTTATCACGGCCGATGCAGACAAATATATATGTGACCGTGCACCTCAAAACGAACTTTAAGTCGCACACACTGATTTTGCGTGAGGACTGAAAATACGTGAAATGGGTCAACCTAGCCGAACTTGACTTTTTCATATTTTCTGAAAGAGCGGGTCTTCTTTTACATTATGCTAAAATCTGGTATCATAAAACGGGCAGAAAAGTGTGTTTTTTTAGCAGTTTATCTCGAACGTTTGTGGTAGAATAGTGTGATTAGGTGTGTCTTCAGAATCGCTTTTTCATTTCTGAAAAACCTTGTCCACACTCTTCACTTTCAACTCTAATAACTTTTGAAAGGATAGTGCTACTGCTTTGAAAGTTGGCATTAATTGTGGACAGAATGTGTTAATGAGGCTGCCTAATTTCACTTTAATCTGATAATCCCTTCAATATTGTTACTCTGGTGGTTTACTTCCTGTCTTTTGTCCCATTCATCGCACAGCCAGCACGGTGTGGTAAAAATTAAGTGCTTGAATAGACACTGTACTTCAGAGCCTTTTTTCTCAGTTCACACTTTTCCTGAGGTTGTGCTTTCTTTCCAATGTTTAAATAGGTTTGGAGAGTCCATTTGATTTGAGTTATACATCATTTTAAAGCTTAAAGTCTGTTCTTTCAGAATATGGTCTTAACTAAAAATTCATGTCTGGCGAATTTTTGTTTGTTTTGAGGTGTAGGGTCACATATAGTGTCCATAAGAATAAGAGATAGAGGACGTTAATAAACTACGTTCCAATCTAATTTTTGTCTTTTAGAAGATTTGTCTTGACTGATCTATCAAAGACCCCCCCCCCCCCACACAAAAAAAAAACATTTTATTCAATCTCAATTTTATTACGGAATTTCATGAAAATAACCTGTCTTTTATCTGACTATTTTTTAGAGATAAGCATTATATTCAACCTTTACCAATTGCTTTGAAATCAATAAGTTTGAAATTGCAAAATGTGTCACAGGCCTGTCTTGGACATTATGTCCTGCATGCACAATAATAGCAATGTTTTAAAGCAACAAAAGTGGGAGTATTTGTAAAAGAACATCCGCATTGAATAATGAAGATTCATTGACATTTTCTTTTTTATCATTCGATGTACTTACGGCTGTAGATATTTTTCGAATAATTTTCGATAATTCTATGACTGTCACCATGCTAGAAATGAAAAAAAATCGCGTAAAGGATAAAGACTAATGCAGTCGTGAGATCTGTAAGATATTGATTTGATATGAAAGGCATGCCAAAAAAAGACAAAACACAGAAATGGTATGTCTTATACGCTGCACTTTTTTTATTTGCTCTGTAACTCTCGAACACAAGGAATCACCTTCCAAAACAATGAGTGCATCGCTTACTGCAGTGTCCGCTAAACCACACTTCGATGAGGTATGGACCGAAACGCTTACAGTTCCCTCCCAGTCAGGTACCGATGAGAATACCAATGTTACTTCTGTAGGTGAGCAAGACCCGATCACGTGGTCTTGGGAAGTTATGACGTGGTCCTGGTATACGTTATGTGAGCTTCTTATCGCAGTTATTGGGATTACAGGCAACGTTCTCGTCATCGCTGTAGTGTTCGGCCGTCGCTTGAAGAGTCGCGGAAAGTGCCGCTCAATGGATATCTTCGTAGGAAATTTGGCGATAGCTGATTTCCTCACCTCGATCCTTTTGGTTCCCCACCCAGGAGTCAATTCTATTCCAAATTCATGGACTGGAGCACTATTTTGTAAAGCCGTGGAAGGCAAGTATTTGATATGGACCACGATTACGGCGTCGATCTATAGCCTGGTGTCAGTGTCCGTTGATCGTTTTGTTGCTGTCGTTTATCCGATCCATTACAAGCGCTTCATCAATAGCAGACTCGTCAATCTCATCGTTGGTCTCATCTGGGTGGTATCATGTGTCTTCATGGTTCAAGACCTCTCGAACAACACTACAGGGGCGATAGTTGGAAAGTGTGTGTATCGGAGACCACCGCGAAACCTTCAAATCTTCTACGGTATTCATATCTTCGTTGTCCAGTTTGCTATCCCGACCACTCTCATGCTGGTGACCCAGATAGCCATTGCGCGCTCGCTCCGGCGGGAGGCCGCTCGCTTCGTAACGAATGTGTCCGCTGCATCGTTCCACAATGTTGCCCGATCTCGAGTCATCACGCTAACGTTGACCGTTGTCCTTATCTACTTCATATGCTTTACTCCGGACCAGATAGCATATATGGCTTTTAACCTTGGACTCACTCCGTCATATGTCCGCAGTCCTTTTGCACGCGTTCTCACCGCACTCGTCACTTGTAACTCGTGCGTGAACCCAATAGTTTATACCCTTCGCCACCCACAATTCCGTGAAGCCGTCAAAGATTTCTTCAGGAATAGAAGCACAAGAAATACACCAATATTTGAGGATCTGGAATCACATCACCGATCCGACGAAATTCATCCTAGGATAGAGAAAGCTTGACTCTTTGTTATACTCGTACGTCAATTTGCCGGCATGCTATTAGAAAGATGGAATCGTCTCCTTAAAACCACGACCTTGCGTTTGTTCACTTTCACAATTTTTAGTATGAAAGTATGAAAGTATGAAATACTCTAAGCATGAATTGAAGTTTAGGAAACTACAGGATTTTTCTGTGGATCGTTTATATAGAAAAAAAATGTTATAGCTTTAATTCACATTTTGTATATTCAACAATACTTAACATTGATCTTACTGATAACAATTTAATATTGATTGTTTCTATCCCTAATCCACATTTTAGAAGTATTTTGAAGCACTAAAGCTGGGTTTTTGTTTCATCTGCAAATGGTAAAAATGCCTTTAACATACTGAGAGTCGAACTATTCCTCTAAATCTTCTTACAGCGCAATACAAGGTATGATAAATGTACCTTTATCTTTGGTTCTTGTGCAAAACATATTTGTGACCGTGCATCACAAAACGAACAAAAAGTCATAGCCCTTGATTTTACGTGAGGGCTCAAGAAAAGGTGAAAATGGTCAACCAACTCAATGTTGAGTTTTTCACATTTTCTGAAAGAGTTATACTTCTTCTACATTATTCCTTAGTTTGGGATCATCACATGAATGAGAAAAAAAAATGTTTTCAGCAGTTTTTCTACAACCCTTTTTTTTCGGGGGGGGGGGAGTAGAATGATCAGGTATGTCAAAGAGGCCCCTTTTCACTTTTTGAAATCCTTTACACACTCTTGACTTTCAAGTCTAATAACTTTTGAATGGATAATGCTACTGCTTTGGAAGCTGGCATTCATCATGGACAGAATGTGATGATAGAACATGGTCATTTTCAGCTTAATTTGATAATGCCTTCATTGTTGTTGATCCAGTGTTTTACATCCTGTGTTTTGTCCCTTTCATCACACAGCTAGCACGGCTTGGTAAAGATTAAGCACTTGAATAGACCATGTACTTCAGAGCCTCTTTTCTTAGTTCACACTTTCCAGAGTGTGTGCTTTCTTTCCAGTACATGTAGTTAGATAGGTTAGAGAAGTCTATCTGGGTTAGGTTATACATCACTCTAAAGCTTAGAGTCTGCTCTTTCAGAATCTGCCCTTAACTATAAATCCATGCCTGTCGACGTTTTGTTGATTTTGTGATGCAGGGTCACATTTACCTTATTTGGCCTTTTTTTTTTCTTTTTGCAATGAGTTAACACAAAATAAGTTGAAATAGTTATCGGGTTATTTCTTTTATTCTTACACTGGTAATACTTTAAAACACTTAATAGTGGGGGGCGCAAGGGATTTTTGGTTCAAATTTTTCCAAAAGCACCAAAATTTGACACACATGTATCCCAAACCATACTATTTCGATTTTTGATGGGCGCCAAGAAGGGAGCCCTCTGGGGCGGCCATATTATCCAATATGGCCGCCATATAGGTTTAAAGGTCACTTGCATTTTAAAACATCTAAGGGTTACAATCATTCAAAAAGTCAGGCTAAGAGGTTTTCTGGGTCAAGGAATTCGAATCTGAAGTTGTTTTTATAGTCTGAAGTCAATTTTTCCTTATAAGGTCACCTTAAGGTCATTTAGGGGTCAAGCCATTGTATT
The DNA here is from genome assembly GCF_040938485.1 of Diadema antillarum. NCBI lineage: Eukaryota > Metazoa > Echinodermata > Echinoidea > Diadematoida > Diadematidae > Diadema > Diadema antillarum. The sequence continues at coordinate 927,294 of NW_027271380.1, forward strand.
TATAACAGTTTATTGAAAAAAATGGCTTGCCCATGGTCAATATTCCAGGAATGCCAGCCTTAGTAATAGAATTGAAGTTGTCGACGGCTGAAAAAAAAGGCGTATTTCTTGTGAAGGGCGCCATCCGGGGCGGCATATTTGCAAAATCCAATATGCTGCCACCTACGTTAATAGAGGCCAGTATAACAATTAAAAACCTTTAAAGTGTTACAATAATTTGAAAAGCCAGCTTTAGAGGTTTTATGGGTCAAGGAATTCGATTCTGAAGTTATTTTTATGGTTTGATGTCAACTTTTCCTTATGAGGTCTCCCTAAAGGTCACTTGGAGTCAAACCATTATATTCACAATAGGTAATTTAGAAAATGGCTTGCCTATAGTCAATATAGGAGGAATGCCAGCCCTGCTAATAAAATTGCAGTTGTTGAGGGCTGTGGGAGAGGGAGAGGTGGGCTTTCTCACGAGTAACATCAATGTATCTGCTTTCGTGTTAAGATTTCAAACTCTAAAAAGGTATACACTCATGAATTATAATAAGAACCCCTTTTTCTGAGATTAATTAGGTTTAAGGGATTTTACTCAGATCCATATTTCACAATTAAATTTGAAGAGTTGGCAACCCTTCAATTTCATTTTTAATGATTACTTACGGTAATTTCTTTTCTGCATCATTTCAATTATGGCCCGTTATAATATGGCTACAGAAGCTTTTAAGTGAGATTCTGTCCAAAGCTATGGAATATCATAGTTCATGTCACAATCGTTCCATTAATTATTTTTACATTACAGGCGCTAAGAGGAAATGTCCTCACCAACTGGTCATAATTGCGGAATTCAATGTATTTGCATTTGCTTTAATGACAGCCAAAAGAGCTAGTTAGAATTATGGGTAATGCCCTTTCAAACAGTTTTCAAGATTTGATTATTTGATTATTATTTTCATCTTCATCTGCAAGGAATGCAATAAAAACATACATATATGAGAAATAGAATCCTATTGCTACCTAATTTATTGATAGTTTAGCAATAAGGGCGGGGGGCTACTCTCTATATTACCGGCGTCCTTGACGTTGCCACTAAAACGAGAAGTGTTTTTATTTCTCTGTTGAAGCTCAGGGATCCTCAATCAAAATAGATATTCGTAATTCAGATTCAAATTCAATGGAATAATAATTATAAAAATCACTCCTAATCTGGATGAAAAAAAGAAAAAAAAATCGGTCGTGTTTAAGAGAGTTTTTAGTACATCAGGTTGGCATCAAATAAGTTGTCCCTTTGTTTGAAGACGTCTTGGACGTCGCCCTGGAAATCGCGTCAGTTGTGACAGCAAAAATAATTCTTCGAGACGCTGGCATTGCGACAATGTCTCCTCCCGTCAGATAGACCCTCAATCCCCCCCCCCCCCACTTTAGGTTTGCAGCAATATCAAACTACTGACCATGGTTCGTCTGACACCTGCTCTACATTGTGCATTTTCACATTCATTCATTCGTTCATTCATTCATTCATTCATTTTTTTTTCCATTGCCATGTTTTCCACCTCCCAATGCATGCCTTGAAACAGCTGTGGTGCAGAAGAATGAAATTTGTGCCATCTTTCCTCCAACTCCACTCCCTGAAGTCAGGGATCACATCATGACCCATGCTGTCATGATTCCAGTAGAAACTCACTTGCAGCAGCACTCATCTTCGAAATGTTGATACATCGCCGCTTGAGCAGATAAGGTGGTTTCTGATGATCTGCGCCCACGTTATGACGAGATGATGCCTACCCTCGTTGACGCTGGCTGCCCCATAAACCTTGTTGCTCATCAGTCCTTGCTGGACATGAGCACGATTATTAAAGTAGTTTATGTGTCAGTGAGCTCTGGTTTGCTGACCCATACAACTTAGGCATTTTGCATGCCACATCAAAGCAAGTCTGAAGTAATGTCGCACCCTGTCAGAGTTGCCTGTCAGTGCCTGATGTTGGGCTCTGGAAGAGAGGTATGCTGTACAAGAAAAAGCTGAAAAGTCCATTATCTTTTCAATACCACGACCCACCCATAACTCCCTCAGATTAAAGGGATTAAAAAACACACACTACCGAAAATGTGATGTTATGCTCATCCGTGCGATTGTATACTGTTTTCAGAAAATGCTTTCAGAAAACATTATGTCATCCTTTGTAAGGATATCTTTGCGTAGATTGCATCTAAGTTGTTGGAAAGCTGAAGGGTTGTGAGATCACAATTCCTGTTGGATATTTCCGTCTCGAATCAGGTGCTCAGGATGAGTTGTCCGTCCCATTTATTCTTGGATATCTGTGCACTGATAAATGAGGGCAGTTCTTTATTTTTCAATCTTAATTTTCAGGAAGCCGCTACGCTCTTCCAATCATAATTTGAGATTTGAGTGGTGCCATCACCATCTCTTGTCAGAGGACTGCACAGTGTTGCTGCGCAAAAAGGTGAAGATTATTTTCTTCAGGATCAGTATCCCATACAACATCAATAGGTGTTCAATTTCCCCAGTCATTTGCGCTTTCAGTAAAGAAACTGTTTCGTTTGATAAAAAGAGAATAAAAAAAGATTGTAAAGATCCTTCAGCTGAATTGTCTTCACCTACTCTGATAAGATACTGCCATTAAAGGACTTTAATGATCAAATTTAGTTAACTGCCCCTAGAATACTGGTCTGACCTGGATAGAGGAGCTCGATTCCCTGGAAGCTTCGGCCATTGCTTCCTTCACTGAAGAAGCAGACGCTGTCTTGTCAAGGGAGAGCAGGCATACACCAATTTCAGCAGGAGGAGAATCATATCGCTTGCCAGCTGGAAAGTTATATTATTGACCATGAAAGGTGACGAGGTGGCTCAGTCGGTAGCGAACGGCTTGCGGTCTAAAGACTTGTGTTCCGGCGCGGGTTCGAATCCCACTTACCTCAAGTGTAGCTGAGCAATGGTGTGTGTTGTCATACCGTCCCCTCTAGTAGAGGCACAACACTTTACACCTCATCACTTTGATATAAAAAGTGGAAGTCCCTTGTGTGAAAGAATCACGAACCCATACACATGAAAAGATCCCGAATCGGCATTCCGTTATTGGAAAACTCAAGGTGCATAAACCAGTAAAGTGGTCCACCCCAAGCATAAACTAACCAGCTAGTTGCATACGGGCTATCCAGCTATCTCGTCTGAAGGAAAAACGAAGACGAAATAAGATTAGGCGTGTTTATTACCCTCTTTGCCATTGCACCCTGATTCGGCACCTTGAAATAGGATGGCGGTCGTATTTAAGCATGTATATTTGAAACAAAGAAAGGAAAAACTGACCAGAAACAATTGATAAATAGCAAAAACTTTGAGCAAAGAAAATGAGAAAAGAAAACAAAACCGATGGAAGCCCGTTTTCTGTGCTCAAAATATGTGTGTGTGTGTGTATTATGTATACATGTATATATCTTAAATAAGGAACCGCTCTTGGCCCTAATTGACCATTGAAGGACTATGGAAAAGATGACAAATGGGACAAAATAGGGGTACCAGTGAATTGCACTTGAATGCTCACAGACGTCATTTCGAAAAATGCACAAAATGTCTGATTTGACCCTTACAGACCTTGAAAGTGACCTTGAGAGGTGATAGTGACCTTGAATTGCAGAAATGATATTTAGAATCATATTCTCTGACCCCGTAAAATCTTCCACATGAGATTCATAACATTAATTAACCTTTTCAATTTGTAACTGCAGTTGACCTTTAACCCGGATGGCGGCCATATTGGATTTCACCAATATGGCGGCCCCAAGGGTTTTTAGTCTTGGCGCCCATCAAAAATCGAAAGAGTATGGTACAAGGGACCTATGAGCCAAATTTGGTGCTTTTGGAAGAATCTGAACCAAACGACCCATTTTGAGCCCTTAGGCCCCCAACTATATAAATGAATGTCTTATATGTAGAGGATTGTTTCATGATAATACCAACCGAGGTCAAGCAGGTGTCAATTTCTATTTGGAAATGCAAACTTTTAGATTTGACTTACCTCTGGTAAGGGACAAATCAATTAATAGAAATGCAGGAGACCATCACCATAAGATGACGCTTAACGAGGATAATGGCTAAAGAAATGAATATGCACATTTTACAATAATTGTAACAAAATATGTGGATATATAATATCATGGCAACATACAAACAGCAGCGATAAAATGATTGAGAGGACCGTACCCAAAGTAACCAAACGGCCGCCGGAAGAACGCAATCAGAGATAGAAATATCTCGTTTTGAACAATCATGACCCTTCAATAAACGTATACGGACCGGGGATTCAAGAGGGTGCTGTTACATTAATCTACCTTTATGCATCTGCGATGACTTGTAGGGCTCACACGGGTGAATAATTCCCCATAGAGACGTCTGTTGAAATTCAAAATTCCCAAAAGTTATGTAAAATAGCTGGGAGAAATGAGGTGTTTCATCTTCACTAACCTTGAGAAGTGAGCTAATCCCTGTCATCCATCAAATTTCCAAGGCGGGTTCATCAGCTCAAACTCTGTCCGAGGGTCCGCAAAGCCAAATTGCGAGTTCTTTTTACAAAAAAAAATCACATATTTTCTTTACATGCACCGAATCAAATATAGTCCCTTCAAATTCCATGATAAAAGTTTTCATCTTCCAACCAAAATGCAGTTTGTAGAGGAATTCATACTCAATATCTGCACCTATTCAGTTTCTGTCAAATTACCGTTGCTTTTTTTTTTCCTTCATTTATTCTTGTATCTTTGGTACGATTTTGTGATGCGGTGAGGGATATTCCATTATATTTACAGGTGTGAGTCATTCAGGTCTCTGAATGAAATCGATTTGTGAATGGAGTACGCGGAAGATGGTCGAAATAACGTCTATCTCAGTTCTTTCGATTCGGCAGTTGTTCAACTTCAAATTCAACTTTATTTCTATTTCCATTGAATAAACAGGGAAAATGCATTAACAGAACATATTTGTAACAATTTCAAAGAAAACCTACATGTGATCACGAGTAACAACATTAATTCTTTTTCTAAGGTATTATAATATCATAAATACATAATACAAGGATTAGAATGGAAATGGGGGGTCCCACTCTCTAAAACAAAGCTTTTAGGGTATGGGACCCTCTGAAAATATATACGCAAAATCAAAGAAACCAATGTCCACTGACATGAAATTAAGTTAGAAGGGAAAAAGAGAAAGAAAAAAAAAGGGAAAAGAAGAAAAAAGGGGAAACTATAGTACAACACGCGCCATCGTGGACACAAGCACACTGGACTTCATGATGTAAGTGCAATGATAAAACGCTCCCTGGATTGATATTGTAAAGGACTGGGTACAATATTATACCGGTATGAATGCAGAAGAACGGATATAAAAAGAAAGCGAAAGAGAATAGACACACTGTTGTCTGGCACAATACAATTAATAATATCTGAGGAAAACGTATGTTGGACAGATAATTTTCTTAAAAAGATGATTTCTGTATGATTTCTTAATGCTTATAAAAAAAGATGACTTGATTGAGACAATAAAACCGAACCTAATTCGGTTGTATATCATAAGATTTCGATAGAAATTAGTTTAATTTTGTTCTTAAAAGAATTCAAAGTTTGTGCTGATACTATGTCGTTAAGAAGTGAGTGTTCGCTTGAGCTGGTTCAACTGCGCTTACTACATACCGTTTCTTCAAACTCAGAGTTTGCTTGCTATTGGCGGACATAGCTATGGGCGGATAATTGCATGTAAATACGCGATCTGTTTTGATTAGCACTTAAAAACTTTACGTCGTCCATCTTCAAAAATAATGGAGATGACGGAGATTTTTACGTCCTACAACAGCGCCCTCTTGATTCACTTGTCCGTGTAGGCCTCCACATAGTAACTAACTTTTGAGATCCAACAAAGTAAAATGTAAGTTTACTCTTTCAGTTTAATCGGTCATCACGAATGCAACGCGGGTATTAAGGAGGAGAGATTGGAGTGACTGTCTAAACTAGGTTCATGGTCGTTTCTTGTCTCACCACAAGCATTGTTGGCGCTCTCACATTCCAAGATATTTAAGTTTGGATATAGCTAAGGCTACGGAAAGAAAGCGTTGTGCTAAAACTTGGTCGTTTACGTTTTCATGGTACATTTATGAGCTCTTTGAAAAAGGATTCTGCGGTTCTGAAATATAAAGAGACCCCCCTCCAAAAAAAAGAGAGAAATCAACAAACAATCTAAATAAAGAGTATACGTTTCTTCACTTCTTACCTACATTTTTATAGTAAGGTTATCATTCCCCTTACCTTTGCAAAAGAGGTAAGGGGAAATAATAATATTCTTTCATTATGGTAGTAAGATAAAACGTAATGTTGAATTCTCTTCAATAATATTATGTTCTCTATATCGTTACCGACCTGTAACACCAAGGATTATTGTAGTCTTTTTCTCCAGTGATGTCACGCTTTTAACTAAAACATAAAAAGAATCACATTTGAACAGATTATCCGATTTTCCTCGAAATTCACTAATATTAACGAAATCACCGAATCCACATGATAATTCTTTGCATTGGATTCCCTTTTAAGTTACATGTCTACAGTGTTTTGATGTTGTCAGAATATTATGAAAATTATGAATTATGAACACAATACAATTCAATGGTTCAATATGGATACATTCACACACACACACACACACACACACACACTGATAATCTCTTCATTGTTGTTGCTTGAGTGGTTTACATCCTGTGTTTTGTCCCTTCCATCACGCAGCTAGCACGGCTTGTAAAAGATTAAGTGTGTCATGATATGACATATTTTGTATTTGTCACGTAATAATTTGTCTCATTGTACTACTGTTTATTATGTAACTCATGTAAGAAATTGATGTTATCGCAATGGTTACAAAAGAAGTGCAGCTTTAAAGACAAAGGCGTGCATCAAAATAACCATGTAAGGAGATTTTGCGATGCACAATCAAAGTAAAAGACAGAGATTTGGAGTTAAATGTTTTTAGAATGAGTAAACCCTATGTGACGTCAAAATAGAGGAGAGGGTTTCCTGATAGTATGCCTCATACTGTATGGAATTTGGACGTCATTCATGACGTCAAACACAAGTTTCTAGCTAGGTCAAAACAGGACCACTTCAAAGAATTTTGGTTTCCGTGGATAGGAAGTGATGACGTCAAGCAGAGGCTTGACCAATGCAAAATAAGATACTCGGGGAAAGTTTTGACAGACAGAAAATGCCAACCAATAAGAAAAGGGAGCAGGACTTCTGTAAAAACTTTCTAGGAAGTCACTTCATTTAATTTATTTTACATGGAGACCTATGGTTCAACAAATGTATAAATATGCAACGTTTAGGCACAAAATTCAGATGCCACATAATTTGCGGAACACTCAGGACCAGGCTACGGTACTTCGAGATTGCGAAGTTAGAGAGTAGCAGAGTGTTATTTGGAATCAGTGTGATTCAGGGATTGTTGCATTTCGGCTTGGACAGCCTGACCGTCCAGAAGAGAATCTAGGAGGATTCGAGTTTAAACACCAACAACTGTTGGTGTTTAGGGTTCCAGGGAGAGAGCCACCGTTTAGGGTTCCAGCGAGGACCAAGTTTAGGGTTCCAGAAAGAGTCACAGTTTGCGGTTCCAGAGAGGACCAGAAAAGGGAGACGACCCGCTACTTCAGGCAGGGCATCGTCGACAACCTAGAGCAACCAAGCACGGGAGCTTCTAGAATAAACCACCGAGCAGAGCAACCAAGCTCAAGATCAAGTGGAATTGGATATCTGTATTCAAGTTTGTACTATGTTATCATTGTAAACTATCACAACTTCGAACCAGTATAATAAATCTTATGAACTGTTATATTGTAAGAACACTGTGTGATTGGCTACTTATTTCGAGGCACATTAGTTGCACAAGTCGAAAGAGTTGATTGAGTGAATGGTCTGCTAAAAATCTGCTGCATTTAGAGAAAGTCAACCTTTGACTATAGAAAAGATCCCAGTCGCAGGGAGGACTTTCGTTCCCCACATTCAGAGGAAAGTCCCCTGTGACAAAGTGCTTGAAAAACCCTGTACTTCAGAGCCTCCTTTCTCAGTTCACACTTTTCCAGAGTGTGTGCTTTCTTTCCAGTATTTTGATAGATTAGGGGATTCCATTTGACTTGAGTTATACATCCTTTTAAAGCTTAGAGTGTGCTCTTTCAGAATCTGCCCTTAACTAAAAATGCATGTCTGGCGACTTTTTGTTGGTTTTGTGATGCAGGGTGACATATAGGAAATACTATATATTTAACGAAATTCGATGGAATCGATTCGGTTTGTTATAATCGATTGTGCCTGTAGCATAGAAAGGGCGCACTAACGCGACGTTGGACAAACGTTGTAATGTGGTAATGCATTATTACGAGTTTAAACATTTAAATATGTGGTTATTTGTTGGTTGTGGATAAGTTGGGATACTTTGAATACCCACTCGGTTTAAACCGATGGTACACGATGCTTTTTTTAGCAACCATGTACAAGAGTAATACTGGTACAAGAGTAATACTGGTAAAATCAATAATCGATGTACGAATTTAGTAACCACCCAACATTGTAAATTATGTGATCAAGTTGTGGGGGGATTCTCCTTTCCCAACAGGACTGTACAGATTGCTCCTTTACTCTGCATGTACGCGGAGAGGCAGCATTAAACTGGTCACTCTATGACTTAGCCTACAGCAAGCAGCCCATGTATGAAAAATTCATATGTGTTGTACACGTCCGCTTCTAAATATATGTATTAAACTGTATATGTGTTCCTAAACTTCTGATTGCATTGTGTCTTCTTGAGTGCTACTGTAACCAACCGACTGCAGAGTGGTGGCACATGTTCCTGAGGATACAGGAGCAAGCTTCGTGGACTGTTCCTGAGGAGACAACTAGCAAGTCGTTGGATTCGGGAGTACTAGTAGTTGGTTGTGTGACTTGTCACAATTGTCCCGTGCCCAATCCCAAATTCCAGTCGTCACCGTTGGATTCGGGAGTAGTTGGTTATGTGACTCGTCACATATGCCCCGTGCCCAATCCAAGTTCCAGTCGTCACCGAAGGATATGGGAGAAATGGCAATGTGATACGTCACATATACCCCGTGCCAATGATCCTTTACTTCCAGTCGTCGCCTGAGGAAGTGAGAGAAGTTGGTAACGGTGCGATTTAGCACTTTACCCTGTGCCCACCAACGACACCTGTGCCACCACATGGTTGTGAAAGGTGTACCACGTAAGCGTGACTGAGTTGGTAACAAAATTAGGTGTACCAATTTAACACCATTTACAAGTGACGCTTGGGAGTGACATAATCTAAGTGATGATGAACTTGGTATATGTGCCGCTTGTGTTTGAGAGCTGCAGCTTCAGATACAACATATTACATGGTCGTTCACAGACACAGAGCAGTTACAGAATAGTTTTAATAATTAAAGGGATCGTTGTAAACTGCAACAAAACGAACCCCGCCTACTGGGCCATTCTGACACAGCTCGCGGAAGCATTTGTACAGACAGTCAATACTCTCACAAACACGACACTACGAGTTCGTCACATATATATATATATATATATATATATATATATATATATATATATATATATAAACATATATATATAGAATAATATTATATAGTAGGATGGAAGGCGTTGCTTTATTAGTGACGAAGCCTCGTCAGCAACTAAATCAGTTTCTTGTTAAAGAACAGAACTCATTTCAGCATGTGTAAACATAAGAACAAGTTTTCCCTCGCAGAGCTTGGTTAGTCCCCCCATGTCGACCACATGTAACAACTTAAAGGACAAGTTCACCTTCATAAACATAAGGATTGAGAGAATGTAGCAATATTAGTAGAACACATCAGTGAAAGTTTGAGGAAAATCGGACAATCCGTTCAAAAGTTATGATTTTTTGAAGTTTTTGTGCAGTAACCGCTGGATGAGGAGACTACTGCAGTGTACGATGTCACATGCGTACAACGATATAACGAAAATATAAAGAGAATTTCACAAAATTCCATCTTTTGAAAAAAGTACACATTCCCCTGACTCGTTACCGACAAATGTTATGGGTAATATTATTCCCCCTGCCTTTAGAAAGAGGCAAGTCAAGTGCTCTTTTATTATGGGAAAAAAGTGGAAATATGTTGAATTTTCTTTTACATTTCCTTTATACTGTTGTACGCATATGACTCACAAACTGTAGTAGTCTCCTCATCCAGCGGTTCCAACACAAAAATTAAAAAAATTCATAACTTTTGCATCGATTGTCCAATTTTCCTCAAACTTTCACTGATGTGTTCTACGAATATTGTTGCATTTTCTCAATCCTTATGTTTATGAAGGTGAACTTGTCCTTTAAGCCATATTACCCCTGCCTTACGTTAAGCCCAGTACCAGTGTCATTATCAACTTTATTGTGTTGTTAAAGTAAACACGTGCATGTACAACTGTATCTTTTGTATATTTTGTTTGCTTGCTTGAGTGCACCAGAGCCGTATGTCTTACACTGTACTTTAACAAGAAACTGATTTAGTTGCTGGCGAGGCTTCGGTCGAAACAGACTGTCCAGCTAAGTCACAAATAAAGCAACGCCTTCCATCCTACTGTAACATTGCTATGTTCTGCAATTAAGTGATGAAATCCGGGTTTTTTGTTTGTTAGGTCTAAAAAAAGAAAGTACACGGTCCAATACAAATCCCTACCAGTGTGGGAAGAAGGGCAAATTTGAAAGCAAAGAAGATGACTACACACTACGAGCAATACCTGAATGCAAAAAAAAAAAAAAAAAAAAAAGAAGAAGAGAAAGAAATTTCAGAGGTATAACCAGACTAGCGAAGTATCTATGGAGAAAAAAAAAAACAAACAAACAAAGCGTGCGAAGAACTGAGAGAACACTCAGTCGAGACTTTTCTACTTCTGGGCGTACGTTCGAAGGAAGAATAGAGAGAAAGAGAGAGAGAGAGTAAAAAAAGAAAGGAAAGAACGGGAGACATGAAATCTTTTTATAAGTTTATGCATCCAGGCACTCCTTTATCGCATTGATCTCTTAATGACAGAGAGAGAGAGAGAGAGAGAGAGAGAGGGGGGGGAGTGAATGAGAAATAAAAAAAACACGAAAACATCGATTTTCGTCTTCCTCGCAGAACAAAATTGCACCGCACATCCATTAGGTCTGGGCACTGCAATTCATGCATGGATTGATGACTGTTATTACTGTGATATTGTATCATATCAACGCAAAGAAAAAAAATCGATGTTAATGCTTTTCTTTGTTATCATCATCTGAGGAAAATCTGCCTGAATTATCTTCGTGAAACTTTATAAAAAATCATGACAAAGATAAAAAATAGGTGAGCTGAGGCTGACTTTGCAGGAAATCCAAAGTGACTTGAAGGTTAGATCATAGATGTCATTCAACTCTTTATGACGTATTGCATTCAAGTATTTTACTTTGTGATGTGCTTTCATTATAAAAGTAGTGTCGAAGTTTTCCGAAGTTCCATTTCGTCCTTCTGGATGTTCACTGCGAGACCAGCCTGATCTTCTTCATATGAGGTAAGGTTTAGTGGGTATGCATTTGTTTTTGTTGTGCCGAACTAAGCAATCATCCGAATACCTTACTTCGGTAGACGTTTGTAGCATTTTTTTTTTATTTTCTTGTGAAATACAAAGGCAGGTTCACACTCAATTTAAGAATTCCTTTTGACAATTTTCCTGTTCTTATTTCCAGTTGCCCTTATATTTCAATCTTGTGCAAAATGTCCCTGTGGTGCTATCTAACTAAAGCATGGGAAGTTAACCAGAAAGACAATGGAATCCACGGTCGTATGCACAGTGGATTGTTGTTGTTGTTGTTTTGAAAACATCCAATCTTGACTAGCTGTACTCTAATGTGATACTTTAGAATATGAGGACCATGTGTATCTACTAGGCATAAAGATATGTGTGCACACATATTTCGTTTTCTATAAAGAATATTCAACTGAACTTTCAGTCAAAAACGAAGTTAATACAATGTATGACAAAGCTCCCCTCCCCCCCCCCCCCAAAAAAAAAAAATAGATATGCACGCACACATACAAACAAACATACAGACAAATAAAGGGATTGTACAGTTTCGGTTGAGATCTAACTTCAGATTTCTAAATTTTTTTGGTGAGATAATGAAAAACCTCTTATGAAATATGAAAGAGCATGTAATTTCATGAGGAATTCAATGTTTATTTGATGAAAATTGGTTTTGAAATAGCTGAGATATCCAAAAAGAGTGATTCTAATAAAGTGTGGGACCCACACTTTCACACGATCGCTTTGTTTTACCTTGTTTTTGGATGTTTCCGTCATTCCAAACCCGATTTCCATCAAGTAAACTTTGAATTCCTCTTAAAATGGTATGCTCTGTACTATTTCATAAGTGTTTTCTTGGTATCTCGCAAAAAGTTAAAAGCCCAATTCTCACCTCCACCAAAACTGTACTACTGTAGTGTCTATAAAAATAAGAGATAAAGGACTTTAACACAACATGTTCCCATCTATGTTTGTCTTTTAAAGGATTTGTCTGGTAGGATCGATCAAAGACAAAAGAGAACCATTCTCTCAGTCTCAGTTATATTTCGGAATTTCACGAAAAGGACATGTCTTATATCTGGTTTCACAACACAAGACTATTTTTAGAGATAAGATTTATATTCAACCTTTACCAATCACTTTGAAATCAATAAGTTTGGAAATTGCAAAATGTGTCACAGGTTTGTCCTGGACATTATGTCGTGCATGCACAATAAAATCAAGGTTTTAAAGCAACGAAAATGGGAGTACTGGTAAAAGAACATCTGCATTGAATAATGAAAATTCATCGAAATGTTATTTTTATCATTGGATGTATAACTTATGGCTGTAAATATTAAGTTCGAACACTTTTCGAATAATTTTCGATAATTCTATGAATGTCACCATGCAAATGGAAAAACAAATCGCGTAAAGGATGAAGATTGAATGCAGTCGTGAGATCGAGTGATTGTAGTGATCTGCATGATGATTTCCATGACAACAAAAAAGACAAAACACAGAAATAATTTGTCTTACGCTGTAAGTTTTTTTTTATTTCCTTTCTAACTCTGGATCACAAGAAATCAACTTTCCAAACAATGAGTGCATCGCTTACTGCAGTGTCCGCAAAACCACACTACGATGAGGTATGGACTGAAACGCTTACAGTTCCCTCCCAATCAGGTACCGATGGGAATACCAATGTGTCGTCCGTAGCTGAACAAACCCTGATCACGTGGTCTTGGGAAGTTATGACGTGGTCCTGGTATACGTTCTGTGAGCTTCTTATCGCAGTTGTTGGGATTACTGGCAACGTTCTCGTCATCGCTGTAGTGTTCGGCCGTCGCTCGAAGAGTCGCGGAAAGTGCCGCTCAATGGATATCTTTGTCGGGAATTTGGCGATAGCTGATTTCCTCACTTCAATCCTTCTGGTTCCTCACCCAAAAGTCAAATCTATTCCCAATTCATGGACTGCAGCATTCTTTTGTAAAGCCGTGGAAGGCTATTATTTGATATGGACCACTATTACGGCGTCGATCTATAGCCTGGTGTCAGTGTCCGTTGATCGTTTCGTTGCTGTCGTTTATCCGATTCATTATAATCGCTTCATCAATCGCCGACTCGTAAATCTCATCGTTTGTCTCATCTGGGTGGTATCATGTGTCTTCATGGTCCAAAACCTCTCAAACAACACTACAAACGCGATAGTTGGAAAGTGCGTTTATCAGAGACCACCGCGAAACCTTCAAATCTTCTACGGTATTCATATCTTCGTTGTCCAGTTTGCTTTCCCGACAACTCTCATGCTGGTGACCCAGATAGCCATTGCGCGCTCACTCCGGCGGGAGGCCGCTCGCTTCGTAACGAATGAGTCCACTGCATCGTTCCACAATGTTGCCCGATCTCGAGTCATCACGCTAACGTTGACCGTTGTCCTTATCTATTTCGTATGCTTCACTCCGGACCAGATAGCATACATGGCTTATAACCTTGGACTCACTCCGTCATATGTCCGCAGTCCTTTTGCACGCGTTCTCACCGCACTCGTCACTTGTAACTCATGCGTCAACCCAATAGTTTATACCCTTCGCCACCCACAATTCCGTAAAGCCGTCAAAGATGTCTTCAGGAATACAAGCACAAGAAATACACCAATATTTGAGGATCTGCAGTCACAGCACCGATCCGAGAAAATTCATCCTAGGACCGAGAGAGCTTGACTCTGTTATACTCGTACGCGTTGTCAATTTGCCGGCATTCTATCAGAAAGATGGAATCATCTCTTCAAAACCGCGACCTCGTACACAAATTTGCGTTTGTTCACTTTCACAATTTTTAGTATAAAAGTATGAAAGTATTAGTTTGAAGCACTCTAAGCATGAATTGAAGTTTAAGAAACCATAGGATTGTCTCCTTCTGGCTCCTCCTCCTTCGGCTCCTTTGCTTTCTCCTCCTCCTGCATATAGTTCTCCTAAGATTTCATCCTTCTCCTGTATATTGCTATACGAATTATGGAATTCGTCATTGATACGGTAGGGCTATTGATGTAGATTTGTGTTTTTGCAAGTTGTGTAGTAACAAGACGTATGGGATCACTTGTAAAATTCAGGGAGAGTGCTGTTTCGTGACAATTGTTCTGAAAACCTCACTCCAAAACTGTGCCCGGTATTATTCAAGTGACTGAACACAAGTCGTTCCTTCCCCGCTGTCCCGGATCTACCGTGCTGGTAAAGGCGTTTATGGAAAGGTTAGTGGTCTCAACAAATTAATCGACCTTGCAGCCCTCCAATTGGCACTAAATCCGCAAGATATACTACATGATTCCGTTTGCATTTTTTTCAATTTTGTAGTTGGATGCTCCAGTTACTTCCAGAGAGTGGGACTCAACTGGGAATCCGATATGAACTTTTGAGTATGGACAGTAAGGAACATAAACTTCTTGGTCTGGAAGTTAATCCTTTGATATCCATTCTTAAACCACACGTCTTTATATATATATATATATATATATATATATATATATATATACATGTATATATATATATATATATATATGATATATATATATATATATATCATATATGATGATATCATATATATCATATATGTGATGTTTAATCTAACATCACATCGCATCCTGGTCGCTGATGAAGAATGCGATGACTAACCTGTTTGGTGCCTTGTTTCTAAAACATGCGCTTAATTTCCTCGCCAGGATAAAGCGTTTTAATGCCATTTTAGGTTTTAATCTCATATATATATATATGATATATATATATATATATATATATATATATATATATACGGGAAGTTTAGTTTCATTTCTGCACTCATGGTTAATATTTTTGTCATACAGTATGTTATAAATCGACAGGCTGTTAGCATAAGCACATAGATTATGCGTCAACTCAATTATAACCATGTAATACAATCGTAGGAAAAACGTATAAAGCAATTATTCTATAAAGGAACAACCCACGGCTTCAAAACAAATGTCACTAAATGTTAAGAAAATAATAAGAAATGTAGAGGACCATCAGTGCGGGCTCGATTAGTAAGATGGCCCTATAGGCAATGTTGCAAAATAGAATATACATGTATTATCAATAAATACGTTTAAAATCCTGCCACTACCTGGGTGAACGAGCGACGTTCATTACTAAAACTCCCTTATCCACAAGTGAAATAAGTTTCTATATTCCGAAGGTACTTCGAGTAGGAACACATAAACTCCGTCTACCTAGATGTTGATTAGTCGGAAGATGAAAAGGAGGCGCGAAATAAAAAAACATTGCGAATTACAACCTTATTTCTTTTCCGTATCAACGAGCCTTGGGGATAACACCATCCACCCCCTCCTACTTTTTTCCCTGTTAAAGACGAGTTAACCTGAAATTAGACAAATTGCATAAGTTCTGTTAAGGATTTTTAGCCCTTTACACCTGCTCCGTCACGACAGTAGATTCCAGAAGCACTGTGTATGTTTTCACCTCTATTAATTTTATGTGTCTGAAAGAGGCTGCAAAGTGCTTTAAACGTTCATCTTTTGGCCTCTAATCCGGACTCCAACCAGAACCCCCCCCCCCCCCATGAAATCCAGTATACATACAGCTTAAAGATACTGTTTACCATTGGGAGCAGCGATTTTTAAAATGATCAAGGTATCACATTTGATGAGTATATTATGTAGGTCAGTTGTAAACAAAACATCCTACCATTTAAAAAGTTTGCAATAAAGCCTAAAATATAAGGAGATATTAGTATATTTTTCAATAAACCATAACTGTAGATGGCTTATAATAGAAACAAAAAATATAGCTATTTTGTATATTCAAAAATGCTTGATATCGATGATACTGATAACATTCTAAGATTGGTTGCTTCTATCCCTAATCTACATTTCAGAAGTATTTTGAAGCACTAAAGCTGGGTTTTTGTTCCATCTACCAATGGTAAATAATGCCGTTTACGAACTGGGAGTCGACATATTCCTCTAGATCTTCTCACAGCGCAATAAAATGGATGATAAACGTACCTGTATCTTTGATTCTTGTACAAAACATATTATTACCTTATTTGGCCTTCTATCTTATTCTGCATTTTCTTTTCTTTTTGCCATGAGTTAACACAAAATAAGTTGAAATAGTTATTGGGTTTTTTTCTTTTATTCTTACCCTGGTGATACTTGAAAACACGTAAATGAATGACTTACATGTAGAAGATTGTTTCATGATAATACAAAACAAGGTTAAGCAGGTGTCAATTTCTATTTGGAAAAGCAAACTTTTAGATTTGACTTACCTGTGGTAAGGGACAAATCAATTAATAGAAATGCAGGAGACAATTATCATAAGTTGACGCTTAACGAGGATAATGGCCAGAGAAATAAATATACACATTTCATAATAATTGTAACAAAATATGTGGATACAATTTCTAATATCATGGCACCATACAAACAGCAGCGACAAAAATGATTGAGAGGACCGTACGCAAAGTAACCAAACGGCCGCCGGAAGAACGCAATAAGAGATAGAAATATCTCGTTTTGAACAATCATGACCCTTCAATAAACCTATACGGACAGGGGATATAAGAGGGCGCTGTTACATTAATCCACTTTTATGCATTTGCGATGACTTTCATTAGGCGTACGAATAAAATCGATTTGTAATGAGCACGTGGAAGATGGTTGAAATAACGTCAATCTCAGTTCGTCTTTTGATTCGGCATTTGCTCACCGCTGATTGCGTTAAACTACAGTTAAATACGGTTTCTCAAACTCAGTTTGCCCTCTTATAGGCGGCCATATCTATGGGCGATTAGCTACGTGTAAATACGCGATCTGTTTTGATTGTCACGTAATACCTTCATCAATGAGATGGCGGACATCATTACGGACATCATTACGTCATCCAACAGCGCCCTCTTGAGTCACTTGTCCGTGCAGGCCCGTACACAGTAAAGTAAAAAGTAATGTTGGATTTTCTGCAGTATATCAGTATCTTCTTTACATCGTTGACGTACTGTGACATCACGGATTGTTGTTTTCTTTTCTCCTGGGATGTCATGTTTTTATCTCAACTTTAAAAAAGAATCACAACCTCTGAACAAATTACTCCACTTTTCAAGAACTTCACTGCTATTAATGAACTCACCGAATCCACGTGATGATTATTATTTTGGATAGAAATTCCTTTAAATTATATGTCTACAGTATGTTTTTCGTCGTTGTGAGAATCTGAAGATTATGAATTATGGACACAATACATTTCCATGGTTCAATATGTATGAATTTATACATATAAAGAGTTTGTTTGCAAGAACCTATAAGTCCATATTTGCCAAATGGAGATATTTGCGATTAAAGGTCAAGAAAAATATAAATAATAAGAAAATTTTTGCTTCTTTAGACCATTACTTCAATAATGTACCTTTATATGTAGTGAGCAATATATCATTTAAAAGGTATTATTTTGTACTTTGTAACAGAGATGGTACTTCAAAATCTTCAAAAATGGACTTATCGCTTTTTGCGAACAAACTGTTCATATATATATATATATATATATATATATATATATATATAAGTATATACATACATACATGCACACAATATGATAATATCAACATAAAGCAACTTACCATGTGGGTGTGTTTGAGAGTGTAAATTGCATACTTTATCCGTCTTTCTTTTTCCTCCTCCTCCTCTCTCTCTCCCTCTCCCTCTTTGTATACGTATCTCAAAATTCAAAGTTCAAAGTTCACATTAATGTTTATTTCCGTTAGATAAACCCAGAAAGTTATATACAATGTTTATGCAGAACATTTTATAATAATTGCAAAAACGTAAATTATCAAAATATCGTATAATATCCAGACAGACAGAGTATGGAGTGTGCATTGTATGCACTGATTACATGATTACGCGCATGACAATGGGCAAGTTTTAGCGCAAGCTATAGGAGGAATTTCCAATCTTATTATACATTCTTTCTTCATCCTGTACAGATGCATGTAACTCTTTAAAAAACCCGAGCATATCCAGCATTACACGATGCATATTTACACAACAAACACAAATACATCTACACATGCAATCTATCTTCGGACTAGATTTACTTGGTGGCCTTCTTCGTGCTCTTCTTCGCCTTCTTTTTTTTTTTTGGGGGGGGGGGTTAATTATAATTGATGAAGATAGTAGGAAAAGAAATACAGGTATTCCAGACAGTTCAATAATGATGAAAAGAAAAATCATTTGAATGCAAAGAAGATGACTACTATCACACACATAATAAAGAGGTATACATTATGATAGATCAAGGGAGGAAAAACGGATAAAGAGCAGAGAACAGTTAAGACTGAGACGTGCATGTGTGCGTATGTCTGAGGGCGGGAGGGAGAGAGAGAAAGAAAGAAAGAAACACAGACATATAATCTTTTCATGAGTTAATGCTACCACAAACTCTGTTACACAATTGATCTTTTAATAATGACGAGCAAATAAGAAAGTATCGATTTTCGTTTTCCTCGCAAGAAACTGTATTGCTCATCCATTAGCGCTGGGCACGGCAATTCATGCATGGATTAATGACCGCTATGAATGTGATGTTGTATCATATCAACGCAGAAAAAAAATGCGATGTTGATGCATTTTTTTTTTTGTCATCTTCGTCTGATGAAATGTTCTTGAATTCCCTTCGAGAAACTTCATAAAAAATGACCAAAAAAAGAAATAAAGAAAGATAAGCTCAGGCTGACTTTGCAGGAAATCCATTGTGGATTGAACCTTGGTTGGATAATAAATCACATTTAACTCCCTCTTTCTGACTTTTACCATCAAATTACTTTGAAAGTGCAATAACCAGACGATCTAGCGATGTCCTTTCATATAAAAGTAGTGTTGAAGTTTCCCGAAGTTCCACTTCGTCGTTCTGGACGCAGCTCACAGCTAGACCAACTTGAACTTCTTCATAAGGTGAGAAAATGCGTGTGTGTGTTTACGTTTGAATGTATATGTTCTTGTAGTGATAAATAGACTGTCGTAATTAATCATCATAATAATCATCATCATTACTAAGAGTTTTCTGCTAAAACTCTTTTTGTCCTAGTATTCAAATATCTTGCAAATGCTATAAGTGCTACCAAGCTGTAGTACCGAAATGTTAGAAACAAAATGCGTCAATGGAAATCATGTCCATATACTTAGCTACAGTTTTGTATTATATTCCTCAGGGGAGTTTTGCTCTAAATATAACTATTAGACTACCATGATGCCGCAAAAACAAAGAAAGAAGAAAGATGACCCGCGTTTATCAATCGCGTATAAAGAGATTGTAGAGAAAAGTGTACACAAGATTATTTATCCTAACTTTCAGCCAGAAGTGAAAATTAATCTGTCATTGGCTTTTGCATAATATATTTGTAATAATATTGCAATTTATATAAAAAACCTATTTTATAGATTGTGTTTTTCCTTCAAATTAATTAATCAAAAATTGTAATATCACATATCTGAACAAAACATGTTTGAAATAGGTTTTTGCTCTTTTTGGATTTGTTTTTTTAAAATGGATGAGAGACAGGACTTTAATTTTGCGATTTCAAAAAATCATAAATATCATATTTTCGTTGAAAAAACAGCAACGTTTTTTTAAAGACATCAACTCGACGTATCTTATCTTCATTCATTACTGTGACATTAATAATATTAATGCATTAGCATTCTGTAATTGGCTTTGCCTCTGCTACACAAAATAACAGTGTTTAATAACATCTAAGAAAACAACAACAAACTAATATGAGAACATCCGTACTGAATAGTGAAGACTCATTGGAATATCCATCCCATTACTGAAGAAAATAAATAATGGGAAAACATTTAATTGGAAATGAATATCAAACTGCATAAATTTACGTTATCATACCTATGATAATGACATAACTGACGCGAAGGATAGGAATCACTGTATTATTAATGACCTTGCTTCAGTGCAAATTACGAAATATACAAAACTTTTGTTTCACTTGTCATTTATATTTTGGTACATTGACAGGGAACAAGAATCAATTTGAAAAACAATGAGCGCAGCCGCTACTGGAATGTCGACACAACTGCACCTAGATCTGGTGGTAACCAAAATTCTGTCATCCTCCTCCGAATTAGCTGCTGACGTGGACTATAGCTCTTTTCCTGATCAAAACCAGATCACGTGGTCTTGGGAAGTTATGACATGGTCTTGGTATGTGATCTGTGAGCTTGTTATCGCAATTCTTGGAATCACCGGCAACGCTCTCGTCATCGCTGTCGTTTTCGGTCGTCGCTCGAAGAGTCGCTCAACGGATATCCTCGTGGGAAATCTGGCGATAGCTGATTTTGTCACGTCAATCCTTTTGATTCCACACCCAAAGATCAACTCTATTCCAAACTCTTGGAAAGGCGCGTTATTTTGTAAAGTCTTAGAAGGTGAGTATTTGATGTGGTCAACGGTTACCACGTCGATTTACAGCCTGGTAGCGGTGTCCTTTGATCGCTTCTTCGCTGTTGTTTATCCAATCCATTTTAGACGTTTCGCAAATCGCCGACTGGTCAATCTCATCGTTTGTCTTATTTGGGCGGGATCGTATGTTTTGATGGTTCGTATCCTCTTGACCAACACTACTGACGTGGTTGTGGGAAAATGCGTGTATCAGAGGCCGACGCGAATCCTGGAAATCGTCTACGGGATCTATGTCTTCGTCGTCCAGCTCGCTCTCCCGACCGTCCTTATGCTTGCTACCCAGACAGCCATTGCTCGCTCTCTCCGGCGGGAGGCAGCCCGCTTCGTATCGAGTGAATCCACGGCATCATTCCACAATATCGCCCGATCTCGAGTCCTCACGCTAACATTAACGGTTGTCGTTATCTACGTCATATGCTGGGCTCCAGACCAAATAGCGTTCTTCTCTTTTAAGCTGGGACTAATCAGTCCTTCGTTTGTTGGTAGTCCTCTCGCACGTGTAACAACCGCGCTCGCCATTTGTAACTCCTGCGTGAACCCAATACTGTACACCCTTCGTCACCCGCAATTCCGTGAAGCCATTAAGGATTTTTTCAAAAACACAAGCAAAATAAATACACCAATATTTGAGGACTTGGAATTACAGCAACGACTCGAGAAAAGCAGCAGAGGCACCTGCCAAGCTTAACGGTTTGTTTGCCATATTTGCACACGTGTCAATATACCAATATATCTATTACAAGCAATGTGCATAATGCAGCACACATCTGGATGTGGACACCAAAAATGACGGGAGATGCAGTCCAATACAATTATCCTCGCACTTTTTTTCCCTTTTTATTTTCTGTGTACAAAGTTCGTTATTTCGAAGGGTCATTGTTCAAACGATTTCTTATTCCGAAAGTCTATTTACAAAATTCCGAAATCTGAAAATTCTGTATAGCTACCTAAGCAAAAAAAGTATTCTCTCTAAAATTGAAGTAAGATTCGTTATTCCAAAGGTCATTAGTACGAAAATGGCGTAAGGTGCGTAAGTCAAAAAAACAACAATTACAATGATTTCATTTTCGGATTGACCAAGCTTTCGAATAACGAGTATGGGGGGGGGGGATCATTTCGTTTTTGAATTAAATAAAGCAGCTTCTTGTTTCATTATCATCTCTTTATGGGTTTTTTTTTCTTTTCTTTTTTTGCTTCGCTTGCAGAAGTGTGAATTTTTGAGATTTATAAATGCTTCACAACAAACCCTCAGAGAGATTGTTGCTGTATATCATGTTAAATGGTGAGAAAAAGCTAGTTCTTCCTGATTTGGGGCAGATTAGAAGAATTTAAGCAGTTTCACCTTAAATTTCTACAATATAGAGTGGGCAGTAAGAATCTAAGAATCGTCAGTATAATGAGGGTAGAGTAATAATTTTCCTGCACAATTTCCGAATTTCTATCTTATCTCAGCCATTCTGATTTACGCATGAATGAACACATTCGTTTTTGTCCTCCAAGGCACAAAAGTAAAAAGTGCAGAAATTGACATTAATTTTGACATTCATTCGCATATGCCCTTCAAGCTAGCAGTGATAACAAAATACCAATTTTACGCAACGGAAAACATGAATGAAATGACAGAAACAAGTTTTCGTTCTCTTGTTTCTCTTTATATTCCCAAATGAACACAGTGGCGACACTAAAGGGGAAACATAAGAATTTTCTATCTATTCAAACTTTAAACGACAAAGGTGATAAAACCGACAGAATTTCCTTATATCATTTTGAATTAAGAAATTTGAGAATTTATTAGACAAATTCAAGAACCAAAATGTCAATTTTGTTAATTTGGAATATAACCTTTTCAAATTTTGACAATCATTGGTACCATTCTTCTCTTATGTCTTTTGAATATGGATTTCACGCAAGATTATTCCCTTTCCTCCATTATCTTTTGCCTCTCTTTATATTTGGAGGGTTACAGAGATATTATAGAGATCACAGATTGAGTTTTGCAAATTAATTTGCATTTCTTATTGTGCTGAATTTGTCCTCTGTTCTCATTGTTATATGGAAGGGCATATACCAACTGGTCCATTTTTGCAATCTTTACTTTTGTGCTTTGGAAGAGAAAAACAATGTGTTCACTCATGCGTAATGTTTCCATGTTTATTGACGTAATAAGTTGAAAGCCAATCAAATAACCTATCACATGATATATAAAACATTGATATCAACCAAACAATCTATGAGAAAGATGAACATGAAAAAATGTTTACTTTCCTTTTTTTTTTCTTTTTCTTTTTTGCTGAGTACAAAGGTTCTCTCGGTTGAGGGGTTGATAACGTACGAGATGAAACTTATTATGGTGGTTTGCCAAAGGGTGTGAAGGTGCGTGAGGCCTGAGGAGTATGAGATTAAAGTGGGACAATCTGTGCCGCAGCCTTCCTATCTGCTAATCCTCTTGCACTCTGAAAGGATTCCAACAGGGAACTACAAACACAGGGAGAGAAGCGATCACTTTGATAACATGTTTCACACTCCTATCAGTTATGGACCTAAAGTTTTCGTTCTGTAATTTATTCAAGTATAACTTTGTTTCGTTTCTATACATGTTTATGCATCATAATAATCACAACTACTTTTGTAAATTTCGAATTGTTTGCTGTTGTTGTTTTTTCTTTGTGGAAGGGGTGAATTAGCTATTGTTCTCTTCAATGATATGTATTATTTTTCGTTATGAAATAACATGAAAAATAGATTCAATTCAATATTAGGTGTAGAATTTCTACAGCTAAGCGTAAAATTTGTATTGTTAACCAGATTTCAATAATGGATACGGACATTACTGATATATTAGTATACCAATAAAGTTACACTGCTACCCCTCTTCACTTTAAGCAATCTTGCGCTGTTTCTACACGCCTTCTATTTACAAGTACCATATACTCATTTTGATTTTGCCAAGTCTCTAAAAACCAAATAAGTGTAAACGCTAAAAATAAGCAATCACATCACGATCCTTCGTACTTGATAGTTGTGGTATTCTTCCACTGAGGTCATTTCTCTGCAAGTGATTTTGTACTTTGAAATTAGATACACACTTAAAATGCAAGTAGGTGCCTACCAAACGACACCAAAGAAAAGGTAGACCGATGAGTAGAAAAAGAACAACTAATCATTTTGCCAAACAACTCTCACTAAAATGAGATACAAAGTGTGATAGTTATTGAATTCACAACTCCAGTGATTTTCCATCAGAGTGATATTGGTAGCCCTCAGTGCCGTGAATAGAGAGTCTGGCCAACATGGTTTTCGGCTTGTGAGTTTGGAAAATATTAGAATATTAGACAATCTGAATTCCTTTAAGAATGTTCATGATTCTTTCGAAAAATTTTATACATGCAGTCCATACAGTCATACAGTCCATATTGAAGTGTTTATTTTTTACCTGAAGAAGATAAACACGCTTAATCATTTTTTTTTTGTTATCTTATCTTATTTTATTCTCTTTTAATTCGTTTGCTCTTTGTTTTGTTGTGTTTTGTTTCTTGGTTGATAATTATGTATTACCTCTAAGGTGGCATGGATTTTGTATCGTTTCTGTATCGTATCTTTGTTTTCCTGTTTATGTCAAGTATCTGAAACAAAGCTTCTTGATTGATTAGCGCTTTAAACCCCTTGAGTAAATTCAATAAGCAAACAAACAAAAAACGGACACAAATTTCGTTTCCCTAGATGTTCTTTAATGTAAAAAAAGACACAAGATCGGTTTATGCTAACGTTTGTGGCGTTATTCCGAAAGTCCGTAATTCCTGAGGTTTGTTAATCCAAAAATAAAATAAGATTCCTTATGCTGAAGGTTCCTTCAGACATTCGTAAATGAAGTATTATTTGTTATTCCAAAGGTTCATAAAATATAATAAATTTCGTTAATCACAAAATGCAACAATATGGAAAAAGTGCGTATTAACTAAACTTCACAAAACTTCAGAATAACGATCGGCTAAATGTGCGATATGTTGTATTATGTGCCTGTAATATGGATTTATGCAAATGTCACGATAACGTGACAAAAATAGCTGCAGCTAATTTTAATGATTGTAATGTCCAAAGCCACCAGGGGGTCTAGGATTTAAGAGCTCAATCAGAGGTACTAGGAGTTTCAAAAAATATTTCCCACTTTTGATCATTAATAGTTCAAAAACTATTCATCCGACAAAACTGTCATTGATATGAGTAATAGCTGAATAGTGTACAATTTTGTTGAAGGTGATTTGAATGTGAAAGCATAAATCAGTTTCATTAAATCTAAGATTGATTTTGAAGTAATGTTTCAGATTTTGGTCAAATTTTAACCCTCTGTACAAAAATTGAACTCTGCACAGGAACCAATGATGTGTATGTGAGTGTGTGCTGACAATGGCCCTGAACAATGGACATGCCTGAACCACCTGTTGACTAGGCGTCAGTCTCGCGCTCCCAGGCACATGAATGCTTAAAGGACAAGTTCGCCTTCATAGACATGTTGGTTGAGTGAATGCAGCAATATTAGTAGAACAAATCAGTGAGAGTTTGAGCAAAATCGGAGAATCAGTTCAAAAGTTATGAATTTTTGAAGTTTCTGCTCAGTCAAGGCTGGATGAAAAGACTACTATAGCTTGTGATGTCCCATGAGTACAACGATATAAAGAAAGAATAAAGAAAATCCAACATATTTCCATTTTTCTCGCATAAAAAAGAACACTCGACTTCTCTCTTTCAGAAGGCAGGGGGAATAATATTACCCTTAACATACGTCAGTAGCAAGTTGAAGAAATGTGCCCTTTATTCAAGTAAAGTTTAGTGAAATTCTCTTTTTATTTTCCTTGTATAGTTGTACGCATGTGACATCATACACTGTAGTAGTCTTCTCTTCCAGTAGTGACTGCGCAGATACTTAAAATATTCATAACTTTTGAACGGATTGTCCAATTTTCCTCAAACTTTAACTGAGGTGTTCTACTAATACTAATTATTTCTCTCAATCCTTATGTATATGAAGGTGGACTTGTCCTTTAATCAATAATTCACGTGGATTGCCCTGGGCACTGCTAGTCTGAATTCATGTATGGTAAATGGTAAAATGCATGCACATGGAAAAAGTAAGCACATGTTTCCATGTGCTTGCAAACACCACATTTCATTCTAGCTGGCGATCATTTTTCAAATTTTGCTTCACATATCACTGAATTTGGGATATAGATAAGCATAAATGATCCAAAGTTCTTCATTTTACTACAACTGTGAATAGTCTGACAAACTTGTCGCTTTTTCGATACAAAGAGACCATTTTTGGTAAAGAGTTCAGCAGCATTTTTCATTGGGGCAATTTGTTTCACAGTAGATTTATCTAAGGCTCCATATACACAAGTGTATACTCTAATTGATTTTCTTTCCTTCCTGTCACCATGTTTACGACAGAACAGAAGGTATTCATTGTAATTTCGTTTTTCAGAAGTAGGGAGAGCACTGTCGCGACTCAACGACAGTATCAGCAGGCGTTTGACTTTACACAGATACTGCCAGAGGCTGAATAAAGACTAGTTGTGATAGTGAAATTTCTTATGAATAAAGATTAATAATGAAGCATTCACACCCTGGCTATTGTTCAGGACCATTGTCAGGGTGTTAACCACAAACTCCCATACATACCCATTGACCCCTGTGCAAAGTGAAAGTTTTTTTACAGAGGGTTGAAAATAGAGTAAAATCTGGAACCTAACTGTGAAATTAATCATGGATTTCATGAAACTGATTTATGCTTTCATATTCAAACCACCTCCAACAAAATTGTACATTATTCAGCTATCACTTATATCAATGACAGTGTTATCTGACGTATAGTTTTTGAATTATCAAGAATCAAAAGTGGAATATGCTTTTTGAAACACCTAGTAGGAATGTTATTCATACATATACATGTTAAGCACATCAAAAATGAAACACAAGTTACGTGACAAGTTTATACCCTAATAGGTTTACAATCCACCGCGCATACAATATAATGAGGGGAGGGGTGTTTAGATCATAAAGCAAAGTTCACGATCGCTTCCTGTTTCCCTGCCAACCCTTTTGCAATATCACATAGTAATCGTCAAGTTTGGGAATACTCTCTCATTAAGAATAAATGGAAATATAAGTTCTTGGAAATGTATCCTTGTCCTTCTGTGACACCATGCATTGGTGTGGGATATTACATGTACTACTATTCATTCAGAGATATCGTGGATTATCTTTATTATAACAAGTGAATAACTATCCGAACTTTTGAACGGATCTTCGAATCTTCCATAAAATTCACTTATGTGAACTTCTAATTCTTTTGCATTCACCGAATCCGCATATCATAGCTTATAGGGTAAATTTCCCTAGAAATTCCCTGTATTCCCTAGAATTTCCCTGAAGAGCAATATAATGACGTTGCTTATCATTGTAAAAGGAAACTGAGGGCTCCAATCACCTACCAATGGGTCACTTTTATTGAACACTTCGAGCTTTTAAGAACTAACTATTAACATCATAATCATGAACACAATACAACGTCATGGCTTCATGTATGCATGCATACGCACACATATACGCATATGAAGAGTTCGGTTTCAAAAGGTACTACATCCATAATTTCAAGTTCTGAGAAAAACGCGATTTTTTAAATTATCATATTCAGGAAGCTCAGACTGGAATGATATTTCCCCCTATTATACTGCTAGATGATACAACACTAAAACCACTCTCTAAGAAAATCCAGGTCCATTCATTTATTTTTTTAATGAATTAAACATGTTTATATTTTTTGTGGATATAGTACCTTTTGCAACCAAAAGTGGATGTAGTACCTTTTGAATCCGAAATTTCGCATGCCATAGATATATTCAGTGTGATGTTATGACATGTTTCGCGGATTTATTTTTTTCAGCAATGGTGTTGATGGGGATGAGATACGAGGTCAAGGGGGCCTAGGTAATTGACAATGCCCTGCCCTATTTAGCATCAAGAATAACAAACCAATGTGCGTCGCTAATGCCCCACTTCTCCCTTGCTTACTAATATTTTGAATGAATGATTTTTTTTTTTTGGTCAATGTAACTTCTAAGGGAAAAGGTGGAAAAGCAGCATCTTAATGTTCTGTATTCTGTCAGCACTGTAATTAAATTCATTACATGAATTTCATTCTTGTATGTTCTTTATCAAGTAAGCGAAATCTGATAATCTAATAGCTAATAAAAATCAAGACCGTCGATGAGTAAATATGACCACCTATACTAAACGCACATTTGGTATTACCTTTGTGACATTGTATTTATAAGTAAAAAGTGCCATTTACCAGAATGAATATAAATCTAGTGTTCAAAGCTGTATGTCACTATGTACTTTCAAACCCTGGTACTTGACATCATGCATGTATATAGAATACAGCATACCCACAGGTAAAGCACTGTTGGTAGGGATGTCAGAATTGCATGCCATTGTATACATTTTAACAAAGTAACTTTGCTTTCAGACTAGTTGTCAAACACTAGTCTTATTAGCTGTTAAGCTATTTATGTAAGAAATAGACCATACCTACACAGTGTCTGTACTTTATTCTGGGGACAATTTATGGCTCAAACTCAACACCCTAGTAACACACGGTACCGGTAACTAACAGTAAATGCAGTACGTGGGACTACATGAGAGTCGTGTATTTTCTCCAGTTTCTCCGCCGTTTCTCCTTGTACTCTTGTCGACTGCTTTCAATTCACGATCCTTCTCCTGGGATTTTTTATTTTATCAATAAGTTCTTCTTCATTTTCCTACATTGCTTGATCGAAATGTGATGAGTTTTTGTATTGGTCAAATTTGCGTGGTGATCTTAAGAGAAAGCCAAAAAGCCAAAAGCCAACTTTTATTATTTACAGATTAAAGTCAGTAGACAATGGTAGAGGGTCAAGCCAATGCTGCTCTCTGATTGGTCAATTTCCCGATGATGTCATTGTAGTGGAAGTAGTACCATTTGCAACCCAACTAAAATGGATGTAGTACCTTTTGCAACCGAACTGATTTTTAAATGGAATATCTAAACACTTTCTGGTTGGAAATTCAGCTTTTTGTTAGTATAGGAGTAAAGAAGTCCTAAAGATGAGTACATCAAGACCAAAAAGTGGATTTTGATGGAAAATGGATGTAGTACCTTTTGCAACTGAGCTCTTCATATAAACATATTTTCATTAACATATTCACTGTATTTGGATATAAGATTATAGATGGATAGATAGAGAGAGAGAGAGAGAGAGAGAGGACAAAGTACAATACATGAATTATATTAATGAAATACAATGTAAAAATTACTATTATTTCATGAAGAGTTTGATCGCAAAATGGGCTACGCACAACTTTAAAACATGTAAAAGAAAGTTCATCATCAGATAGAGAAAATCAAAACGTTGCCAGTGGTACCGCGTTATTGCAAAGTAACAATTATATGCGTGCGTGTGTATACAATAATGTGAATGTCGAAGAGCGAGGGACATTGTGAGGGTTTAATCTTATGTTGCGCTTTAATAGCCAGACACTGTGGGGAAAAATCACACTGCACGAGTCTAAATGTGTCTATGGAAGATAAAAACGGGGTACTCCGACAAGTACCTTTTGCTGATTTGTGTGCGTGAGCGTGTGTGTGTGTTTGAGTGTGATTCAGTGTACTGTGCATGCTCCAGCTTTCTTCTTATTTTTATTTTTCATCTACCTATCTCCTTCTATCCCGTTTTGAAATACCTATGGAATGCATATACATGTTTTCTCGTGTTGATTCATGATACCCTCAACATCACTTACATACCCAATGAATGTCTATATCTATGTACTTCATAATATTTCTACGGTTTCTTCAAGTTACTCTGATACACACACACACACACACACACACACACACACAAGCAAACACACATATTCCGCAAGTGACATCATCTGTCAATCATTGCTAAGGCCCTGATATTATGATTAACAAAAGACATTGCAAGGAAACATGCAAGTTATGATTGGTCTAGGGAAAAGTGCATTCAAGAAAATTCCCTGTTTGCGTTAGCGGGAGAAAAAAAAGAGACAAAGAAAGAGAGAAACAGAGAGAGAGGGAGAGACAAACAAACAGAGAGGGAGAGAGAGAGAGACAGACAGAAAAGCAATCTTAATGCACTCAAGGACTGTTATGCCATTGATCTTTTCATGACAAAGAGGATAATACATATTACAAAATCACTGAATTTCGTTTTCCTCGAAAAAGCCATAAATATTTTGCTATTATGTTGCTCATCCATTAGCGCTGGCATTGCAATTCATGCACGAATTAATGGCCGCTATCAAAAGATGTAATATTGTAGTATAATAGCACAAAAATTGCGACGTTGGTGAGTTTCTTTGTGATTTTCATTTTAGTAAATCTTCTTGAATTTGTGTAAAGTAATGAAACTGGGTTTTTTTTATCATTTGGATATACCGACTGAGGAAAAAAAAAAGAAGGATGAGCTTTGCAAAAAGTCTAAAGTGGCTTCAAGGTAAGATCATAGATTCCATTCAACTCTTTCTGACTTCTGGCATTCACTTACTTTCAAAGTGCACTCGTCGCACGCTCTAGAGATGTGCTTTCATATAAAAGTAGTGTCGAAGTTTTTGAAGTTCCACTTCGTCTTTTTTGATGTTTGCTGGCAGACCAACCTGATCTTCTTCATGAGGTAAGGTTTAGTGTATGTGTATGTGTACGTGTAAATGTATTTGTTTTTGCTGTGATAATGTAAGCAATCAGAGAAAATTCCTTTATCTTTTTCCTTTTGTTTTTAGTTGCCTTTATATTTGACTTATAAATGTTATGCAATATCTTTTGGCAGTGTTTTCCAAAGTACAGTAAAGAAAATTGAATCCCAGGAAACTGATGAAAATCTTAATTACATACAAAGTAGATTTTTGTTTTTCTTTCGGGGAAACAATCTGCCATTTAAATACTCAAACATAACACTGTACAGTTCACTCTTAAAACATCTGAGTCAGAACTGACCCGGAACTGGGTCCGCTGGGGTCACACACCGTTCCGGGCAGAAATGACAAGGAACGGGGTCAGATATGACCCATTCAGAGTCATGAATTGGGTCAGGGTGACCCATTCGGGGTCTTCATGACCAAATTCCAAGTCTTTTTTGTGACCCAAAACGGTGTGTGACCCCAACGGACCCAGTTCCGGGTCAGTTCTGACTCGGATTTTTTTTTAGAGTGTTGGCCATGACTGTACAATTAACCATGTTGACCATGAAACATAGAGATTTTACAGCTCATATTGAATGTGTGAACATAAGGGTTAGTCGTTGTGTTTGTTAATTCATGACCACAATGTACAGATCGGATCAAGAAGTGTTATTTAATGAATCATTTATATGACATAAAGGGTTCAAAAAATGACGATGACAAAACAATAGTATTATAACATTCAAGAAAAAAAGAAAATGTTTCACTGGCTCTCGCCCATTCTTTTTTCGGTGACTTTTGAAAATTGACCAACTATTTGTCTTTAATGTATACTGACACGTGCTTGATTCAACAAACCAATTGCAGAGATTCTCACAGAAGTCAGTAAATAAGCTCAAAAATATATTTGCCTAATCATTTGGCTCAGAACATTTTTGTTTAAAAAAATACATTTTATTTCATTAAGGAGGTACTTTCTTTGTCTGTACATTTAAATTGTGTCCTTGGAAACAGCAAGAACTTTAACTTCATTTTTTGTCATTAAGGATTGTTTTAAGAAATTAAAAAAAGCATAGAAAAAAATTCTTAAAGATATTTCTATTCCCAATTTTCTGAAAATCACATGTCCCGATTTCCTTTGAACAACATCAAGGTTATTTTGAGAACGGATAAGTTCACCTTATCAATTACATTTGCATTAATTTCGGAGAATACCCACATTTCTTGTTGCAATGTGAATAAAAAACAAATAAATTATCTTTGAGAGTGAAAAAAAATCAAATACATATTACTTATTTACACCATTGCCACTCTTCCAGATAACATTTGTTTTGACAAGTATCTTCTTGATGAAGTGAACTCCAACAAATTTCTAGGTTTAACAGTTGATATAATGTTATCATTGAAAGAACATATTAATAGGAACAGTAAAATGAAATCGAGAAATTCTGAAGTCATAGATAAACTTAAAGGGATTTTCCTCGTTCTGTTCTTTTCACACGCTATTCTACTTTGATTTTTCCTCATTTATGTAATGGACATTTAGCCTGGGGTAACTCAGATACACTTCTGATTAATAGAATCTATTTATTACAAAAGACGGTCTGGAAAATCTGGAAAATAGTATTCTACTTTGATTTTTTTTTAAAGACAACTTAGGAATAATTTTTTACAAAGATATTCTGTTTGAAATTATCAATCCCCCTGCTCGACATCCTCTCCATTCCCCATCCCTTCTTTCCCCTCTCATCTCAAGTTGTCTCATCTATTTCTTCTTTTCGTATCCTCTCATCCCATCCCTGCTGGAAAGAACACAGTATCCCACAGTGTGAACAGTGTGAACACACTGTGAACACAGTTTGAAATCTCTCCACACTGCTAAATTCGAACGTTTTAAAAATGTGAACGCAATGTGAGTCATCAATTCACGGTGTGAAACAAAGCAGTACTACGTGAACACTCTGTGAAAACCACACCACAGTGTGAAATCATCTTCACATTGTTAAATTCGAGCGTTTTCACATAGTCCACGATGTGAACACACTGTGAACATACTGTGGGACACTGTGTTCTTTCCAGCAGGGATCTTTGTCTCATCACGCGGAGCTTCATCTTTAGTTGTTTTAGTTCTTTATTCTGGTATATGTCTCTTGTTGTTACGTGTTTAATTCAGGCTTTCATTATGACGTGATTTATTTTTCAGGAGCCTATCAAGTAATATACACAAACTCTGCTTGTAATTTAAGCTCATGGGCGTCACCAGGGGGGGGGGGGGGGGGGTGGGGTGCGTTGGGTGCGAACGCACCCCCCTTCAGATCCTTAAAAAAAAAAAAAATCAGTCTGCGAGCGACCTGAACGCCAGACGCTGAATAATAATAATTATTATTTTTTTTTATATATTTTGCACCAGGGACGAAAAAAAAAAAAACTCGTCGGCAAAAACAATTCGCACCCCTGGTTCTGGCAGCACTGATTTTATACATATCTACAAGTATTGTATGCAGTGTTTACTATTTATCGACCGTACTGTACACCCATACGATACGGAGCACGTACATGTTTGCATGTACGTGTGCTGCTTACAATTAGTATGTAGAGTCTATGTACGTTACTTCTGACCAATCCATATTGCCAGCCCAAGAGCGAGCCTTAGCCTCAAAAAAAAAAATAAAAAAAAAGGAGGGGCAAGCATATCATTTTGCCCACCCCCCCCCCTCCATAATACCACAGACAAGAAGATTTTCTAATTTTTTTTGACAGAAAAACAAAAAGTTGCCCCCATTAAAATATTGAAGGGGTAAGCATATTTTGATTTTGCCCCCCCCCCCCATGATTAATGATTCCCGAAATGAGAAGATTTTCTTGCTTTTGAAAGAAAACAAAAAATGTTGCCCCCATAAAAATATTGGAAGGCAAGCGCACCATTTGCTCCACCCCACATAATCATAATTCCCGCGATGAAAAGATTTTCTTGCTGTTTTGTTAGAAATCTGTCAAATTATTTCACCCAAAAGCAGTGGCATAACTACGGAGGGGGGGGGGGTGCGCCCCCTTCCCAAAAAAAAGAAAGACTTGCCAAAATAGTAATTCATGTGTTTTATAGTCAACTGCTTTTGAATGAAAGGGTGATCAAGAAAAAAAAAGATATTTTTCTATGATTTCTATTAACCATAATTAGATAGGTATATAGTGTGGAACATTGTTCAAAAAGCCCGGACCCGACAAAAAAAAAAAAAAAAATGTGATTCAGCGTGATTCCTGGTTGGCATTCTGCATATAAGCAGGATGTGCGCAGTGTACTCAGAACATCCGAACGGCAAAAAGAGTCGCTACAATGTTACGCAATTTTATGTAGAATGTACACCGTTGTACCTTACGCTTCGTTATATCAAAGCTAGATCATTGATTTTGCAGTGTTGTTTTACGTACTAGTCGATATAAAAATGTCTTGCATTGCCAATAAAAAGACTTGACCTGGCTAATTCCTAACTTTTCCATGTATATAATACACACACACAAACAAACACGCACAATTAGGGGATGCTCTAAAGTGCAGATTTTGGACATCCTTCCCCCGCTTGGTCACTTCGGACGCCACCTCGCTGGTCATATATACCTCCCCCAGTTATTAACATAAACTCACACCCTTGACTACCAGTGGCGGATCCAGGGGAGGGGCGCACCGGGTGTATCCCCCCCCCCTTTTAAATTCCAAAGCAAAAAAAAAATGTAGCTTTAAACGGCAGTTTTTGGACTGTAAAATGTCAAAATTTTCAAGCTCGCTCGCTCCATCGCTCGCATTTATTCGTAATACCATTTTCCTGAAGTTGCTGCCAGTAATTGCGGGCAGTTGCGCCCGGTGCGCCCCCCCCCCCTTAATTTCCAAAGCGAAAAAATATGGCTACAAACGGCAGTTTTATTGGGGACTGTAAAATGTCAAAATTTTCAAGCTCGCTCGCTCCGCTCGCTCGCATTAAATTCTTCTGATATTGCTGCCAGTAATTGCCGGCAGTTGCGCCCGGTGCGCCCCCCTTAATTTCCAAAGCGAAAAAAATATAGCTACAAACGGCAGTTTTATTGGGGACTGTAAAGTGTCAAAATTTTCAAGCTCGCTCGCATTAAATTATCCTGATATTGCTGCCAGTAATTGCCAGCAGTTGCGCCCGGTGCGCCCCCCTTAATTTCGAAAGCAAAAAAGATATAGCTTCAAACGGCAGTTTTTGGACTGTAAAATGTCAAAATTTTCAAGTTCGCTCGCATTTAATCTTTATGCCATTCTTCTGATGTTACTGCCAGTAATTGTCAGCAGTTGCGCCCGGTGCGCCCCCCCCCCCCCCCCCCCCCTCTAAATATAGCTACAAACGGCAGTTTTTTTACTGTAAACTGTCAAAATTTTCAAGCTCGCTCTCTTCGCTCGCTCGCACTTAATCCGATTATGCAATTCACCTGATGTTGTTGCCAGTAATTGCCAGCAGTTCCGCCCGGTGCCCCTCCCCCCTAAATTTCCAAGGCGAAAAAATATGGCTAAGAACGACAGTTTTTGGACTGTATAATAAAGTGTACAATAATTTTCAAGCTTGCTCGTTCCGCTCCCTCGCATGTAATCGTTATACTCGCCCTGATATTGCTGTCAGTAATTGCCGGCAGTTGCGCCCGATGAGCCCCCCTTAAATTCTAGAGCGAAGAAATATAGCTACAAACGGCAGGTGTTTTTTTTTTTACTGTAAAATGTCCAAATTTTCAAGCTCGCATTTAATTGTTATGCAATTCTCCTGATGTTGCTGCCAGTAATTGCTATCAAAAGTTTATTCGATGAAAATCTTTTTTGACATGGCTGATATATCAAAAAACAAGGTAAAACAAAGAGATACTGATAAAGTTGGGGCATGTCGCCTTTTATTATTAACACCTTTTGGGATATCTTAGCCATTTGAAAACCAATTTTCATTAAAATAAACGTTGAATCCTTCTTAAAATTACATGCTCTTTCATATCTCATAAGAGGCTTTTCATTATCTCACTTAGGAATGTTAAAAACATGAATCCTAACCTAAACCAGCACTGTACATTCCCTTTAATTTCCAAAGCAAAAAAAATATGGCTACAAACGGCAGTTTTTGGAATGTAAAATGTCAAAATTTTCAAGCTCGCTCGCTCCGCTCGCTCGCGCATGGGTGTAGTCGTTATGCCATTTTCCTGATATTGCTGCCAGTATCATTTGTCGTTTCACACCGTCATTCCGTAATCCATTTATAGGGGGGGACAACCCCCTCCCACAACCTCCCCCCTTGCTCGTTCCGCTTGCTCGGGCTCGGTCGCGTTCATGACATCAGTGTAAGAATTATTACTAGAAGTTTATCTAAATTATACCATTTATAGGCAAATTGTTCAATAACAATTTACTTCAAAATGTACTGCTATCTTAAACAAGTGGGACTGTTTCAAGTCGATAAAACAAGCAAAACATGCATCAAATTGCACCATTTACAACACCAAAATGCAATTTCAGTTCTAACCGTGGGAGGGGGTTGGCCCCCTCCCACACCCTACCCCCTCGCTCGCTCCGCTTGCTCGGGCTCGGTCGCGTTCATGACATCAGTGTAAGAATCGATACAAGAAGTTTATTGAAATGATTATAGGCACATTGTTCGACAACAATTTCCATCAAAATGTACTGCTACCTTTACAAGTGGGACTGTTTCAAGTCGATAAAACAAGCAAAACATGCATCAAACTGCACCATTTACAACATCAAAATGCAAAAAGGGGGGCAACCGGCACTTCCACCCCTCCCCCCCCCCCCCCCAAAAAAAAGATGAAATCCTAGCTATTTTACGCCGGTGCCGTTTCCCCGCTTGGTTTCCCTAAAAAAAACAGTAAAAGTCTAGGGATTGAGAGCTTCCTATATTCCAAATGTCTGTCAAAAAAATCTTGTTATTTATTGTCAAAACGCACCCCCCTTGAAAAAAAGCTGGTGACGCCCCTGAAGCTCTCCCACTTTGGTTCTTATGACTACTACTTTTCACCTTAAATATTGTGTTGCAAATGTATAATAATATATGTTATTAGAATATGTGTTTCGCATATTATTTTTTTTTTTGTACGTCCAAATGAAGATAAAACATTATTGTAATTTGTTTCTTGGTCTTGCAAACACAGAATGGAAATTTAAATCAATTCAATCAAATCAGCTTAAAAAGTGATAATGTATCAAAGTAATAAAAACGGGAGATCTAAGTAGTTAAAGCTGTAGTCGTATATAGACATTCGTACTGAATGGTCAAGATTTATGAGACCGTTGTCAACATTGGCAGAAATTAGACAGATTCGAGAGTCGTAGATTTATGCAAACAGAACTTGAAATCACATAAAATGTATGATTACAGTGATTATAGACTTACACATAATAGTGAAATACCTGATTCAGGATATGTATCCTTGAATAGATGTCATTCTCCGTGACCTCCTTCATGTTAATTTGATCTCAAAGATACAGCATAGGGAGACGTAATTGTGAATTGTCTTGTCTTGCAAATTTTCTTGTAGTGACAGAGAACAAGGTGCAATTTTCATCGAAATGACTGTGACGATAACTGCAATGTCGGCTGAACTACACCCAGATGCGATGGTGACCGAAATTCTAACAGCCTCCTCCGAGTCAACTGCCGATGAGGAATACAACATTATTTCGTCATCTGAGGCCGGGCAAAACGTGATCACGTGGTCATGCGGAGCCATGACGTGGTCTTGGTATGTGATCTGTGAGCTTCTCATTGCAATTCTTGGCATCACTGGCAACGTTCTCGTCATCGCTGTGGTGTTCGGCCGTCGTTCAAAGAGTCGCTCAACGGATATCCTCGTGGGAAATCTGGCAATAGCTGATTTTGTCACTTCGATCCTTTTGATTCCGTATCCAAAATTTAACTTTATTCCCAATACTTGGACGGGTGAATTATTTTGTAAAGTCTTCGAAGGCGAGTATTTAATGTGGACCACGGTCACGGCATCGATCTACACCCTGGTGGCAGTGTCCCTCGATCGCTTCTTCGCTGTCGTTTATCCGATCCATTTTAAGCGCTTTGCCATTCGCCGACTCGTCAACCTCATCGTTTGTCTTGTTTGGGTGGGGTCGTGTGTCTTAATGCTTCGAGTCTTCTTATCCAACACTACCGGCGTGATAGTGGGAAAGTGCGTGTTTCAGCCATCGACGCGAAACCTGGAAGTTGCCTACGGGATTTATGTCTTCGTCGTCGAGTTCGCTCTCCCAACCGTCCTTATGCTTGCGACCCAGACAGCCATAGCCCGCTCACTCAAGCGAGAGGGCGCCCGCTTTACGTCGAGTGAGTCCACGGCATCGTTCCACCAAATCGCCCGATCTCGAGTCCTCACGCTCACATTCACTGTTGTCCTTATCTATGTCATCTGCTGGGCTCCAGACCAAATAGCGTATCTCTCTTTCAACCTAGGACTCATTTCTCCTTCCTTTATTCGTAGTCCCGTCTCACGCATAACCACCGCAATCGCCATTTGTAACTCGTGTGTGAACCCAATAGTGTATACCCTTCGACACCCGCAATTCCGTGAAGCCGTCAAGGATTTCTTTGGAAACCAAACCAAAAGAAATACACCAATATTTGAGGACTTGGAATTACAACATCGACTCGATACAAAGAACCAAATCATTTCCAAAGCTTAACCGCTGGTTTGCCATATTCACACAAGTGTCAATATGCCAAGATCTGGTAATCTATTCAAACTCAATAAACAAAGCAGGACACGTCTATATGGACATTAAATGAGTTTTGAGATTATACTATACAATAGGGTTATCATGTATTTTTTGTTCTTTTTATTTTCCTTTGATGATGTTCGTTATTTCGAAGGGTTGTTGTTCCAAAGATTCGATTTTCTGAAGGTTTGTTATTCCGAAACAAACGAATATTGTACACCTAGGTGAACTTTAGTCCGTAAATGAAAAGGGGTTCGTTAATTGGAATATTAATTTTGGTGGGATTATTACGAAGGTTCGTTAAAACCGAAAATGAAAGGTTCGCTATCTCAAAGGTCTGCTATTCAGAAAATAAAACATGTTTGATCAGTCCGAAGGTTCAGTAGTCAAAAAATGAAGTTATTTGATTCGTTACTCCAAAAAAGGGGAAAAAAACTATTTAGTATTTGGAGTATTCACGAACCTTCAGAGTAAAAAGCTTTTTTTGTTTTTCATTTTCGACTAACAAACTTTTTTTCGCATTAAGAACCTTCGGAATAACGAACTATACCCGGTCATTCTGTGGCAATACTTGCAACCAATGAAGTTGCTGGAAAGAAATTTCTCTCCGTTGGTGTGTGTGTGTGTGTGTGTGTGTGTGTGTGTTTTTTTTTTTTTTTTTTAGGAGGGATGGTGGTATTACAACTGTTCTGTGGTAAAGTTTTAAAAGAGTGTAAATTTTCATTGGAAGCCATTCCTTGCTTCAAATCATCCTCCAATTTATAACTCTGAAAAACACAAAAATGTTTAGAAAATACAATTTTCTTTATTTCTTTTAAATTGAAATAAAAATTAAAAGAAAAAACACCTTCCTGATTATGAACAGATCAGAAGAGTCGACCAGTTCCATCTCACCGTTGTACAACAGGAATCGCAGTAAAATATAGGCTTGCCTAAAGGAGAGAAATCATATATATATATATATATATATTTTTTTTTTTTTTTTTTTTTTTTGCTGCAGAGTTTCCTATAAAGAACTTTTGACTTTTGATGTAATAAAGAATAAACAATAATGAAAGAAGTATTTTCAACTAATCTCTGGAGTGATTGGTGGTGTCGGTACGAACAGTAATGATAATACGTAATAATGATAATGGCTACTTGTATAGCACACAGGTCCACCTTTCGCTGCTCATAGCCCTTAAAAAATAAAAAAGATAATATGTATACGTTCAAACTGGACAACAGGGAAGAAAATTGCAAACAGCAACAAACACATATCAGATAAAGAATACAATACCTAGATGACAGTTGCCTTAACTGAATAGGCAACTGATTGCACAATTTTGGTCTCATAATGGAGAAAGCACGATCACCCCATCCATGTTTTACTCTGGGTGTTTAGAGTAACAATGCATCCGATGATGAACGTAGATTTCGTGGCGGATTGTATTTGGGAATAGAGTCACGTAGGTATACGGGGGACAAATGAACTGAATGATGTACTAATAATAGAATCTTGAAAATATTCCTTTCTTCTACAGGTAGCCAATATAAAGAACGGAGAATTAGTGATATAGAATCAAACTTATTAGTAAAAGGTAACAACCTGACGGCAGAATTTTGTAACAGTTGGAATATTGTGACATTTTTGGGGTACTCATGTAGTAATGTATCTATCATTATAATGTTAACCTGGAAAAGCTGGTGAAAAATCCTCCCCAGTGAGGAGGATCTAACACAAACTTTCAACACAATTCTTATTATGTTTCTACACCTGTATTTCAAGCACAAGAAAATACACAAAGGCACACGTAAAATTCATATTTTTCCATTTTACCAACACTGATCTTAATATGCAGAGCATTTGCAAGTATGCTTTGTGGCGTTATGCGGAACGTTTGGTAACGTTTGTAACGTTTGTGAAGCCTTGTTAAACCGAACATGATGAAGAAGAAGAAAGGTGCGTAAATTATATGAATAAACGTCCGGAATTACCAACATTATTTCGTTTTCTGATTACTAAGCGAGACATCGGAATGATTGAAGAGCTTGCTACCAAAAGGCGCTAAATCGATCATTTTCAGTGAATTCAGCGCCTTTTGGAAGCAAGCTCTTCAGTCATTCACAAGCAGCTCATTGCCCAATACATTGTATTTGTATGCCTGGATCTGTCTGCATAAATCCTGTACCAGGAATTCTTGAAATGCAAATGTCACAACAACATGATTAGAGGATCTACCACCAAAATTAATGTATTTAATGATTAAAAGGACCGAAGTCATGAAAGGGTCATGGGAATAGTTCAATCAGAGACTGTTAACACGTGTTGAGATAGAAATGTTAAAGTCATCATTATGGAACAAGAGCAACATGTAAATTTCTTCAGTCGTCACACACTAAAGTTCAGTAAGTGGGAGGGGGATGTGTGTTAGAGTCATAAGCGAAGTTCATGGTCGTATCCTGTTTTACTACCAACACTCTTACACACTGTCACAATGTAGATGTCAAGTTTGGAAATACCCGAACCCTGCTGAAAGAGGGCGCTGTAGTTGTGCAAACT
Organism: Diadema antillarum; assembly: GCF_040938485.1. NCBI lineage: Eukaryota > Metazoa > Echinodermata > Echinoidea > Diadematoida > Diadematidae > Diadema > Diadema antillarum. Next base: position 968,386 of record NW_027271380.1, read on the forward strand.
TGTGCAAACAGTGGCCCTTCATGTTTTCGGTAGTTTGACACTTCTCTAATACGAGAAAATTGAAAAATAAATCTCTCTCTCTCTCTCTTCTCTTCAATGAAAATTACACATAACCATCACAGTATTATTGCAAACATGACGTGTGCTAGTATCATTATAAAAGTGAAATGTTCTCTTAATACACTTGAAAAAAAAAAGTAGGTTCGTTTGCGTATCGGTGCCCTGTGACGTCACTCATATTGTGGTCGTATTTTTCATCCAGCGATGTCGTGGATTTGACGAAAACTTAGGTGAACTCTCGTAACTTAGAAAGGATAATCCGATTTTCCTAAATGTAAAATTCACTGATGACATTGTGCACTAACAATAATTTTGTATTCACTGAATTTACATAATATCATATAATTTGGGTAAATTCCCCTCTTTTGTCTTTGACAGAGTAATGGGCCACTGTGAACTGAATAATTTGAGCTTTATTGAAAAACGATGTTAATATAATACAATGTTATAACTCTATTTAAGCACACAAACACACACACACACACACACACACACACACACAAACACAAACGCACACACACACACACGTAGGTACCTATGTATATTATATTATTATGTTACCGTGCATCACAAAAACAACAAAAGGTCGCACAACTTGATGAAGTCAATTTTGAGTTTTCCTCATTTTCTCAAAGAGTTAGCTATTCTTCTTATACATTATCTTTTAGTTTGGGATCAAAAAGTGAATGGGAAAGTGGATTTTCAGCTGTTTTTCTACAATCCTTTTTCTCTCTTTCTCTCTCTTTAGTAGAGAAGTGTGATTAGCTATGTTTTTGAAGCCCCTTTTCATTTCTTGAAAATCCTCTGCACACTCTTCACTTTCAACTAAAATAACCTTTGAAATGCTTGAAAGTTGACATTAATCATGGAAAAAATGTGCTAATGGAGTATGCTTAATTTCATATTGTGCATTACAAAACAAACTAAAAGTCGCCATGAATGGATTTTCTAGTTAAAGGCAGAATCTGAAAGAACAGCCTCTAAGCTTTAAAATGATGTATAACTCAACTCAAATGGACTCCTTTTTTCTTTAGTGACCTTAATGTATGAAATATGTTGATTTCTTTAGTACGGAAATACAACAACAACAACAACAGCAACAAAACAAACTAAAAGTCGCCATAAATGGATTTTCTAGTTAAAGGCAGAATCTGAAAGAACAGCCTCTAAGCTTTAAAATGATGTATAATTCAAGTCAAATGGACTCCCCTAACCTAAATATAAATACTGGAAAGAAAGCACACACTCTGGAAAAGTGTGAACTGAGAAAAGAGGCTCTGAAGTACAGGGTCTATCTAAGTTCTTAATCTTTACCAAGCCTTGCTAGCTGTGTGATGAAAGGGACAAAACACAGAATGTAAACCACAGGAGCAACAACAATGAAGGGGTTATCAGATTAAGCTGAAATTAGGCATGCTTTATTAACACATACTATCCCTAATTAATGCCAACTTTCAGAAAAGTAGCTTTATCCATTCAAAAGTTATTGGACTTGAAAGTGAAGAGTGCGCAAAGGATTTCAAGAAATGAAATGGGGCCTCTAAGACAAACCTGATTATTCTACTTTCCCCAAAAAAGGGTTGTAGAAAAACTGCTGAAAACACACTTTCCCATTTATGATATGATCTCAAATCGAGAGAAAGGGTAGCTCTTTCAGAAAATACAAAAAAAAAAACCTCAACATTGACTCAGTTTACCCATTTCACCTTTTTTGAGCCCTCACGTAAAATCAAGGGCTGCGACTTTTTGTTTGTTTTGTATTGCACGTCACATATGTACAATATTTCTTGACAAAGGACAGGGAGGCAGAAAATCTGTGTGTTCTTCAAATGAACTGTTGGTATTGACAGCAAGACAGCATGATTAATGCCCATTTCTGGAGTTCTGTTCTATCATTTGTGACCCTGCACCACAAAACCAACAAAAAGTCGCCAGACATAGACTTTTAGTTAAGGTCAGATCCTGAAAGAGCAGACTCTAAGCTTTAAAATGATGTATAACTCGGTTCAAATGAACTCCCCCAACCTGTCTAAATACTGGAAAGATTGCGCACACTCTGGAAAAGTGTGAACTGAGAAAAGAGGCTCTAAAGTACACGGTCTATTCAAGCGCTTAATCTTTACCAAGCCGGGCTAGCCCTAGCATGAAACGGACAAAACACAGGATGTAAACCACCGGGGCAACAACAATGAAGAGATTATGAGATTAAGCTGAAATTGAAGATGTTCTATTAACACATTCTGCCCATGACTAATGCTAACTTTCAAAGTAGCAGCATTATCCTTTCAAAAGTTATTAGACTTGAAAGTGAAGAGTGTGCAAAGGATTTCAAGAAGTGAAAAGCGGCCTAGTTAACTTGAATACCTAATCATTCTATTCTCCCCCCCCCAAAAAAAAAGGGTTGCAGAAAAACTGTTAAAAACACACTTTCCATTCATGATAAGATCCCAAACTGAAGAATAATGTAGAAGAAGGATAGCTCAAGAGTGACTTGGTTGAACCATTTCACCTTTTTTTTTAGTCCTCCCGTAAAATCAAGTGGTGCGACCTTTTTCTTTGTTTTGTGATGCACGGTCACATTTGAAAATAATATTGTTATTTGACTATTCCACACGTGGACTACGAATCACTTAAACACAAACTATGTATGTAGTATGTGTGTGTGTTTTATAGGCAAAATATAGCACAAACACACACACACACACACATGCACACTGTGTGTGTGTGTGTGTGTGTGTGTGTGTGTGTGTTTGAGTGTGATTCAATAAATAATTTATGTTCCTTCTTTGTCATTATTTCTAATTTTCCAGGGAGGCAGAACCTGCGCTGTGTATTCATTTCTATTTCCAAAATATTGGTATTTCATAGAGATTACAAAACTAAATACCAATTGTTTATTTCATTTAGATAATTAATCTATTTTGAGAAAGAAAATGTAGAAATAAAATCGAATTGAATCAAAAACGTTATCACGTAGGCTAGTACTTATTTCTGTGTTCGTGTGACTATTTACAGAATTACACAAAAGGCAGTCAGGGCTTTGGGGTGATTTTGTTCATGCTTTATGACGTAGTTTTGTTTCTACTGCCCTTGCTGTCTTCCTTCTGTTTTGAAAACGAATAAGCTCCAACATTACACAAGACATACAAAACAAAGGTGAACGATACACCGTTACATACGATCTTCCTGATATAATCGCAAGTGGTTTCTTCTTCTTTTTCTTCTTCTTCTTCTTCTTCTTCTTCTTCTTCTTCTTCTTCTTCTTCTGATAAATGCTTCTTTAGGTAAAAAAGATAATTAAACAAAAAGATAAACGAGCATTTCATGGACATCAATGCCAATCCGAAATGACATTGGAAAAAACACAAATCTAAAAGCAAAGGAGATGTCTTTACGCTATTCGAAATGTAAAAAAAAAACAAACAAACAAACCCGAAACAAGAGTAAGCAGGGGTAAAAATACTGCCAAAATATCAAGAAAGATAAATCGATAAAGAGCAGTGGTAACTACAGAAAAAAAGGAAAATAGTTGCATATTTTTTTCCGCGTATCTTCGAGAGACGGGGAGGGGGGGGGGTAAAAAAAATAGAGAAAGAGAGAGAGAGAGAGAGAGAGAAGAGAGAGTAAAAGACTGAGTTGCAATTTTAATGCACCCAGCAACTGTATTATTCCACTGATCTTTTCTCGAGAAAGAGTAAATTCGAAATCATCGATTTTCATTTTCCAAGAAAAAAAAACAACACTATTATGTTGCACATCCATTAGAGCTGGGTACTAAAGTTCATGTATGGTTTAATGACCGTTATAAATGATGACTGTCGCATGAGAGTACTAAAATCTAGACGTTGGTGCGTTTCTTTGTAATATTCATCTGAGAAAATCGTTTTGAATACCCTGTAAAATAGTGAAACTTTCTGTAAGAAATGACAAATAAAAATGATAACAAAAAAAGAAAGAAAGAAAGAAAGAATTAGCTTAGGTCGACTTTGAAGGGAATGAAACCTGGCTTGGAGACGGTTAGATCATAGATTCCTTTCAACTTTTTTTTTTTTGACTTGTAGAATTCAATTTGATTACTGCCACAATGCACTCGTCAAACACTGTAATGATACGAGCTTTCATATAAAAGTAGTGACGAAGTTTGCCGAACTTCCACAACATCTTTCTTGACGTTACCTGGGAGCCCAACCTGATGTTGTTCACGAGGTAAGTCTAATGCTTGAGTATGTCTGCTGTATTTGAGTTGATAAAATCAAGCACCCATTCGAATTCTTTCTAAAATGATACACAGCTAATATCGTTTGCATGCATTTTGTTTTCACAATATTTATAGAGGTAAGCTCATACTTTAACCAGACAAGTCCTTTATTTTCTTCCTTTTGTTTCTAATTGCCGTTATATTCGACTATCTTACAAAATATCCAGGTAGTGGCTTTCAAGTTATAGTATGGACTAATTGAATATCAGGAAACCAATGAGAATCTAAATCACACACATAGTGGATTTTTCTTTTCTTTTCAGGGAAGACAAGCTCAAAATGTTGATTACTCCAACGTGAAACTCCGAGTGACCATAATAGTATAATAATTATAGACAGATTATAAGGAAGTGCGGGCATAATTTTTTTTCCTATCAAACTTTTTCATCTTAAAGTTTTAGCAGAAGCGAAAAGCAATGTGACATACTTTCTTTTGAACAAAAGCAAGGCTGTTCATGAGATCAGGGCCCTGTTGCATAAAACCCTTACCGCTGGACTTACCGCTCCTTTCTAGCGGTAAGTCTTCAAATTAGCGGTAAATTTTATAATCCTTGATGCTGATTGGCTGTGACGCCTAATTTTGACGGTAGTTACCATTGAAATTCAACGGTAAGTTTTATGCAATGGGCCCCAGGTTCTTTCATCGCTATCAAATTACTATGACATCAATTTTGGAAAATATTACCAAGCTCGTCCTGCACTTTGTCTAAACTAGAAAAAGTAACAGTGTTTCAAAGCAACGAAAATGGGAGAACTAGCATTTCTGAATAATCAAGATTAGTCGAATGTTCTATTTTTGGGGGTGGGGGGCGGCAAATGAAAATTTTTGGAAACGCAAATTTATGGAAGCAGAATGTTGATTACGTATGTTCGCGGTAATTGTGAATACACTCAAATAATGAAATGACTGATTCAGAATTTTCTTGTCTTGCATTTTCTCTTGTACTGGCAAGAGTAGAGTACAAGGAAACCTTTTTCAACGCAATCACTTCGACGTGCACTGGAATGTCGGCTAAAATTCATTCAGACCTGGTGGTCACCGATATGTCTACAGCCTACGCTGAATCAGCTGCCGATGAGGAATATAGCGAGTTTTCGTTTGCAACTGGGCAAAACCAGATCACGTGGTCTTTGGGAGTCATGTTGTGGTCCTGGTATGTGATCTGTGAGCTTGTTATATCAATTACGGGGATAGTCGGCAACGTTCTCGTTATCGCTGTTGTGTTTGGCCGTCGCTCGAAGAGTCGCTCAACGGATATCCTCGTGGGAAATCTTGCCATAGCTGATTTTGTCACTTCGATCTTCTTGATTCCGTATCCAAAATTGAACTCTATTCCCAATTCATGGACGGGCGCATTTTTCTGTAAAGTCGTGGAAAGTGATTATCTGATGTGGACCACGGTTACAGCATCGATCTACAGCCTGGTGGCAGTGTCCCTAGATCGCTTCTTCGCTGTCGTTTATCCAATCCCTTTTAGACGCTTCGTCAATCGCCGACTCGTGAATGTCATCGTTTGTCTAATTTGGGCGGGATCATGTGTTTTAATGGTACGAATTCTCTTGACTAACACTACGGATGTGATGGTGGGAAAGTGCGTCTATCAGCCATCGCCGAGGAACCTGGAAGTTATCTACGGGATATATGTTTTCGTCGTCCAGTTCGCTCTCCCGACCGTCCTTATGCTTGCAACCCAGGTAGCCATTGCGCGCTCACTCCGGCGGCAGGCCGCCCGCTTCGCGTCGAATGAGTCCACAGCATCGTTCCACAATATCGCCCGATCTCGAGTCCTTACGCTAACATTTACGGTTATTCTTATCTACGTCGTCTGCTGGGCTCCAGACCAAATAGCGTATTTCTCTTTCAACCTTGGGATCATCTCTCCTTCGTTTGTGCGCAGTCCCGTCTCACGCGTAACCACCGCACTCGCCATTTGTAACTCCTGCGTGAACCCAATACTGTACACCCTTCGTCACCCGCAATTCCGTGAAGCTCTCAAGGACTTTTTGAGAAATAAGAGCAAAAGAAATACACCAATATTTGAGGACTTGGAAATATCTTCCCGGCCCGAGAAGAGTCACGAAAGCATCGAAAAAGCGTAACTCTTTAATTGCCATCCTCGCAAAAGCACAGTCAATTTTACAGCATGCAAAGTACACGTAGACAAAACAGCAGACACCTATGGACACTAAGTAATAATAAATATTACCGAGGATTTAATGGACCAGATGGTTCTGTGAGCTATTTCTCTTTCCTTGTTATTGTTTTTTGTTTTTGTTTTTGTTTTTTTGCTTGTTTGCTTTACTTTTCGGCGGCACAGGCAATGTTTTAAACAACAACATTTTTTCAGGACAGATGAGAACTTATATCAAACATGCTTCATAGTCTCTGGCTGCAATGGATTGTTACTATCATAGGACAAAATACGTCAAATTGATTTACAAGCCATCACAAGACCCGCAACCAAAGCTTTTCATACCACATCTCGGGTTTTCGGTGCTGCACATTTTCATTACGATAATTACTTTTCACTGGTAGCATTTTATACGGATACAAAGTAATCATTTTAACCGTTTCTTGTAAAAAAGTATTTATAATTGTTTCGGTTGCATGATTAAAAAATAATCAAAGTAAATTTTGAATTTTTAATTGTAATTGATTCTTTACGTATTTATTTTTTTAATTCTAGGAAATGAAAATTTCTTATCTCTGTTAAATTAGCACAAAACCCCGAATTTGAACATATTTGATGAACTTATTAAGGTGTATTTAATGTTTGTTTAATATAGGATTAGCATTAACGTTCAGAGTTGTAAATTCATTGGGGTCAAGATGGTAACTTTTGCTGCATTATATTCAAGGTATTTAATGGCTTGAATTCCATAGAATGACTCTTTACAGAACCCTAACGCCATCGTCAGTCACTGAATTGCCAGATCGATCTAAATGATTATCTGCCGGTGTATATAGAATCAATTAAGAAAAAAAAAAAATAAATTCAGAATAAGGCGAATGAGGGGGGGGGGGACCAACAATATTATCTAGCTGTATTAGTTGTATGGTGTACAAGTCATGATAAGAAATTGTACGATTTGTAGGATAACGCAAACTATCAGCACAATTTAATGTGTACATGCTTTTGTTGTTGTTGTTGTTGTTGTTGTTGTTGTTGTTGTTTCAGACGAACAGGCCGAAGAATGTCAAAAACCGAAAAGTTTCAGAATTTGACAAAACATAAACACATTCAACATGATAGATGGCGATCTCGACATCACATACTTTTGATTTTCCGTCCTCGGATAATTTACTTAATTTGTTCATTTTCATCCTTTCACAAAGCGCAATTTTCTATACAGCCGTTACTAACCTTGATGTTTCTTCTGAAACACTCTTGATTCTTGGAAATGGCTTTCGTGAGCGGTGACAGAGGCACCAAAAAGAAGGGCAAAAGCGCGGAAGACAGCGACGTTGCCGCAACTCCAGACCACGGGTAAACTCTCCCGACGAGAAGTGACGAGAAAGGTATGGACATCTCGGCTGGTCACTCTAGCGATGACACTCATCAAAAGCGCATTGTCAAAGCTCTGTGTACCCCTGCTGTGGTAAAGGTCGTAACAAAAGCCGTCACAGAAGCAATCATGGATTCCGTCACCCAACGAGTCAACGAGTCACTCGACCATGACCTCCAGTCAAAGCTGAGAGTGCTTCATGACCTTGAACGGACCCTAAGTAATTTTGAACACAAATTGTCAAAAGTTACCCGAGATCTCAGAGAACAGGAATTGTACAATTTGGGGGGGGGGGGGGGCTTCAAGAAAGCCCGAACGAGGATACGAAAAAGATGGTCATGGATCTATAGCCACAGAGAAACTCGCTGCTGAACTCGGCCTCAGTGACATCGACCGGTCCCATGATCCCAGGGCCAGGCACTTTGAGGGAACACACGGTCCGAACCCCTTCCTCGTCAGATTCACCCAATTCAACGCGAGAGACGATGTTTACCGAGCACGCTGCAAACTGCATTATTAGAAGTTATTAAGCATCGTCGAACACCTCACGAAAGAAGGATCAGAAGATCCTGTCCAACAAAGTCCGCAGTAGCCGAGGCGTAATGAAAGCATGGGCAACTGATTTCAAGATCACGGCATTGACCACTGACAACAAAAAGGTGAGAATCAACACAGAGCTTGAATGAGCTGGAAAGAGTATGATCCTCAACATCTGTTTCCATGAACTTTCTCGACAACACAAACAATGTAACCCAAAATATCCCCGCATCGAATGTTCAAAGCCTGTCAAATCAAACAACAAAGCTATTATGTGTATTGCTTGTCATAATTGGATCCCATTTTGTCATTCTCTGAACGAGGCAAGCGCTTCTTTTACTCAGACGCTGGTTGGATATGCACCAAATGTGTGTTACATTTAAATGATAATAATTACATTATAGTCAAATGAGTCTACAAAAATAGGATCATATATGTAAACCTGCTCACTTCATTACTATGTTAAACTATGAAGCAAAATATTGAACATTAGAAATCTTTCCGTGGCCTGAAAATCGCCCATTTGAATGTCTGTTCTCTTTCAAAAATGAAGAAGTAGAGACCTTGCTCACTAGCTATCAGTGTGATGTTTTTGTGCTTTGAGTGAAACCATATTTTGAACGGATGCATTACTAACGCTGAAATTAGAGTAACTAATTACAAGAAACTACGTCTCGATATAAAATCGACAAGGCGGAGGGATAATACTCTATATTATAGTGAGTCACTGTCATATTCAGCAATTACATTAGATAAAAGCCAATAATGATAATAATTACGGAACTTGTATGTATCAAGCTCAGAGGCAAATAGCCTCTACCCATCGGGTGCTGTTCGTTATTCCGAAGGTTCGCTATTCTGAAGGTTGGTTATTCCGAAGGTTCGTTAATCCGAAACACACAAATTCCCTATACCTCAAGGCTCGTTAATCCGAAAATGAAAAAGGGTTCGTTAATCCGAACTTTTGTGGCGTTATTCCGAAGCTTCGTGATTCCGAAGATTTGTTAATTCTAAAATGAAATTCGGAATAGCGAACCTTCGGAATAACGATTCTTCAGACTAAAGAGCCTTCGGAATAACGAACCTTCGGAATAACGAGCTGTAACCTATCCATCGCAGTCTTGTATGGACCTCCTAGTGCTTACATGAATTGTTTTTAATTCGAGAATGCACTTAGTAGCCTATATCCAATGCATATTGCACTGATTTCATTGTAGTCGGTTATGAATTGTGACAAAGGTAAATTAGTCCCAACAAACTAAACAAGGAAACATTTAAAGATTGTTTCATGATAAAATGAATTAAATAGTGTGTGTCAAAACCCACGAGAATCATGTCGTTTTCAGCCACGGCAATCGCCTCTCACTTTAGTGCCCATACTTAACTATGGTAGTGGCATCGATTAATTAAGTAGAAACCTTTTCCTCATATCATAAATATGTAAATTCTCAAAATCTTAAGAATCTGACATTTGTGGAATTCTGTGATGAATTACGAAAAGAATCATGGGCAGCCTATGGGATGATGTGATCCAACTCGCGAAAGTAACACGGCATAATGATGAAATTATATTTAGATAATATGAAAATATTAGATGCCCCTTTAAAACGCAGGGAAGTTAGACAGAAATCTGCACCATCGATGAATGCTGACATAAAGTCACTTATGACTGAGAGGGACAGAATCAAGAAGAAAGCAATGAAATCAAAGCAGTTATACTACTGAAATGATAACAAGAAACAAAGAAATTGGGTAACTTCGTTGATACGTAAAACCAAGGGAAAATAAATACTGAAAACATTCTGAATAGTAAAGCTACATGACTCTGCCAAACTTTGGAAGTTGCTTTATGTTTTATTACCCAAGACAAATGTATCCACTCGGAATTGCGTTAAATGTGAAGAAAATAAAAAATTCGTGAAAAAAGTACATAGCAAATATTATGAACGATTGCTTTGTTGATATTCCTAAAGGACTTAAAATGGCTAATTCAGAGAAAGATACATAATGGAAGCTGCGTTCAATATATTGATCAACAGGATGCGTTACTTCCAACTTCTCATTTCATCCTATTACTAAATGTGATAATGAAATGTTTTGATTCAGTCCCAAGAAATCAGGCAGCAGGTGATGACAGTTTGCCGATGTTTGTCTTCAAAGATACATTGCCTCTGATTATCAAACTCCTCTGTCTGTCATGTGCTTAATTTATCTTCAGCGCGAGGTGAAATTCGAAGTGTCTGAAAATTAGCGTGTGTTTCACCAATCCATAAAGGCGGAGACACGACGGTCCCTCTGAGTTGTCGGCCCTCCCTGTTCTGTCAAAGGTTTTGAATCAGGTATATAATTATTTTACTTCGGCCAATATTCAGTTGGTTTTAGTCCAAAATTTTCAACACTCCTTGCCTTCACTACAACCAATGAAAATATACGTGAAGCTCTTGATGAGGGCCGCATTGTTGGCTCTTGTTACTCTAGACTTGAAAAAAACAACATTATTGTATATTGATGTGATACCACGCAATATTATGATTATTGAAAAACTTCAAAAATATGGTATGCATGAACAAAGCGTTACTTCGTTCAAAGATTACTTGTCGCTGTTAGAAAGCAAGTAACAGTTATAAATGGAAACATATCAGAACAACGTCATGTTTCATGCGGTACGCCCCAGAAAAGCTGCATCCTTTGGCCGCTTTTGTTTATTATCACTTATCATCACATGGTTAAAGTAGATAAGTGCGAAAATCCACTGTCTTTGTTTGCAGACGATACTTGCCTTTATCATTCCTCACTTAATATACCTGAATTGGAAAAATATGTTAACAACAACCTGAAGTCAATTTCAAAATGTAACAAATCTAATGGATTAACATAATGAGGAAAAGTATGATTCGCTGATAATCGCACCAATTCGAAAAAAAAAACATCAACTTGATAACATTCAAATCAAGATAAATGATTCTCTTGTGAATCAAATTAACACATGCAAGTATTTGGGTGTGACCCTGAATGAAACGTTAACGTGGAACAATCATGTAGCCTACGTCTGTTTGTCCGAGGTAAACTGTCCTTCGCTATTTACTGTCTGAAAAAGATTACGTCTATCTATCTCACAAGAAACTGCAATGTTGTCATGCAAAGTTTAATTCAGCCGCTCGTGGATTACTATGTTCTCAATTATTTGGATGAACTAATACATACTTCCAGATGCTTATTACACAGCTCAAGTGATATGGAGACCATGTATTTTCCTTCATGTTAGCACTGCGGCTCTCTTTCTAATACAGACCTCTTTTCCATCATTTCTCCGTGAAATTGACAAACTGGAGCACTTCAAAGCCTCACTGATGATTCACATTTCCACCAGACATTCAATTGTGTAACTCTCTTGAAGGAGTTTGCGCCTTTGAATGATTTCACAACAGATATATAGCACCGTATAAATGCTGTGGATCATCGTCACCATCACCAATATTCTTCATTATCATCATCATCGTCATCATCATCATCATCATCAAGTGTGTGTGTGTGTTGGATTGCGTGATTACGCGAATGTAAATCGATCGAGAGAGCTTTGTTTCATGCAATACGATGTTGTTGTTTTTTTTGTTTTGTTTTGTTTTTTCGTTCTATCTTTTGAAAGCCTAGAAGTTCCAACATTACACACTTTACATACATAACAGAGAGTTGAACGATTCACTTGTTCAGGGGCGGGTCCAGGAATTCCGTGAAAGGGGGGGGGCAAACAATATTTCTGGTGCTACTTCCGGATTTCATCCCATTTTTTGGTTTTATTTCTTTTGTTTTAACAACTAATAAAGAGGGCACCCCGTGCGCCCGCCTCTGGATCCGCCACCGGATGAATCTTAAATTATCTTTATTTAAAGTTTGGAAAAGAAGTAAGTATTCAAGAGTACAATGCGAATTCATAAATTGACCATGATCTGGCATACAAAACTATTCATCTGCGCCTGGGTGGGACGGACTGATTTGCTACAACACGCATTTCCCGCAGACACTTGCCCGAGTATACTCAGGACTCGTCCTCAATGGATGTTGCCTTGCTGATTAGTGATCTATAACTTTGTTTTTACCTTTATGAAAGCAGTTAAGCCTCTCCTATTCTTTTCAAATTCCCTCTATCCTATCTCTACGCAAGTCAGTCCACCCTTCTACTTTTCTAGAATTATGTGTTATATATATATATATATATATATATATATATGAGAGAGATGCAAGCAAAAAACCTTGCCTGTGCCTTATAGGCTGTAGCCCTTCTGTGTTTCACTTTATCGCTGATACAGTTTGTTAAACATTGTAAACCCAGTGGAGAAAAAATATCTAGTGTCCAACTTATGTTCAGGCTGTAAATAAAATTGAACACACGCACATATATATATATATATATATGCGCGTTTGTGTGTGTGTGTGTGTGTGTTTGTGTGTGTACAAGTGTGCATGGATGTGCTTTATGCAGGAACCAACAGTAAATAAGCAGTAAATAACAGCCACATTTTCTGTTGTTCTTCTTCTTTTTCATTTCCTTCTTATGATAAGTGTTGCTTTTGGTAGAAAAGGGAAACCGGTATTCTACACGTAGCTTGTTAGCTCACCTGAGCCAAAGGCTCAAGTGAGCTATTGCGATCGCCCTTCGTCCGGCGTCCGTCGTGCGTCGTGCGTCGTGCGTCGTGCGTCGTCCGTCGTCCGTCGTCCGTCGTCCGTCGTCCGTCGTCCGTCGTCCGTCGTGCGTCGTGCGTAAACTTTTTACATTTTCATCTTCTTCTTGAAAACCCCAAGACCGATTTTCATCAAACTTGGCAGGTAGCATCCCTAGGGGGTTAGGAACTCAATTTGTTAAAATGGGCACCATGCCCCACCCAGGGGGCCCCCAGGGGGGCCCAAACCCCCCAAAATTAAGGAATCTGTAAAAATCTTCTTCTCTAGAACCAGAAGTGATAGAGCTAAGTTAATACTATGAGTTAGTACATTGATGACTGTAGTTTCAAGTTTGTTCATGGCAGAATCAGGGGTGCCCCCCTTGGGACCCAGGGGAGGGGGGTGGGGAAGGGTTCTAATGGGGCCTAAATTGTACATTTTCATCTTCTTCTTGAGAACCCCATGACCCATTTTCACCAAACTTGGCAGGTAGCATCCCTAGGGGGTTAGGAACTCAATTTGTTAAAATGGGCACCATGCCCCACCTAGGGGGCCCCCAGGGGGCCCAAACCCCCCAAAATTAAGGAATCCGCAAAAATCTTCTTCTCTAGAACCAGAAGTGATAGAGCTAAGTTAATACTATGAGTTAGTACATTGATGACTGTAGTTTCAAGTTTGTTCATGGCAGAATCAGGGGTGCCCCCCTTGGGACCCAGGGGAGGGGGTGAGGAGGGGTCCTAATGGGGCCTAAATTGTACATTTTTATCTTATTCTTGAAAACCCCATGACCCATTTTCACCAAACTTGGCAGGTAGCATCCCTAGGGGGTTAGGATCTCAATTTGTTAAAATGGGCACCATGCCCAACCCAGGGGGCCCCCAGGGATCCCAAACCCCCCAAATGAAGGAATCTTTATAAATCTTCTCTAGAATCAGAAGTTATAGAGCTGAGATAATATTATGAGTGAGTACATTAATGACTGTAGTTTGAAGTTTGTTCATAGGAGATCCAGGGGTGCCCCTCTTGGGTAGGGGGGGGGGGTGGTTGGAAGGGTCCAAATGGGGGCCTGAATTGTACATTTTCATCTTCTTCCTGAAAACCTCATGATGGATTTTTGTCAAACTTGGCAGGTAGCATCCCTAGGGGGTCAGGATCTCAATTTATCAAAATGGGCACCATGCCCCACCCAGAGGGCCCCAGGGGGCCCCAATCCCCCCAAATTAAGGAATCTTTAAAAAATTGGGCCCTTATTGTACATTTTCATCTTCTACTTGAGAATGCCTGGTCAAATTTTAATTTAGATTAGTGACTGCGTGAAAGGTGAACTTGCGATACTCAGGTGAGCGCTAGACCCGCGGGTCTCTTGTTCAATGCAGATCCATAATAGTCTAGAAAGAACACATATCTGACAGCAAAGAAGATGACTACTCATCATCAACACTTTACAAAACACACACACACACACACACACACACACACACAATAAGCAAGAATAATATGCAGGGTTTATCGACTTACTAGCCAAAATAGCAAGGAATATGACGACTAACAACACTAGAGAGCAGTGAGTTTCTTTGTATGTTCGAGAGAGAGAGAGAGAGAGAGAGAGAGAGGAAAAGAAAGAAAGGGGAAAGGAAGAGAGCGAGATAGCGAGAAAGAAAGATAGAGTTACAATCTTGATGCTTGTAGGATTTTGCTATACTATTAGCCTTTTCATGACAGGAACATAATACGAAATCATCGATTTTCGTTTCCCTAGGATAACAAATTGTCTCGCACATCCATTAGCGTTGGCCATTGCAATTCATGCACGGATTGATGGTCGATATTGATGTAACAGTGGAGCTAATTAGCTCAAAGATTCTGATGCCGGTGAGCTCCTTTGGTTATTGTTGGAATCTTCGTCTTGAGAAATCTGCTAGAATTCCATGCAAAATAGATACTAAAGTTTCTTTACTGTATGACAAATGAAAAAAAAATGAGCTCAGGGTGACTTTGCAGGAAAGTAACTTGAATGTTAGATCATAGATTCCTTCCAACTCTTTCTGTTTTCTAGCATTCAATTACTTTCAAAGTGCACTCGCTAAAGGGATGTAGCGTGTGCTTTCATATAAAAGTAATGTCCAAGTTTGCCGAAATTCCATTACCTCTTTCTGGACGCTCATTGTTGGACGAACCTGATCTTATTTACGAGGTAAGTATCTATGTGTGTATGTTTGTGTGTGAGCGTGTGTGTGTTTGATGTCTTTAATCTATTAAAACAACCATACGAGTAAATTCATATACGGTTAACATGATTGTTTTTGTTTTCTTTAAAAATCTAAAAGCAGGCTCAAATATCAAACCTGACACTTCCTTTACTTGTGTTTTTTTTTTCTATAGTAGACAGGTTATGAAGGAATTCATGATACACATATTTGATTCGTTATCAAATTATTCATCGTAACCTGTAAACCAGAATCGAATTTTAATTCTGACGTAAACTTCTGCATTACGATATGACAGGTTTTTCTAGTGTTTATAAGAAATATGAATAACAAGCACTTTAAGGGAGATCAAAGCATACCTCCATTTCAGTTTTGTCTTTGACGATTTGTTTTCCAAGACAAATGAAAGACAAAGTATTTTTTGTCTTCTCAATTTTCATTTCTCAATTTCAGGGAATAGATATGTCCTATGCTCTGTTTCATAACAGCAAGGCCGTTTAAGAGAACGGATTATTTCATCACTATCAATTACCGTGTCATCACAAATTTTAGAAAACATGGCTTTTTTTCCTGGACTTTGTTTCTACTAAACAACCCAACAATGTTTCAAAGCAACGGAAATGGGATAACTAGTATAAAGACATTCGTATTGAATTTTAGAATTACATTGCAATGCTCTTCTCTCCTTGGACGTCAGGTTGATTAAACTGTTGAAGTAGAATGTTTACTCAAAATATTTACTCTAAATTATACGGTAATGAGGTAGCTGACTCTAAGGAAAATGAAACGTATTTATTAGATTGAATAATGCTCCGTCATCTTCATAATGATTACTTCGTTGAGTTGATGGTAAAGACATAACATATTAAGAAATCATTGTAATTAATCTTTCTTTCTTCTCTAAAAAGGAATCGATTTTAACACAATGATGACGGCGGCTCCTGAAACATTACCTCAATTGCACTCGGATTTGATAATGACCGAAATGCTAACTGTCTCCTCAGAATCAGCTAGCGATGAGGTATATACCAATTTTGTGTTTGTGGCTGGGCACAACAACATCACGTGGTCATGGGAAGTCATGACATGGTCCTGGTATGTAATCTGTGAGCTTGTTATAGCAATTCTTGGAATCATCGGCAACGTTCTTGTCATCACTGTAGTGTTCGGCCGTCGCTCTAAGAGTCGCTCAACGGATATCCTCGTTGGAAATCTGGCGATAGCTGATTTCCTCACTTCGATCCTTCTGGTTCCTCACCCAAAAGTCAAATATATTACTAATTCATGGATGGGAGCATTGTATTGTAAAGTATTGGAAGGCGAGTATTTGATGTGGACCACGATTACGGTGTCTATCTACATCCTGGTCGCAGTGTCCCTCGATCGCTTCTTCGCTGTCGTTTATCCAATCCATTTTAAGCGCTTCGCCAGTCGCCGACTCGTGAATATCATCGTTTGTTTCATTTGGGCGGGATCATGCGTCTCAATGGTTCGAATCCTTTTGAGCAACACTACAGAAGTAATAATGGGAAAGTGCGTCTATCAGGCACTGCCACGAAACCAGGAAATTCTCTACGGAATTTATTACTTCATCGTCCAGTTCGCTCTCCCAACCGTCCTCATGCTAGTGACCCAGATATCTATTGTGCGGTCACTCCGGCGGGAGGCCGCCCGCTTCACGTCGAAAGAGTCCACAGCATCGTTCCACAATATCGCCCGATCTCGAGCCCTCAACTTAACGTTAACGGTTGTCCTTATCTATGTCATCTGCTGGGCCCCAGACCAAATAGCGTATTTCACTTTCAACATGGGACTCACTCCTTCCTTTGTGCGCAGTCCTTTTGCACGCGTAGTCATCGCACTCGCCATTTGTAACTCCTGTGTGAACCCAATACTGTACACCCTTCGTCACCCGCAATTTCGTGAAGCCGTCAAGGATTTTGTCAGAAATAAAAGCAAAAGATATAAACCAATATTTGAGGATGTGGAATTACCTTACCTGTCAAAGACAAGTCATCAAAGCATTGACAAAGCGTAACATTTGACTGGCCAAACTCATACGTGTTTTCAATTTACCAGCAGGCCAAGATGGAATAAATCATTTTAAAGGGCATTATATCTTCAATCGCGGATCCACCGGAGCATATCTTTAATAAGTCTATATAAATTATGGTGTTTTTCCTGATCATATGAATATAGCCAATGTTGTCCCTTTATTCAAAATAGGAGATGACCTTGATATAGGTAATTATAGATCAATTTCTTTACTTTCATCCCTTGAGAAGAACAATTAATTTTCGTAATTTTCGTAACGTTTTCACAAATTCTCGGTTCGGGTTTCGTCGGAAACACAGCGCTACTCACGCTTTTTTGAAATTTATTACTAACGTCGCGCATACCAAAGATAGTCATTCATATCTTGTTGGTATCTTTCTGGAGTTCTCCAAGGCCTTCGATACGATTAATCATGAAATTTATTATTCAGATTGTCTCATTATGGCATACTGGGGAAGGTCTTGGAGTGGTTCAGGAGTTACATGCAAAAGCGAAAGCAATATGTATCTCTAAAGGAGAGTAATTCAAGTTTCGAATTCATTAAATGTGGCGTCCCTCATGGTAGTTTATTTGGACCGTTCCTTTTTGTTTAACTATTATGACTTTGGCAGATCATCTGATATATTCTCATTATATACTTTTTGATGAGTTATGTTTTCTTTTCCCATCAAAACCCAGTTATTCTCATAGATATTGTCAACTCTGAATTTAAAAAAAAAAAGTGACTAAGTGGATAGGAGCTCATAGATTATCACACAACTTTCAGAAAACTAAGTACATGCTTTGTAGCAATTCCATAGAAACATTAAGCACAGATGTCATTTTTCATGACACTCGATTAGAACGTGTATCCCACATAAAAACGTTCGGTATTACAGTGGATGATATCATTAACATAGGAAAATAATTTCACGTAATGTTGGTATCATTAATAAACTTAAGTTTCACATTGCATTGTCTCCTTTGTTAAATAGATTATTTACCATGGATTTTGCAGATGAAACAAAAATGAAGTTTTGGTCACTTGTTGGTGCTTCAAAATAGTTCTTGAAGGAGACCTCCGGGTGATTCTCAGATTTTTATATTTGTACAACTATAAATTAGTTATACTGAGGACAGAGTTTCAGAATTTGTGATAATTGGGATGAAGAATAAGCATAGATTATAGACAGGTGAACGCATAAGCAAGCGGTATTGTTATGGAATTACACTGCTATCATTTCTGAAGTGAACCTTCTATGTCATCATCCTTGTTCAGTGTAATTTGTTTAAGGTTTTTTCAAAGCATTGTTTCTCTGTTCAAGAACCACAACAAATTCCACAAATCTATACAGGGAGTTGTCGATTTATTTACTACATACATGATGTGAAATTACGAAAATCGTCTGGAATGTCCCTTTAAATGTGAGATCGAAGAGTTAATAGTTCATCAACTCAACTATACATGCCATTTGACACTCATCGTGTAAACCTATAGTGACATCCGATGGCCAACGGTCTATAAAAGGAGGGTGATCCCACGGTCAGCCAAAACGGGCGCCTTTGCTGACTTCTATCGGCAATAGCCGTTAGAGAAACTGATTGTGACGATTAAGGAGTCCACTACCAAGTCTCCTCCTGCGTTTTAATGCAGAATGAGTGGATTGAGTGAATGTAGCAATATTAGCTGAACACATCAGTGAAAGCTTGAGGAAAATCGGACGATCCGGTCACAAGTTATTAATTGTTATAGTTTCGTTGACGCTACTGTTGGATTACAGGACTACAATATTTTGTGACGTCACGTATGGAAAAAGATATAACGAATTCCACAAATTTGAACTTGCATTCTGTGAAAAGTTCACATTCATCCAATTTGTTACTGACATATGAAAAGAGAAAATATGTCGCCCGCCCTTTCTAGTTGAGGTAAATAGATATTGTTAGATGCCAGAAAAGTGAAACAACTAATATGCTATTTTTTTTTCGTGTATTTTCCTTACGTTGCTTTCCATAGGCAACGTTGCAAAATGTTGTAGACATCAAATCCAGCGAAAGCAGCACCGAAACTGTAGGATTCATCACTTTCCAACGGATTGACCGATTTTCCTCAAAATTATTTCAATATTGAACGTGTTCTACTAATATTGCTACATCTACTTAATCCATGCGTTCATTTGAATTTGAATTCGGGGCCGGCGGAACATGCCCCTAATGATAATACTGTTGAGACCCAGAGCTCCCTCATAATTAGGAAGTACGATATGATTGAGTTTACGAAACTAAAATAAGAGCAATGAATAAGTATCTGTCTATGATACAGGCACTGTTGCTTTAAATTGTTTTAGCTTTCTTTTTATTTAACTGATTTCGGGGATACTCTGGAGGAGGTGTACTGTTTGGGAGAGTTTGTTTGACCCGCTTACAATCAAGATTTACAATTTTCAGATTTTTAGTCTGATTACCATGCGATTACTGACCGATTAGTCGGACTGGAAACCTGCGACTATCGGAAGTATTGGGTCAGTGTCAGATTACACTAAAATCACAATCCGATGAACAGATGACAGATATCGGGCAGCTACCGGCCTTCAATCCGATTATCCCGATCAACATCAGATCTTTGTTGGATTTGCTAGAAATCAGGGCCCCCAAATTTCGCTTGTCGGCTCAGATTTCATGCGAACTCATCGGAACGCAGACAATTTTGGCATTCTGGGGATCAGATGAGCCTCCAATGGTCAGTGGATTGGGACCTTAGATAACATCTTTATAACCCAAGATAACATCTTTATAACCCATAGTGACTAGTAAAGCTAAATGCTGTAAAGTTGGAAGTTACAGTGATTCATGTTTCAAGAGGAAAAAGTTATTACCGAACGAGCCCGTTGACACTGGTTGAATATCGGATAATCAGTATAACTGCATGCTAACCCTGATTCAAAATGGTACTGCCTTAGATTACTTCCATAAAGTCCCCCCCCCCCCCCTCAAAAAACAAAAAAATAAATAAATAGATATATAGATAGATAAAAACAAAGTTATATTATTTTTAGTTCCACTTTCGCTCCTACAACAGACGAGGAAAGACGTTTGCTGAAAACTGGGTTGAGTAGATAAGATTTTATGATTAACATAAACGACATGTTTCTGATTATTCAGAGAACTGCTGGGAGTTACCCGAGTTATAGGTACAGTTTGAGACAGAATTGGAAAAAGTGATAGCCCATTTTAATCAAATCTGCCCGACTACATCGCAGACTCCTTCGAAATTCTTGCAAATTGCATATTTCCTATGTTACATTACAAGTTATTAATACTACAGCTACAGCAACTAATACACTGTAATATGTATTATCCTACATTCCATACTATATCTAGTTTTTAATCATTTTTAGTTTACTATTGGTTATAACGAGCGACATATGCAGACATATTTTTATGTCCATTTCTCTGAAAGATATGTTTGTTCGTTTGGTTTTTTTTTTTCTTCCATTGCGGATTTTGTAAAAGATTCCATGTTCATGGAACAACTTCCATGTATAGATACCAAAGAAACCATTGTTCGGTTTGTAGACAAAGGTAGATAAAAGTATAGATAGGTGTATATAGATAGACAGAGGGGTTGAAAGATAGATAGCAGAATAATGAGGGCGAAGGGATGAAATCCTGAAAGAAACCAGATAAGAGAAAAGGAATGTTAGTAGAATAAGCAGGTACGACCCTTAGAACAATGGAATAAGAGTAATCTTACTTAAGTGAAACAAAAAGTTAAGTGTAAGTTAATTTCTGTTGTAGGCCTATCAGTCACCATGCAAAACGCATTTATCATGGGGGTAGGGAATGCAGCCAGCTAAAAATTCATGGTTGTTTCTTGTAAACGATTCAATTATCCAGACAGTGTTTGGAAATAGTCCACGCTGTTGTGAGAGGGCGTTGTGGTAAATAGTGGCCTTTCGGTCTTCTGGGAACATGAGTTTTCGTGGTATATAGGGGCTTTGAAAAAGCGTTATGCGGCTTTTTTAAAAACCGAGCACAGCTGCAGACCCGTTCAATATGAACACACGATGAGGGCCTTTGTTCCTCAGTTAAATATCAGGCTGTTCAGAGGGCCGACTAGAATCATTTCTAAAGTTCTTTGTTTGTTTGTTTGTTTGTTTATTTATTTGTCTGTTTGTTTTCTTTTCCAGGGAGGCGAAAGATGAAGCCACATTCCTCACGTTCATAGGGATAATCATCATTCTGTGTGTGATTAGCTTTGCATAAAAAGACGGAAAATGTTTGAGAAGGTCGAGCAGTACATAGCGATGGCGCTTGAGGGAATTCGCATGTTCACAATATCAGCAAACACGCCGGATACCCACATGCATACACATACAAGTTGAAAATACAGGATGTATTGTGTTAATATGATAAAACTGTCAGACACGCGTGCTCAGCTGATATACAAAAATAGTAATAATAATTGAAAATTTTCTAGAAATCACAAGGACGAGCAAATAGGTCCCGTCATACAACATTAAAACTATGAATCTGAGATGCAGCAAAGTTGAAAAAAAACCTCTAAAATATCAAAATTGTTAACCCCCCGCCCCTCCCCCCCCCCAAAAAAAAAAAAAAAGAAAAAAAACACCATATCAATGAGTAACGCTGAGAGCTATGAACACTTTGACCGTATGTAAGAAATTATAACACAATGAAGACAGTACAATTTTACGTTCACACACACATCCACGAGCAGTCACTCACAAACACGCTCTAAGATTTTTATAACATCATTATCTTAAGCTTACAGTATCTTTGTGTTCAGAGCAAAATAAGCTCTATATTACACATGATTATGGAAAGAAAGCGAATTTCACCTCCATTAAATGTTCTATCTCGCACCCTATGAAATGTGACCCTGCACCTCAAAACAAACAAAAAGTCGCCAGACATTAATTTTTAGTTAAGACCATATTCTGAAAGAGCAGACTTTAAGCTTTAAAATGATGTATAACTCAAGTCAAATGGACTCTCTTAACCTATCTAAATATTGGAAAGAAAGCACAAACTCAGGAAAAGTGTGAACTAAGAAAAGAGGCTCTGAAGTACAGTGTCTATTCAAGCGCTTAATCTTTACCAATGAATGGGACAAAAAACAGGAAGTAAACCACCAGAGTAACAACAATGAAGGGATTATCAGATTAAACTGAAATTAAGCATGCCTCATTAACATATTCTGTCCATAATTAATGCCAACTTTCACAGCAGTAGCACTATCCTTTCAAAAGTTATTAGAGTTGAAAGTGAAGAGTATGGACAAGGTTTTTCAGAAATGAAAAGGGGATTCTTAAGACACACCTAATCACACTATTCTGCCAAAAAAGTTCAAGATAAACTGCTAAAAAAACACACTTTCCTGCCCGTTTTATGATACCAAATTTTAGCATAATGTAAAAGAAGACCCGCTCTTTCAGAAAATATGAAAAAGTCAAGTTCGGCTAGGTTGACCCATTTCACTTATTTTCAGTCCTCACGCAACATCAGTGTGTGCGACTTTATGTTCGTTTTGAGTTGCACGGTCACAAATTGTATTTTCCTCATTATAATTATTCTTCCCCTTTTTTACTTCTTCTTATTTTGCTTAATATCATAATTGTGTTCCCCCACCCCCCCCCCCCTCTCTCTCTCATTCGGGAGGGGGGGGGGGGGGAGGATACATTGTGCATTATTCCCCAAACTTTGTTATCTCAACCCGTTCCATACTGAATTCTGAAATCCCCGTGAATTTAATACGCAGGCCATCAGGTTTCCGTAGAGAACGGGTTAATAAGCTCATTTCAGTGCTGACAGCCAAATAAGTTCAATATCTCACACCGTTCGAAAAACGAAAGTGAAAGATACACCATACGAACGTCTTATCTAATATCTTATCGAATTATATATTTTTTCTGCTTCATTATATCCCTTCCATCTTATTCATCATCATCTTCTCTTCTTCTTCTCCTTCTCCTCTTTCTTTTTCTTGTTACCGTAAATACTGTTTAGGATATGGGGAAAATAGAGTACAATGGTACTCCAAAAATAACGTAGGAAGACTTGCGAGTACCGCTGAGAGCAGAGAAAGAGACTATAGATTATCAAAAATATATCCATATACCCCTCCCCCCCAAAAAAAAAAAAAAAGAGAGAGAGAGAGAGAGAGGGAGAGAGAACGAGAGAAAGCGATAAGCAATCTTTTTTTTTTTGAGAATATGCGCACCGAGGAACTTTGTTACATTTTTTATCTTTTCATGACAACGAGCAAAATAGGGAAATAATCGATTTTTTTTTTTTTGTTTCGTTTTTCACGACCACATTTCTTCCGCACATCCGTAAGGGTAAACGGTTGGGCACTGCGATTCATTCACGAATGAAATGATATATGACAGTCATAGATTTCATTTTCTATGCAGTTAGCGAAGAACTGGACGGCTATAAGATGGAGCGCTAATGCGTTTCTTTGTACTCTTCTCTCTAAGGAAGATCGCTTAACAGTCAATGTATAATGGTGACACTTTCTTTGGAATGAAAGACGAATACAAAAGATTGGGTCCAGACTGCTTTCACAGAAAAGCTAAAGTTGGTTGAAGGTTGCATCACAGATTCCGTTCAATTTTTTTTTCATTACTTTCAGAGCGCACTCGCCAAAACAATCTGGCGATGTGCTTTCATATAAAAGTAGTATTGAAGTTTTTTGAAGTTTCACTTCGTCTTTCGTGACATTCACTGCGAGACAAACCTGATTTCAGCTATCTTCTTAATAAGGTAAGTGCAAATTAATCTTATACTAGTGCTATGATATGTAAAATAATTCACGTTAACATTTTTTTTTCTAGTAACGGTTAACATCATCAGCATGCGTTTTCCCCGGGAAATTCCAAATCAGGCCAAAAGTAAACTTTACAATTCTTGTCTTGCTCTTGTTTCTAGTTGATGCTTCCCTCAAAAATCGTAGCATCTGGCAGATTAAATTTCATGTATAGTGGTACAGAGCTTTGAAAATCAGAAAATCAACATAAATCTAAAACACATTCAAAACATTTTCCTTCTTTTTTTTAGCGGAAATTAACTCCACTTCTAACTACACTTGGAAGTGGTGACCTTTCATATAATCCATTATGATGGGAAGATTATAATTCGTTAGACACATACACACACACACACACACACACACACACACACACACACACACACACACACACCATATCATTTCTGCCAAAATATCGTCCTTTCAGTTCGGCAAAAGCCGAAACTTAAAGGAGACCTCCGAATGATTATCAGATTTTTACATTTGAACAACTATAAATTAGTTATACTGAGGAGAGAGTTTCATAATTTGTGATAATTGAGATGAAGAATAAGAATATTTTCAACATTTAGAACTACTTGCAATGAACAAGGAAGATGACATGGCAGAGTCACCATAAGAACGCATGAGTTGCGGCTTAAGGAAGCAGAACAAAAGAAGAAGGCATGCATAGATTATTCACAAGTGAACTCGCAAGCAAGCGGTATTGTAATGGAATTACACTGCTACATTTCTGAAATATGTGAACCTCCTATATCATCATCCTTGTTCAGTGTAATTTGTTTAAGGTTTTTCAAAGTATTGTTTCTCTGCTCAAAAACGACAATAAGTTCCACAAATCTATACATAGAGTTGTCGATTTATGTACTACATGATGTGAAATTATGAAAATCGTCTAGAAAATGTCCCTTTAATGTGATGTATGTATGTACATAGAGGTGTGACATGGGTTTCAAAATTTAATGCTCAGAAAGCTACGTTCTATCTAACAGGTTTTTGTCGTTCGGATGAAATGTTTAAAAAGGTTAACAATGGTTAATGGCATATAAAAAAAAAACATTTACAGTAACCTGCTGTTCCCATTTTTTCCACGATTTCATGTCAAACTTATTTTACTTTTTTTTTCATAAATCAACGCCAAAAAGAAGATCGAATGATTTCATATTTGTCATTGTCTTTATCTTTATCATCAGTCTGACGGTCTTGTCTCTTTTTCTTCGTGTGAAACATATCCGGGTATTTGTGTCTGCAACACAGAGTATTTTAACGAGACCAGAATGAGAGAATTATATCACTTGGACGTAGACGAACGTTATGATAGTAAAGATCCATAAGAGCGTATTCTTTGTTACTGGCGGTAAATAGGCCATGAAATAAATTATCTAAACAAACAAAAACGTCGACTTATAGAAGCAGAACGCAAACTTGTTTAAAGTCATGGTACTGTTAATGATAATAATGATAAAAAAGCGCCCCGGTCGGACAATGATTCTCTGTACGATATCATTAGAAATTTTTCAATGATGTAAAAGACTTGACATAACAATTCATATTTATGTTGTGTTTTGCTCTTCTTGTATCACTTGTACTATAGTGTCAGAGTACCATCAATCGATTATCAACGCAATGACTAGCACCCTTACAGCAATGTCGGCTAAACTGCATTCAGTTGTGGTGGTGACCGAAACGCTGACAGCCTCCTCCGAATCAGCCGCCGAGAAGCAATACGACAACTTTTCGTCCGTAGAAGAGCAAGTCCCGATCGCTTGGTCCTGGGAACTTATGACGTGGTCTTGGTATGTGATCTGCGAGTTTGTGATAGCAATTCTTGGGATCATCGGTAACGCTCTCGTCATCGCTGTCGTGTTCGGCCGTCGATCGAAGAGGCGCTCCACTGATATTCTTGTGGGAAATCTAGCGATTGCTGATTTCCTCACTTCCATACTTCTAGTTCCGTACGCAAAAGTCAAATCTATCCCCAATTCATGGGTGGGCGCATTGTTTTGTAAACTCATGGAAGGCGAATATTTGATGTGGACCGCGATTATGGCATCAATCTACAGCCTGGTGGCAGTGTCCTTCGATCGTTTCTTCGCTGTCGTTTATCCGATCCAATTTAAGCGCTTCGCCAGTCCCCGACTCGTGAATATCATCGTTTGTCTCATTTGGATGGGATCAAGTGTATTAATGGTTCGTATACTCTTGACCAACACCACGGACGTGACAAAGGGAAAGTGCCTGTATCAGAGACCGCCACGAGACGAGCAAATCATTTTTGGGATCTATGTTTTCGTTGTCAAACTCGTTCTCCCTACCTTCCTCATGTTTGTAACCCAGATAGCCATTGCACGCTCTCTCCGGCGGCAGGCCGCCCGCTTCGCGTCGAATGAGACCACAGCATCGTTCCATCAAATCGCCCGATCTCGAGTCCTCACACTAACACTGACGGTTGTCCTTATCTACGTCATCTGCTGGACCCCAGATCAGATAGCGTTCATCTCTTTCAACCTGGGGCTCCTCACTCCTTCCTTTTTGCGAAGTCCTTTTGCACGCGTAGTCACCGCACTAGCCATTTGTAATTCTTGTGTGAACCCAATACTGTACACCCTTCGTCACCCGCAATTCCGTGAAGCCGTGAAGGATTTCTTTAGAAACACAAGCAAAAGAAATGCACCAATATTTGAGGATGTGGAATTAACGTACCGATCTGATAAAACTCATGAAAACATCGTCAAGACTTAATACGCAAGCTTTGTTAACTTGCCGGCATGTCAAGATTGAAATCAACTATTTGAAACCACTTAAACAAAAAAGCAGACATCTATGGACACTAGATTATCATGAATATTGACAGTAGATACAATGCACCAGACTTATGTACACTCTATTTACTTTTCTTTCTGTTGTTACAGTAACTTTATGATACAAGTATAAGTTCAAACATGATATCTTAGTTCAGTTCAGTTCAATAGTGTATTTATTTCCATCATCAAAAAGAAAAGAAAAAGTTGACATAATCCAAAGTGATAACATTTTTTTATTTTTCTTACGCTCGTCTGATAAAGCATTTTTTTTAATACAATATAAAGTATATGCACGAATGATGTCATAAAATAGAAACACTGCACTTTGCCATGGCAACAAAAATAGTAAATAATCACAATGATGGAAAACAGTGTTCCACTAAGAAAGCCAGGCTTGTAAGACGTGGAACGCTGGAAGAAAACAACAACAGCACCAATTTGTTATACCAATAAAACATATTCATTTTAAATTCTTCTATGTACTATTGTACATTTACTCATTGATATATGATGCTGATACTATGGACAATACTTACTAGAATTTTAGAATGCAAACATATAAACTATGTAACATATCACATTTGTGGCACAGACACTATGGGGCCAGGTATGCCAGGAAAATTGAACGGAAAGGAAGATATGCAAGCGGCCACAAAAAAAAACACACATAACGACAACAACAACAACAACAATAGCAACACAAACACAGAAATAACAGAACTTGAGGAAATGCACTCAGACAGGTACTGACAACGACGAACGGGGAAAGAAGAGCAGGTAAGAATAGACAAGAAAAAGGAGAGGGAAAAGAGAGGGATGGAAAAGGTCTGTGGATACATTACAAAATCTCTGAGGAGAGTTTACAATTTATTTCAAACGCGAGTCGTATCCTTTGTAAACTAGTGGTAAGAAGAACGACTTACATGTATCATCACTGGCGTAGCCAGGGGGGGGGGGGGGGGGGGCGATGGGGGCGGTCGCCCCCCCCCCCCCCCCCCCCCCCCCCTAAGATTTGGACCGGGGATTTGGGAGGCGGAAAAAAAAATGCGTGTATATCTGTATGCATGCACATGAAGCGGGTCTCCTTTGCAACCTTTCATCAAATAAGATATCTTTTTTAATATTTCACTAAAAGTGTGCACCAGATCGTTGAATTTCAATTCAAAATATGCAAAATCTCTCGTGCTTGGGAGGGGGATACCCCCTCCCAAACCCTCCCCCTCTGTGCCTCTTTCCCTAGCTTAGTACACTTTTTAGATTTGCAAAAAAAAAATTATGAATAATTCTGAGTGCACAAGACTTATCACTTATATTCCGAAAACTCAAGGTTCCCTCATGTATAAGGGGAGTTTCCCCTTTTAATCGACCCTTTCCTCCCTCAGTCCCGCCCCCGCCCCCCATCAGTTGTTTTTTGTGTGTGTTTTTTTTTTTTTTTTGTGATTTCCCAAATGTTGATTCCATCAAATATGCGTATACGAGATATCTCAATTTCAACCTTAAAAAGGCAAAAGCTCCATCGGAAGGGAAGGGTGGAGATAACACTCGCCCTCGACCCTTTCCTCCCTCAGTCCCCCCCCCCCCCCCCATCAGTTGTTTTGTGTTGTTGTTTTTTGTGATTTCCCAAATGTTGATTCCATCAAATATGCGTATACGAGATATCTCAATTTCAACCTTAAAAAGGCAAAAGCTCCATCGGAAGGGAAGGGTGGAGATAACACTCGCCCACGCCTTCTCCCTGCTCGCCCGCCCCTCCCCCCCCCCCTTCCGCCATGCATAGAAGTAGACTGTGGCTACACCAAGATCGCTTTATTTCAATTCTAAAAACGCAAACGCTCCGCGAGCGGGAGGGGAAATCCCCCTTCCCCTAAGCTCTACCTCAGTAGACTTTATACATACACAGATGGTGCACATTCGGAATAAGAGCTAAATTCCGTGATTTTAACACTTCGATGAAAAAGTATTGCACCAAAAAATGTGCACCAGATTGCTGAATTACAGGTCTGAAAACGCAAAATCACGTTCGTGTGGGAGGGGATATGCCCCTATCTACACCCTCGTGTGCATGCTTTTTCTGTTTGATTGCTGAACAGACAGCGTTCATGATATTCAGTGTAAGAATTAATACAAGAAGATTATTTAAATGATACCATTTTATAGGCAAATTGTTCAATAATAATCTACACTAAAATATACTGCAACCTTAAACAAGTGGGACTGATTCACGTCGATAAAACGCGCAAAACATGAATCAAATTGCACCATTTGCAACATCAAAACGCAAAAAGTTCTTACCGTGGGAGGGGGGGACACCCCCTCCCACACCCTCCCTTCCCCCTTCGCTCGCTCCGCTTGTTCGGGTTCAGTCGCGTTCATGATATTCAGTGAAAAGAATTAATACAAGAAGATTATTTAAATGATACCATTTTATAGGCAAATTGTTCAATAATAATCTACATCAAAATACACCGCTACCAAACAAATGTTACTGTTTCACGTCGATAAAACGCGCAAAAACATGCATCAAATTGCACCATTTGCAACATCAAAATGCAAAAAGTTCTCCCACACCTTCCCCTCTCCCCTCGCTCGCTCCGCTCGTTCAGGTTCAGTCGCGTTCATGATATTCAGTGAAAAAAATTAATACAAGAAGTGTATTTAAATCATGCCATATTACAGGCAAATTGTTCAATGATAATCTACATCAAGATATACTGCAACCTTAAACAAGTGGGACTGTTTCAACTCGTTAAAACACGCAAAAACATGCATCAAATTGCACCATTTGCAACATCAAAATGCAAAAAGTTCCTAACGTGGGAGGGGGACACCCCCTCCCACACCCTCCCCTCCCCTTCGCTCGCTCCGTTCGCTCGGGTTCAGTCGCGTTCATGATATTCAGTGAAAAGAATTAGTACTAGAAGTGTATTTAAATGATACGATTTTATAGGCAAATTGTTCAATAATAATCTACACCGAAATATACTGCTACCTTAAACAAGTGGGACTGATTCACGTCGATAAAACGCGCAAAAACATGCATCAAATTGCACCATTTGCAACATCAAAATGCAAAAAGTTCTTACCGTGGGAGGGGGGACACCCCTCTCCCACACCCTCCCCTCCCCCGCGCTCGCTCCGTTCGCTCGGGTTCAGTCGCGTTCATGATATTCAGTGAAAAGAATTAATACAAGAAGTGTATTTAAATCATACCATATTATAGGCAAATTGTTCAATGATAATCTACAGTAAAGTATACTGCAACCTTAAACAAGTGGGACTGTTTCAACTCGTTGAAACACGCAAAAACATGCATCAAATTGCATCATTTGCAACATCAAAACGCAAAAAGTTCTTACCGTGGGAGGGGGACACCCCCTCCCACACCCTCCCCTCCCCCTTCGCTCGCTCCGGTCGCTCGGGTTCAGTCGCGTTCATGATATTCAGTGAAAAGAATTAATACAAGAAGTGTATTTAAATCATACCATATTATAGGCAAATTGTTCAATAATAATCTACAGTAAAGTATACTGCAACCTTAAAAAAGTGGGATTGTTTCAACTCGTTAAAACACGCAAAAACATGCATCAAATTGCATCATTTGCAACATCAAAACGCAAAAAGTTCTTACCGTGGGAGGGGGGACACCCCCTCCCACACCCTCCCCTCCCCCTTCGCTCGCTCCGGTCGCTCGGGTTCAGTCGCGTTCATGATATTCAGTGAAAAGAATTGATACTAGAGTGTATTTAAATGATACCATTTTATAGGCAAATTGTTCAATAATAATAATAATAATAATAATAATAATTGTTTTGGATATAAACTCCAAATTTTATTGTCCAAGAAAGGAAATTCTTTTTGCCCAATTGATCGTGAGCCCGGCAGCCACTGAGCAGCGCCAGATCGACGTTGCTCTAACCTTTTCAACTGTTGAACGGCAAACAAGGTAGCAGCAACTCCCATCTTTTAACGTCTTTTGGTATGACGCGGCCGGGGTTTGAACCCACGACCTCCCGATTGTGAGGGCAGCCGCTCTACTCACTGAGCCAACACATCGGTCCACACCGGTTAATCTACACTAAAATATACTGCTACCTTAAACAAGTGGGACTGTTTCACGTCGATAAAACGCGCAAAAACATGCATCAAATTGCACCATTTGCAACATCAAAATGCAAAAAGTTCTTACCGTGGGAGGGGGGACACCCTCCCCTCCCCCTCGCTCGCTCCGGTCGCTCGGGTTCAGTCGCGTTCATGATATTCAGTGAAAAGAATTGATACTAGAGTGTATTTAAATGATACCATTTTATAGGCAAATTGTTCAATAATAATCTACACTAGAATATACTGCTACCTTAAACAAGTGGGACTGTTTCACGTCGATAAAACGCGCAAAAACATGCATCAAATTGCACCATTTACAACATCAAAATGCAAAAAGTTCTTACCGTGGGAGGGGGGACACCCCCCTCCCACACCCTCCCCCCCCCCCCCCTCGCTCGCTCCGCTCGCTCGGGCTCGGTCGCTTCGCTCCCTCGCAGACTAACCGCCCCCCCCCCCTAAGATGAAATCCTGGCTACGCCGTTGTGTATCATCATGGGAAATATTTCATTGGTCAAACTGTTCCGAAGCCATTCTCTGAAAAAACAAAAAACAAAAACAAAAACAACGACCCATCAAGTTTTTTTTTTCCTTTTTGAAAAAAGACTTGTCAATGACGAAAAATGATGAAAACATGCAAGAATACAATATGTGGAGAATATTTCCGGAATAATAATTATTATAATGTTCATGATTAAACTCAAGGTACCAATGCTAAACAAAGTAGCAATTTCATCAACCAAATGCAGTCACCCGAGGTTGCCGAAAGAGGCATCATTGTGTATAATATATTTCAAGTGATAACAGCAATATAATTTAAGGTAGGATTTTAAAATATTGGCAAATTCATGTTATCTGGTTGGCTCATTCATTGTGTTTTGTGGATCTACATATAATTTTGCAAATATTAGTTTTTCACCATACTTGGGCACAGACGGAAATTATTCGCTATTAAAAGGAGGACACATGAAGCTTACCACTATAATCTGATAATTACAAGCAAGAACACGTCAGATCAAAAGAAAATGATGATTTTTTCGGTGTGTAATAAATAATTTACTAATCTACTTTCGCATACAATTATACCGGCTTATGCAGATATGTTGTATAATTTTCAAATAAAAGCATTGCATCAAAATCACAGGGAATGCTTCATAGTTCATTCACGAAAAGCAATATGAATATGAATTAAATCGGTTATTGGAAACTGTTGATGACTGTCATTGAGGGGATCGGTTCACGGTTCAAGGCAGTTTATTGTATAACCGGCAACATTACGGGCACACTCGTACCGATTAAACTGCCAGATATTAAGCTAACACATGCTAGAAAGTGGCCTTCCACTATTTCGAAGACTTTGTGGGTTTTCTTTTTTAGTATGTGTGTGTGCAATGATATAAATACGGGCTTTGAATAGGGGTCTAGGGCAATTACCCCCTGGACAATTACCCCGGACCTTCTCCTGGCCCTAATCCTAGTCCTGAACCTAATCCTAACCCTAACCCAAACTCCTAACCCTAAACCTAACCCTAACCCTAATCTTTACTCAAACCTTACCAGTAAACATTATTCAGCCGGGGTAATTACCCTCTGGGGGTAATTGCCCGGATGCGGTGCCGCAGCCAGCCCTGCTGTATCAGCATCATCCTGCTCAACGGCAACCCGGGGGGGGGGGGGGTGTTGGAAGATGATCGTCCCATCTTGGGATGGGACAGCTTGACAAAGTAAGTATACTTAATAGCTTCTTTCCAATTACTCACGTGAATTTGAACGAAATCGGTTGAGGGGAAGCGCCGCTCCATACAAACTCGATCTTCGCAACACATCCCGGCGTATGCTGCCTGCACAATCTAGAACTGAAGTTAGCTGTCTAATACATCAATGAGAACTTACCGCGAGAGCTAGAATTCATTGTGCAACGATTATAAAAAGCTAAATTTAAGTCGGTTATTGAGAAATGTCTGTGTGTGTGTGTGTGTGTGTGTTTGTGTGTTTGTGTGCGGGCGTGTGTGTGTGTGTGTGTGTGTGCCTGTCCGTCTGTCTTGTACTATCTGGGAACTGCATTTCTTATCCGACTTCATTCAACTGCCGACTTGTTTTCCTCTCAGCCCTCATTCTCGCATTTAGACAGCTAACTTCAATTTCATATTTTGCATGCAACGTACGTCGTAGGCTACGTCGCAATTGCTCGGGAAGGACGAGTTGTTTTGAGGGAAAATTGAGCGACGACATGAAAGTCAAATGGATATCGACGCTCCCCAAAGAAGGATATGCTACAAATTTACATGAATGATTTAGAATAAACAACACACGTTTGCATATCCTGTTATTATGGTGAAATTCGGGTTTCTGGAATTTTAAGATAGGCCCTATAAGCATATCTATCCACTTGGATAGTCCCTGTTGATTGTAATTTGTAAACTGTAACATAGACCTACACAGCGATTTTCAAGGACTATCTCTAACATTACACCTGTTTTACTGTGTGAGTGATACCGCGACTGGTATTTGAAATACAAAATTGTTTATTTTGTCATCTCAGTACATGGTAAATAGACGGATGATATCTGTATCTTCTCGTTGGGCTTCTTATTTTTTACGATGGTAGGCCTATCTGGAGTAAACATGGTTAGTCTCGAGTAGCTAACTATAGAGACAGAACTTTTCGTATTTATTGCCGTGTAGAACTAACTGGCCAAAACGCCCTAAAAAGAAAAAAAAAGGAAAAAAAAAGCTCTATTTGAACATATAAGCCTACCTAATTGATGTTTGGCTTACCAGTTGTATGATTATTCCGCAAAAAAAAAAAAAAAGTTTTTTCTTCTTCTTTCTTCTTGCACAGATCTTGCAGTTGCCTTCCAAAACACCGTTCAAATCAACTGCTTATTCAATCGACTCAAGAGTATGGGGGGGGGGGGGAAATTGAGCATAGGCTATGTGTAGGACCATGCACTGCGGCCACAGCAGCTGATTTGAACAGCCCTGTGTTTTGGAAGTCAGATGTGAGATCTGTGCAAGAAAAGAAAACAGGATTTTCTTTTCGGATTAATTCATAAAATCGGTAAGCTAAACACAGATTACGGATAAATTAGGCCTAGAAATTCCACTAGAGCTGATTCAGTGAAGATAAAATGGCCTTTTAAGGACGTCTTAGGTGACAATTTTACGAATCGGCGCTGATATGTACACGATAAAGCACGAGATACGAGAATTAAAGATCTCTCTACTATACTAACGTAGATCTAGGGCCTACTCGGCGCTGACCAAGGCTCTGTTACATCTACTAACGTTCGATGAGAATCCCAAAGAGTAGAAACAGATAGACCAAGACCATGTTTTATATAAGATAGAAACCACACGTAGGCCTCTGGTAAAGAGAAACAAACCTTGCATCTATGACATCAAACTTACGACGCGTTCTAATGAAGTTCACCCATGCCCTTGGCGTGAACCTCTCTGTCGAGACCGCGTGTGTTTTTTTTTTTTTAGACGGCACAGATTGGGGACCCTATCCCTAAACCTAACCCTAATCCTAATCCTAACCCTAACCATCAAACCCTAACCCTAACCCTAACCTTGACCCCAACCCTAACCCTAACCCTAACCCTCACCATAAACCCTAACCCAACGTTTTTCCCATAGGTTTAACACGCGCCATGCCCCAATCTGTGCCGTCTTTAAAAAAACGCGTCCCGACCAGCATCAGGTCGCCGCTTGGCTGTCAGTACTAACTGTACTTCGTTCAAATACTGACGTCATCCAAAGGCGAGCAGAAATCGTAACTGTCTTTTGCTCATGAAAGCAAAAAGAATACACCGTTTTGATTCCGTCGGATTATATTACAGTTAGCCTTCGGATATCTAAACTGACATATTGAGGTTGTTAATGCTCCTACATGTATGATTTGCCGTATTTCAGAAATTTTAACAGGTAGTCGCTTTAAGTATGCAATTTTGATGTCATGATTACGGCAAGCAACATAAGTTATGCGCGTATCTCTGAGCAGGGAGCTGTGAGTGATCGTCAGTACCGGTGGTACAGTACGCGGTCAACGGTAACGTATACCCCCTGGGCATGCTAGGCAAAAATTAAAGACTGGTCACGTGACTGCTCTCTGGTAATCATTTGATTATGATCCATATAATTAGATAACAAACGCGTACCCTCTACTGTCATAAAAAAATAGACTTAATACCTTCTGGCAGTCGCAAGGATAAACAGAATTATCACTTTGAGCAACATTACACAACTATATTATAGAACTAGGAACTGAATCTGAGACGTAATAAGGGGAATGAATTTTGAAATATTGAATAATAATGTCTCCATCAGCAACTGTCGTAGATCATTTTGATGAGAAGAAATCGTTGACTCACGTGGGGTGCCTTCGAGTTTCATTGAGAATTTGTGACATTCGGTGTTCACTCAAAAAGAACCTTGGCAACATTTTTTGGCACTTTGTTGTTATACATTGTTGAATGTGTTGCAAAGTGCCAAAAAATGTTGCCAAGTATGCCATGTAACTATTAACTCATGCTCAACTTATATTTAATATTGTGTTTATGACTTCAGATTTGTTATGCTCAAAAACATATATTTCGTTTCACGAACAGACATTAAAGCTGAGGAAGACCACGGTCGAAAGCTTCACAACTCTGCCGGTTTCATGCGACATCTTCTGTTATCTACATTGTCTCAACTATATATATATATATATATATATATATATATATATATATATATATATACATATATATATATATATATATATATATATATATATATATAAATGAAACAAGGAAGGGAAAACCGACCAGAAACAAATAATAATATAATGAGTGAAAACTTTGAGCAAAGGAAATGGGTTTTCATCGGGATTCGAACCCGAGACCTCGGGATTACTAGACCGGTGCTCCACCGACTGAGCTATTGAAAGCCCCAGATCGTTGTCCGTCCAAAACCCTTAATTCTCGGTAGACCACCGGTCTAGTAATCCGGATGTCTCGGGTTCGAATCCCGATGAAAACCCATTTCTTTGCTCAAAGTTCTCTCTCTCTCTCTCTCTCTCTCTACATATATATATATATATATATATATATATATATATATATAAGAAAATTGGTCTGCTCGGCATCTTGAAGATAATAAGTAAACGAATCAGTAGAAAAAGAACGCCGTAAAAAATAATAATAAATCCTAGATCTTGAAGATCTTAAAAACGGAGCATAGCTCTCAAATACTGAAAGGCAAGGTCACACTCTTCATCAGTGCCCATGGTGTGACAAAAGATCTTAATCAAATCCGTTTCTGAAACAGACATGAAAACACGTCTGATCATGGGCAGACGGATTTGAAACTCACCTTTCAAAGAAGTCACTGCGCTAAACAGATGGAGGTAGCGCGCACAGTGTCCATAGTGACGCATCCAATGACGCGTAGTCATGACTGCAAGATGACATGGCAAATCTCCGGCTCCAAAACAGTGAATCTGAAAAGGGCCTCATCGCCAACAGTCGGAAGAGTAGCAGAAAGTCCTCTCCTCTTCATTATTATGCTCTCCTTCTGGGCGTTTTTTCTGCTACTCTTCCGACTGTTGGCGATGAGGCCCTTTTCAGATTCACTGTTTTGGAGCCGGAGATTTGCCATGTCATCTTGCAGTCATGACTACGCGTCATTGGATGCGTCACTATGGACACTGTGCGCGCTACCTCCATCTGTTTAGCGCAGTGACTTCTTTGAAAGGTGAGTTTCAAAATCCGTCTGCCCATGATCAGACGTGTTTTCATGTCTGTTTCAGAAACGGATTTGATTAAGATCTTTTGTCACACCATGGGCACTGATGAAGAGTGTGACCTTGCCTTTCAGTATTTGAGAGCTATGCTCCGTTTTTAAGATCTTCAAGATCTAGGATTATTATTATTTTTTACGGCGTTCTTTTTCTACTGATTCGTTTACTTATATATATATATATATATATATATATATATATATATATGTCATAATAATACATCTGAGAAGTGTTCTCCGGCATTTCGCTCACATACCGGTAATTGCCCAAAAATTTCATACGGAAACAAAAGCAAAAACATGAACTTGAAAAAAAGAATAAGAAGGAACTACGGTGTTTGTTTGTGTGTGAGTTTGTTTATTTGTTTGTTTGTTTGTTTGTTTGTTTGTTTGTTTGTCTGTTTGTTTGTTTGTTTGTTTGTTTGTTTTTGTAACGGTGTCAATACCCTTATCACATAAACACGATGTAGTACCACTGCTCAAGACACACACACGCGTCTCGCGTCGTCTGAGTTTTCACTACGCTTTCTGGGCGTTCTTTTTCATAGATTGCGTCCTCGCGTAATCTAAAGGTATACTTTGTAACACAACGCCGGGAGAGAGGAAAACGGCCAACGCAATCACCGTCTTAAACGTCCTCGTCGAAAATCTAAAGCTCCCTACTGTTATAATATATCGAGTCCTCTCCTCTTCATTATTATGCTCTCCTTCTTTTTCCTTCTTCGATATACTCTCCATCTTTTTCCTGTTCTTTTTTTTTTCTATTTGGTAACATCATTGTTGTTCTAAATATGGAAAACAGGAACGGTACAGTTAGAGGGATGGTACAGTTTCGTGAGATGGGTTTCAGGTTTGTAACGGTTTGTTTGTTTTTGTTTGTTTGTTGTTTTTTTTTGATGATGATGATGATGACATTCGTTCT
Source organism: Diadema antillarum (assembly GCF_040938485.1). NCBI lineage: Eukaryota > Metazoa > Echinodermata > Echinoidea > Diadematoida > Diadematidae > Diadema > Diadema antillarum. Next base: position 1,006,091 of record NW_027271380.1, read on the forward strand.
TTTGAGAAAATGAGAAAACTCTTACGGAACATGAAAGAGCATATAGATTTAAGAGGAAAACAAAATTTATTTGATAAAAATTGGTTTTGAAATGGCTGAGATAACCAAAAACAAAGCGATCCTAATAAAATGTGGATCCACCATTTATTAGGATCGCTGTGTTTTACTTTGTTTTTCGATATCTCAGCCATTTCAAACTGATTTTCACTAAATAAACTTTTAATCCCTCTTAGAATTGAATGATCTCTAACATTTCATAAAGTGGTTTCTAAGTATCTCATCAAAATGTTAAAAGCTGAATTCTCACTTTAACCAATACTATAAAATCCCTTTAAATTCCAGAGAGTACAATGGATATTTTTAACCGCCTAGGTGGAGTCACGGATCTGTCAGTAGAGGAAACGACTTCAAACCGCCTGAAATGTACCCCCCTCCAGAAAAAAAAAAAAAATATATATATATATACACACACATAATAATAACAAAAGTGTTGAGGTAACGAGACTCGCAAGCAACGATCAGTGGAGACAGCACGGATATAGAACAATAAGATCTGGCATTGACCTACCAGAAGGATTCATTTTTTTTTTTATCACGTATGACGGAGAAAGAGCCATCGGGAGAGAGAGAGAGAGAGAAAGGAAGAATGAGATGCATTCTTTACGTGAGTGAAAGCATCGAGGAACGCTTTCACACCATTGACCTTTTCGTGACAAAGAGAAAAAAAAACGAAATAATAGATTTCCGTATTCCTCGACAAAATTTTCATCGCACCACCATTAGCACAGGAAACTGCAATTCATGCGTTATTGATATGACTGTTGTATTTACAGCTTCTCTCTCCCTTATCTAACTCTAATATTGTTATTTGGAGGAGTTGAGTGTATTTCTATAGAAACTGCGTGATATAACTTTACCGTTACCGTTATCATTTTATAGGCAGATAGTCAAAAAAGTGCACACATTTGTTGTTGGTGTTGTTGTTGTTGTTGTTAGGGGGAGTTCTCGAGATAAAAATTGTCTATAGTAGTGACACTTTGTAAAGAATAATACTGAATTAAAAAAAAAAATCCCTAGACAACCTAAATATCTAACTTGTCTTAAATGTTATATCATAGGACTCCATTCAATTCTTTCTTACTTGTAAAATTCAATCACTTTTAGATCGAGTGCTCTCGCCTTTCGATCTCGCGATGTGCCTTCATATAAAAGTAATGTCGAAGTTGCCTTAAGTTTCACTGCGTCTTTTTTGACGTTCACTGGAAGACCAATCTGTTTTGAGCTGCCATCTGCATGAGGTAAGTGCGTGTTAAAAGTATGCTGTGACAAAATAATCCATTAAAAGAACAGCTTTCTTCTAGTTAACATCTTCAGAAAGCCTTTTTTACTAAAAATCCAAAATCCATTTTCGCGGAATGTGATATCTTTTCACTCTCGTTTCATATTACTGCGTGTACACACCATCTGAATTTTCTATCAAATGATTATTTTTGTCAAGCAAACCATATGCTAAAAGTTGATTATGTCGTTTAATTCTACATGTATCAATGAAATGTGGGTTGTTATTTTTTTTAATTACAAGTATATATATATATATATATATATATTCATGTAACTTTCGTCTATAAAGAACTGCAAAAATATATCGAAGACCAAAAAAAATATGTATCGAAGAGGAACGTGTTCAATGTACTCTTTGTTTGTTTTTAAGACATTTTTTAAATTGCCAATTGCAGAAAACAGCAAGTTCCATTTGTTTATTCCATTTGATGATTGTAGTGCAATTCATGAGATTGGTTTAATGGGTTGGTATCACCGATTATCATAGTTTTTCCTTTTTCGATCGAAAACATATCAGAGAGTACACATCTTTTGTCACATAGCACGTTTTGAAGCTATTAGAATTAGAAACCAATGCGATAATTATTATCATAATATTCTAGGCCTATTGCAATTTAATCTTGAAGATTTTTCCCACAAATGTTCTCATCATTGGCGATGAAATAATATAAAGTGCGTAGATAAAGGACGCAGATTGTCACCAAGTAACGAACTTAAGGTAATCATAATCATAGTTATTTATGCATGATAAAGACAACAAGTTTTTTTTTAATAAAACAATTGCCGGTAGCATTCATCAAGTAAGCGAATTTGCAGTGAACTGCATGGTCTTGATTTCAGATAATGCATAGTTAGGATTTAGTTTTGTACTTCTCATTCTACTTGCACTGTTGAACCACAGAATACAAGGAATCGATTGCCAACACAGTGACTACGACGATTACTGGAATGTCGGCAAATCTACCTTCGCATGTGGTAGTGACAGAAATGGAGACAACTGATTCCGAATTAGGAACAGAAAATCAATATTATGATGATTTTTCGTCCGAAGCTTGGCAAAGCCAGATCACGTGGTCTTGGGAAGGTATGACGTGGTCTTGGTATGTGATCTGCGAGCTCGTCATCGCAATTGTTGGGATCACCGGCAACGTTCTCGTCATTGCAGTAGTGTTCGGCCGTCGCTCGAAGAGCCACGTGAAAAGTCGCTCGATGGATATCTTGGTGGGAAATCTGGCAATAGCTGATTTCTTCACTTCGATCCTTCTGATTCCACACCCAAGAGTAAAATCTATCCCCAATTCTTGGACGGGCGCATTTTATTGTAAAGCTTTAGAAGGCGAATATTTGATGTGGATCACGATAACGACGTCGATCTACAGCCTGGTCGTAGTGTCCTTCGATCGCTTCTTCGCTGTTGTTTATCCCATTAAATTTAAGCGCTTTGCCAATCCACGACTGGTGAACATTATTGTTTGCCTTATTTGGGCGGGATCGTGTGTCTTAATGGTGCGAATCCTGTTGACAAACACTACGGACATGATAGTAGGAAAGTGCGTGTATCAGCGACCGCCGCAAAACGAGAAAAATCATCTACGGGACCTATATTTTCGTCGTCATACTCGTTCTCCCAACCGTCCTCATGCTGGTGACCCAGACAGCCATTGTGCGCTCGCTCCGACGGGAGGCCGCCCGCTTCGCGACGAATGAGTCGACGGCATCGTTCCACCAAATCGCACGATTTCGAGTCCTCACACTTACGCTAACGGTTGTCCTAATCTACGTCATCTGCTGGGCTCCAGACCAGATAGCATTTTTTGTTTTTAACCTGGGACTCGCTCCTTCGTTTTTGCGTAGCCCTTTGGCGCGCGTAGTCATTGCACTCGCCATTTGTAACTCCTGTGTTAACCCAATACTGTACACCCTTCGCCACCCAAAATTCCGTGAAGCCGTTAAAGATGTTTTCAGAAACACAAGCAAAGGAAATACAACAATATTTGAGGATGTGGAGTCACAATACAAACCTGAAAAGAAGTAATCCTAGGATGGAAATAGCTTAACGTACTCTATGTTTGCAATAGTCGGACGTGTTGTCACCTATTAGAAGAATGCCAAGATAAAGAGTTTCCTTTTTTACAAATCCAAGTGCACAATTGTAATTATCATAAGCATTATATAAAGCGCACATATGTTTGTTTGTTTGTTTGTTTGTTTCCTTTTAGGACACAATCACGAACGGTTAAACATTGATATTTTTTTTGGCAGTTTAGAATTTGTTTCATTGGTATGTTATTGTTACAGTCTGTAACTACGATAAAATATTTGCCCAGCTGGTTGCGGAACAAAATTGGTCAAACGTTTGAAAGCCATCCTATTTTATGACGAGGTCTACAGTTACCTGTAGCGAACACCTAGGTATAGAAAATGTGTGTGTTTTGCAATATGAAACAAACTTTCGGAGTAGTGAACCTTATTCCATTTTCGGATTAACAAATCTCCGGAATAATAAACGATCGAGCAAACTTTATTCTAAATGGTGCGAATTTTTGTTACGCTCTTAATTTGGCAAATCAGAAGAATCCTCTTGTGATTTGATACAGATCCAAATAATTCAACTAAATTTTAGTTTCATCTAATCTTTGTCCAATGTAAGGTATGCAGTAAAGTCCATCAGTGTCAGAAGTTTTATGGGCAAGACAATGAATTTCGGGGCAGAATTTTCTAAAGTCGTGAATGCTTGAAAGGAGATTATCAAGAACACAGAGATATGATTTTGCATCGTAATAACATGAACACATCACCAAATAGCCCTTCATATCTTTTATTCTTTGTTTGATTTTTTTAGTTCTAGTTTTTTTTTTCTTTAACCGAGGTACTAGTCTTTTGTAGTGCATTGATTATCCATTTAAAAAAATGTCAATTTGGAGAGTGACCACATGAATTAAGATGCCTCGACACCTATGCACTTCAACATCATATTTAAACCCGCTTCTTAGGCAGCATCTTTTAGAAATCGTGGAATGGAGAAAATCCGGATGCCGCTCTTGATCGACGGATAATTACAAAGCTACCCTATATTTTTGCATTTTTTTTTCATTTAAAAAGTGATTTACACAGATAGATAGTAGATGCCCTCTTTATCGTTTTATCTGAAGAATTCCAATATAGGAATCCAGTGAAAATGAAATGTTGCTAGAAAATACAATTCTTATTTAAGATCTTGTAGTATCGCACGCATGCAAAAAAATATATATATATATATCTTTCTCATGTTATTATGTGTGCCATTCCCGTCAACCTGATTTTATGAAATGTATGAATGTAAGTCATAAGGGTCCTTTACTTCGTCTTCGAATTAACAAACTCTTGGAATTACGTATCTTATTTTGATATTGGATTAAAGAACCTTTGGAATAATGAACCTTGTTGTAGTTTCCGATTAAAGAGCCGAAGCAATAATGAACTTATTTCATTTATGGATTAAAGAACATTCGGAATAACGTAGCTTTTTCGGATTTTTTTTTTTCGGATTAACGACCCTTTGAAATAACAAACTGCCAGCAATAAGATTGTACACCACATCAAAGACATCATGGTAAAATGCAGGTATCTGAAAACGTAAGTAGAATGGATTTATGATATTGATTTATAACATACTATTCATATTCCCTCCCAAGAATTAATACCATCTATTAAGAAGTCCCTGATTGTTGTATGATACCATTTCCGCTGATCACAAATTGTGGTAAATACACTATTTACCTTACCTAATAATGATAACTTAAAAAAAAAACACTCCCTCAAATATGACAGAAACAATTTCAATGCAATAATGCCTATGATTCCTCAACAAAATAACGATCCATGAGTTGGAATTATTGTGTCATTTTATGACGATAAAATATGTTATCTATGAAATCGTAAATAACTATGAAATAGTAAATCCTCTGCTGCTGAAAGTCGAGGAATAAAGCAGATACATGTTATAAGGGGAAAAAAGAGAAACGAATTAATATTTCACTAAAGTATGTGCCTGTATGTGTGTGTGCATGTGTGCCCATGGCTATGTGCATGCAAATTTGCATGTATTGTGTGCTTTTTTGTTTTATCATCATTGTGTTTTTATTGTTGCACGTTGATGTTGATGATGGTGGTTGTAGTGGTTGTTTGTGTGTGCAAATACAAAAATGAATGAAACGAAACACTGATTATGTATTCACTTTCTGTTTATTGTACTGATAAGGTAGCAAGACATCAAATGCAGACGCTTGTTGACTTTCCTACAGACAGCAATATTTCAGCTTCTGAAGAGAACACATGAGTTACAAAATTGAAGTTGTTGCAAAGTACGCAGGGAGATAGTTAATGTCCTTCTTGCCAGTGTAGTTGCTTTAGCTATTTATTGCTCAATCAAAAATCGTCAATCTGTGCCGTTGGTGTACAGAATATTTGTTTTTACTCGCCCGTGTCTGAACAACAGAAATACCAGCCGGAAAGAACAAATCCTTAAGCGTTCAACTATTGTTTGATATAGGAAGCCTCAAATCCACCACGGGTGACCGAACTGTCGCTCGTAAACTTGATGACCAATCCGTCATTGGTCGATGTGATTGGAGCCGGGACTGCTGAGCCACACACTCTTTGGAGGAGGTTACCATTGCCGTCCATGATCTGGAAGAGTTGCACAAAGAGACATTAATGGGTACGTGTGCCTATGCAACATTCATTTTTTTCCTTTCCCAATATTCATACTTATATACGATTTTTTCCTGTTTTCACACGTCGATGCACAATCATTTATGTATAAATGTTCAAAACAAGTATATAATAATATAAAAAACAATCATCCCATACTGTCAAAGAATACACTTATGGAATGTGAAAGGCATCTTTAAAATCACTAACATCGTATTATGAGAAACATACAACTGAAATATTTTCTATTCAGTCGATTTATATGTAGTTTTGGATTTCATTTTTTTTCCAAAAGGGGAATTTCCGGACCTTGGGATACCTAGTGAGGATGTAAAAGATGAGTAAAATTTTACGTCACAGCAACAGAAATTAGATGTTAGTCGATATGAATATACAAAATGATTGAACTGATTATGGCATCACCTCACAAATCCCCACCTGTATTTTTTGATAGAGCTAGTAAGTATGATAATATCATTCCTGTCAAGCTTCAAAGTGACGATCTGTCAAATAATATTCATCTTAGGATTTGATACTGGCTATTAAATTCGTAAAAAAAAAAACCTAAAATCGGTCAGAAAAATTTTCTGACTAATTTTAGTATCATTAATCACAAGTTTAAAGGCATAATTTACCATTTGCAGATGAAACAAAAATCCAGCATTAGTGTTTTAAGATAGTTCTAAAATGTGAGTTAGGGATAGAAACATCCAATGTAAAAAATTGCATCCATATAATCGATGTTAAGTATTTTGAAATACACAAAATGTGAACAATAGTTATAATAAAAATGTTAACAGACTAAACCGTCTACAGTTATGGTTTAATGTGAAAAATACTGATATCTCCTTATATTTTAGGTTCTATTGTGAAAATTTTATATGGTAGGGTAATTTGTGATACAACAGACCTACTTATATGCATCAAATGTGATATCTTGAACATTTTTAAAATACTGCTCCCAAAGGTTAAACCTAACTTTAAAGGCAATGACGTTATAAGCTCGCGATTCGCGTCATACTATTCATATTGAATTTCCAAGGACTGTTTCCTGATTTTTTTTTGTGTGCGTATGTGAAAAACTATTTCATAACTGCAAAGATTTTTGTCAGAGTTTATTTTTAAAAAAATTCACTGATGTGTATGTAATATATATTTTCCTCAGTGGAAAAAAAAAAATCTTTTAACTGGTCCGAAGTTCTTCCGCAAGAAAGGAGGAATGTGGACAGTACCTCGACAGCATCGTAGGCACACGAGGTGTGACTCTCCAGGTCAAAGGAGCCAAAGCTGAGTGTGACGGTCTCGCCAGCTTCAGCCTCGATGGTGAATGAGCACATCTCGTTGTTGCCATAGTTACTTGGAAAGTTTGGCGAGGTGAACTGTCCAGTCGCCTTAGTGAAAACATGACCGCATTCTGCAACCGGAACAGTCGCAAAAGGGATGTTTACAGTGATACCTTTCGCTAATTCTCGTGAGTAATTTCATACAAACCTACGGGATCTTCTATAATAAGACACTTAACTCGTACTGTTCGTCATTAGTGGTTACGATTATTGTTGCACTTAGATTGTTTTTTTTTTTATCTTTTATTAAGGGATATTGCCCATGCGTCACCTGTCTTGCAGAACAAATGTAGAATATGACATTCGGTAATGTTCGTATCTTCCTTCTTTTATCTGTCGATGGCAATAGCACCGGCCCGGTTTCTTAGCGTCAGAAAAAAAAAAGGAATAGAGTCAAGATATTTAAGGAAATATTATGCACCTATATATGAAACATTGCAACCTATGTGAGGTAGTCACATAACTTTTACACCCCGTCGATTCGGCAGACTTTCTCCCCAAACATTCCAGATATGGGACAAACTAATCACGAAAGGAGAATGGAATGAAAAGTGTTTTCGTAGATGTTGTAAGTTTGATTCATTTTTGTTGGGGGGGGGGGGGGGGGGGGAGTCGGGGTGGGAAATGGGATGGCTTTAAATTATCTCACCTCCAGTCTCGGGAGGTACTCCAGTAACGTAGGATGCGGAGAAGCCGGATGAGGTCACGGAAAAGTCGCTCTCGAATCGAATGAGCATCGACTGGCTGGCCCCGGCCACAACCCCGGGACTGTTGGTGCCGCACCACTGACCAAGGAGAGGGTCAGATACTGATGCTCCGTCGTAGATCTTAGAGGGATAAAGACAATGACTACAATCAAACAAATAACAATGATAACAGTAATCATACCTATTCCCATCATCACCATCGTTTTAAAAATGACATTAACATCAGTATCACTGTCTTTCCTAACACCTGGAGTCATTATCATAAACATTACTTACATAGTTCGTCAGGAAAGATGATTTTATATAATAATGAAACAATTAGGGCAGCAAATTCAATGCAATCGGGTATACGAGTTTATTTTTTCTCAAGATTTAGACTATCCGTGAACACTGGGGTTTTTTTATGCTTTCATATTTGTCAGTTTGTTGACGTTCTACTTTGGCCAAATTCATATCTCTCATCCTTATTGCACGAATAGGAAATGATGACATCAAATTAGATTTTTTTTTTTTTTTTGGGGGGGGGGGGTGAGAATTATTTAGAATGACAATTAGTGTAAGTAAATGGAAACGAAGGAAATTTAAATCATCAATAACGCCAACCCTAATAAATGCAAGAGTGATGGAAATAACATTGAATAGACAAAATCAAGAGTAGAGAAAGAGATAACGGCCTGTTTTTTTGGAAGTGGAACACTGGAAACTTGAACCAAATCAAATCATACCGAAAGGTGAATGCTTCGAAGCCTTGATTACTCTCTGGGTATATTTGATCTGCTGTCATCTTGTATTATCATCATAAGATGATATGATATTGTGAGTATGAAACACACATTGTTATGAATAAATTGCAGGATATCCTCTGTGCATGATAACGTGTGTGAGACGAGGTGAGGTAATACATTACACGAAGAGAAGGACACACACACACACACACACACACACACACAAGAAAAACTGAAATGCAGCAACTGATATATCCATTTATATTGGTTTCATTCATTCGGGATTGAAGCGAAGAAAATATCCGAAGTATAAATGATAATTTTAGTATCTTTACATCTTGTAATGTGACGAGTACAGTACTGCTGAGAAAAAAAAAAAACTCTCTTTGATGATGACTATGCTTCAGAAAATCTTTGAAAATCGCTGTTTTCCATCTATCTCTTCACATGTATGTACGTTTGTATGTACATTTTTTAAGTCTCTGTGTGTGTCATGTGTGTGTGTGTGAATGTGGTGTGTACTTGTGTGTTTAATACATACGGAAACTGAATCATAAGCACAGGTTGAAGAGCTTTCGAGGTTGAAATCGTCGAAAGTCACTGTAATGGCCTCTCCGTCACCGGCAACGACAAGGTAATCGCACGTCAGATCGTCGTCGTAGTCGCTTGGATAATTTGGGCTGGTGAAAGTACCCGATGACTCGTTGAAATATCCGCTGCATGCTACGAAACGAAAGTATATGGTCAAAACAATCACGGTTCTCATCTAAATTGACTCAATAATTGAGAGGTGAGATCGACGTGAATTATAATACTCTCTAAGCAGCATACTGACTATTAGTTATATCAAAATGATTTGATTTATATTTCACTCTGTGAAATGCACTTTAAGTAGTTACTTTAGTGTATCTTAAAATGATGAATATTAGGATGACTTTCTTTTTTTCTGCTTTCGTGTTGATTTTGATACCAAGCAATCTATCATGATAACATGCAGCAACCTACTCAAATTATTGTGAACACTAAACGCAAGATACTGTTGAGAAATATATGTTTCAATATCATTGAAAACAGAAGCGTAGAAGTAAAACTCGAACAGGATGAATTAAAGGAAAAGATAAGAAGAGGAAAGAAAGCAAAATGATAATCAACAAGGATGAAATTGTCGTTAGGCATACAAATTTGGTAATCTACACTAAGAAAAAAAAAACATTCCAATAGACCTAAAGTACGGTATATCCCAAGAAAATAAACAGTACATATCAGGTGTAGATTTCCAATATTATGAGCATGATATACAGTAAACTATAATAAAATCGAAAGGCACGGTTACATGCATTGATATAAAAGACAAATTATGGGAGGAAGTAGATTAAACCTTTTGATGTACACATAATCTTAAAATCAATACAAAAAAATGACAGTAGTATCATTTTGAGAGATAGTAGAAATGGGACCAGCCCATCACATAATAAACAAAACAGAATAAAAAAAAATAAGCTGGACTCTTTCCACAGGAGCTACCACGTGTCATAAGAATCTGGGAAATAACGATTCTCATTCTCAGACGTGGATGGAATATAGCTTCATCCTTGACTGCAAATGGACTTGTTATCCGCCCCATTCCCCGCCTACCCCCCCCCCCCCAACACACACACACAAACAAACACAGTTTCACACCGATATAAAGATAAACAAACTATGACAGACAAATCTACGCAGGACCAACGACAAAAAAAAAAAAAAACATATTACTATTAAAACAACCAACAAACGTACACTATTTGGCACTTATAAAAGTAACCTTGTTCAAACCATTCTTACTGGGATCGCTTGGGGGAATCACGGGGGCAGAGGGATCAGGGATGAACCCTCCCCCGGCGTTTCCCTCGCCAATATAGAGAAGGAGATCAGGAGAGCCGGCAGGCAGATCGGTGATTCCAGTATTGCCATTCGCCTTCAACTGCAGCTTCTCTCTCACCTCCTGTGGGGTCAACTCGGGTTCAGAGGCAAGAAGAACTGCAGCAGCACCTGTGGAGAAGAGGAATCGTTTTTTTTTTTCATTAAATGAATACATGAATGAGCAGGTGCGCCCTACTTTGGCAAAAGGAAGCAAGTGACATTTTTATGCTGATTAACTTTTTTGTTGATTTGGCATATTTGAGGCATGCTCTATTTAACTGAAAAATCCTAACGTTACAATTCTGACTCATGTTTTAGATATTCGGGCGGTAAAAGGAAGCAAGTGCACAAAATTGTATGAAAAGAAAATGGCAAAAGAAAGCAAGTAACAACCTCATGATATGATTGTCACTTGCTTCCCTTTGTCAAATCATTTATATTAAATACACAATATAAAATACTTTTGCAAAAGGGAGCAAGTAACATCCTTATGATAGGATTGTTACTTGCTTTCTTTTGCCATTTTTTAATGTTTGCTACAAATCAATAATATTTTGGCAAAAGGACGCAAGTAAAATTCTTATGATAATCGATTGCTATCCTGATACAATTGGATAGTTTTTTTTTTCTTTTATTCATACTTTATTTGCTGCATATCAAAATGAGGTGATGGGCATCATTATGACAGCATGATGGAACCGAGAACTGTAAAAATTAAGATTTGCCCTTACAAATCTATGACCAATGTTTCATGACTCAAGAAAAAAAAAAAACAGAATTGCATTCCTTGCCGCTAGTTTTCTCCCTGCTCTTTACTATTTGCCTTAACATAGCTTGCCAACGTTTTAACTTCAAGATTAACTTCCTAATTAAGGAAAGAAGAGTGAGTACCGAGCTTTTCCAATTGTTTGTTCGTTGGTGTGTTTTTGTTTTTGTTGTTTGTTTGTATGTTTGTTTGTTTTTTGAGGAAGAGGAAAAAAGAAGGTTTTGCATTTTTGTGTGTGTCATTTAAAAGCTAAGAGGTAACAAACAATTAAGGTTTGGCTAACCTGCCACGTGGGGGCATGCCATGGAGGTTCCACTGATGGTATTTGTAGCGGTATCCGACCGAATCCAGGCGGAAGTGATGGACACTCCGGGGGCGAAGATATCGACGCAAGTTCCGTAGTTTGAGAAGACGGCGCGCACGTCCTCTCGGTCTGTGGCGCCAACACTGATAGCCTATAGCAAAACAATACAGTTTGTATCATTGCATTATCTTACCTGAACAACACATATTATTTGTGAGCACTATAATCGTTCATTGAAAAAAAAAAGAATAATAGTCGAAAAGTTGTGTAATAAATCCATATAAAGTTTCTTAATGCATCCTGTCCTTTGTTTTGTTTTGTTTTTGCCTACATGCTTTAGTCAATTATGTGTAACACGTTCAATTAGTTGCATCCTCTTTAATACAGTGACCTAAACGTAACTAAAGTCACTCATGATATCCTTTGAATTCGAGAGGTATTGCAAAACGGGGATGGGCAAAGTTTAAATATTCAACTTTCTGAAGCTTGTACCAAAGAAGATTCAGGGGTTAACTGTAAACAATAAAGGTAGGGATAATATTACCAATGGCAACTAAATACATTTATTATCGTTGCCATTGTCACAAACATATATTATTCGATATTCATTTTATTAACTTCCTATTGCAGTATTTACATTTACATGTCTATGTCATAGCATTAGCGTGTTAATATCATCTTTACTTCTATCTACAATAATACCATTATCATTGCTATCATGGTCAAGAGTTTTATCATCAGTGTCATCTTAATTATCATTGTAATCTGTTTCACTAAAAAAAAAAAAAAAAAAAAAAAAAAAAATCACCGGTTCAGCTCTCGCCGGAGAGTATTCACAGGCATCGCTGTTGTCGTTGCCGGCTGCGACCACGACGCTGACTCCCGCGTCGACCATGTAGGCGATGGCGTCATCCATTGTCTGGCTAGCGCCACCACCGAGGGAGAGAGAGGCTACTGATGGTCCTACAAAGTTGTCCGCAACCCACTCACAGCCTATGAGAATATTGTGTGATATATCATTATTGTGTATATTGGAGGGATGTGAGAGAGAAATCATGAAAAATTTAATCATGTTTGATCATGGCGACAACAATGATGATGATAGTGTAGTAGTAATCACATTTACATTTAAAGATATTGAATTTGTAAGAGTACTCGTGGTACTACTAGTACTATAGTAGTTATTTCATTGATTTGCGTAATTACTGATTAACAACAATAATATTGTATTGATAATATTATCATTATGATGAAAAATATTATTGTTCATTTTATCATTGAAATTGTCATTAATTATCATAACAATAATTGATAATTGATCCTGTTTGCAAGCAGAAACATAAAGTAAATAGGTTTGCCAGGAGGCTATTGTTGAATTTGTACATCAGTGCATAAATACTTCATTGTAGTTTGCGACGATCAAATTTAGGTGTATTTGCCGGGATGACTTCAGATTCAAGGAGTGCACTTAGCTCATCAGTTGTGACTTGGCCTCAAAGGGGATAAGGAGGCATCCTAATAATCATTATGCTTTAATAAAGGCGATATTTGCAGAATTCATAACATCAACAATAAAAACACTCACTAATGACATCGACACAACCTTAATTAGATTACGTACATTTCTGGCCCCTTGGATGCCTAATCAGATTATCACGTTAGCAATTGAAGATTCCGTATATTTAAAATGGCCTATTGTTCCCCAGGGCCGGCGGAGCGTTTTCAAAAGTGTGGGGGCCCACTTTCGGGTTTCATGAGCTAACAAGTAAAAGAAAAAAAAAGTCCTCGACCAGCTCATCTCTCCCCTTCCACTTCCGACAAGCAAAAACAAAAACAAAAACAAAAACAAAAACAACAAAACCTTACGGCGCTCACACTTCAAGATCTCTATCTATAAATGTCACTTACGTACTTAGATAAAGTGTGGGGCCCAAAGTGATGACACCTCATGTACTCGTTCGTATGGTGCACAAAAATTGTGGAGGCCCGAGCCCCCACGGCCCCCACGGTTCCGCCGACCATGTTCCCTCGCAGGTACAGCAATAGGACTCTCATTTGGCATGTTTGGACAACTTTCGAAATATTCAAGACGGGTGGTTACTGACGGTTTAATTACTAATGAGATATACCCGCTAAAATTGCAGGATGGCCTACCCCCGAGTCTAGAATGGCAAGCAATGGCACAAAGCCTTCAACCGATAGACGAGAAACAAACAAAAACAATAAGCAAGCATAATGACTCTCATTTTTTTTAAAAGAAGAAGAATCAACTGTCAACTTACCCTCGACTACATCTGCAGTCGAGCCAGAGCCCAAGCAGCCCAGAACACGGACTCCAAAGATTCTGGTGCCAGCGGCAACACCGTAAGTAGTTCCACCCACAGTTCCGGCACAGTGGGTTCCATGTCCGTTGCAGTCGTCACCCTGCCCAAAGATTTTATATGATATATTTTATTGATTCTGTATTACCAGATGTGAGCGTTCTTTAGTAAGATCTAGAATGAGAGGGGAAAAAAAAAAAGCTTTTTCAAGAGATCAAAAATATATAAGAAATAAACACCAAAACAACACCATGCAGGTTCCCTGCAACATCTTCAATCAGTAGGGCCTCGAACATGAAAACATGCGAGTTACATTTATCATTGGGAATTATACCTTATGATGTAATGTCTGTTGTTAATCAAATTCAGTAGGCATACTTTACAAATGATTAACAGATGACACTCTTGACAGAATGGGGGGTGTGAGCGTGTCCAAGTAGTCTGAAGAAAAACAGTTGAACATTTTTGTAACATTTTTGGTATCAATATTGGTATTCATTTTGCCATGCCATGTAAATGATGTTGAGGGTGAGTCTTTAATCAACACAAGTCTACATGAATTTGCATGGCATAGGTACTCAAGTTAGAGATTAGCAGATAATGCTAAAACAGACATTTCTGATAAACACCTGCTAGATCTATTCATAGGACTAATCTTTTAATACTGTTTAATGATCCACCTTCTGGTTTGACACGGGCTTGACCATGCTTACTTCTAAAATACTCTTTATTTCTATGAATCATAGCGACATCCTCGCCTGTCTTAATCCCCTAATTATACAAATGGCTTGGATTGCTCTTTCATACGTGGACCCGAAACTTCCTCATATCTCTTCGACAAGGATCTTTAAAACGTTTTCTAATCTAATCTTAAACCCTGCCTCATCAAAACTTCTAATACTATTATACTTGTTATCGTGATCACTATCTTTACTGTTATCGTTATCATTCAATTCACTGCCAGTATCAGTATCGGTATCATTTTCATTATTAACTTTATAGAACAATAGCAGTCGAAGAGTCAAAGGAATGGATTTCTTTGGTACGTGATCATTTAATTAGATGTATGAATGGCTGCAATGTGCTTTTTCGCAGTGATAGAAGGATATTTGGAAGATATCTAATAAGATACTTATGGTCAATTGGGATGTGTCAGGCTAAATGCAGTTTTACTGTTGTTTTACTGTGCACAGTACTTACGTCTCCATCACGCGCGTCATATCCGATAAATCCTCGTCCACCGAAGTCCTGGTGGACAGCGTTGATTCCGGTGTCGATTACGTACACGTCGACGCCAGACCCATCGCCCATGGGATTGAACACGTCATCGAGAGGGAGCGAGACTTGGTCGACACGGTCGAGACCCCACGACGCGACCGCAGAGGCTCGCACGATGCCATCCTCTTCGATGTACTCCACGAGGCCGGAGCTTCGCAGCTGCTCAAAGATATTTTAACACGTTATCCGTCACACTTATGCTTTCAAGTATGATTTCATTCAGAAAACGTTGCGATTAAATTCACAAATCTAAACGCGGGAAACACAGTTAATTAGAACATGCTAGTACGCGCTATCATCATCTTTATGTTCGTTTTTTTAACTCCTCTCTTTTAATTCATAATAGCAATGTTTTCGGAATAATTACCACCTCCCCCCCCCCCCCCCCCCGTTGTTCATGGACAAACAATGCTATACGCTCTTCAAGCGTGCGCAAGATATTATGACAATCATCATCACTCAGCTGGTCTGAAAGAGATGAAAGAAAGTCTAAAAAAAAAAAAGGTTACCCAATGATTCCACTATAATGACATCAGAGATAAAGTCCTCATTATCGAAAAAAATACCTTATAGTGTTTACTGTGTTTTTGTAGACAAGGGCACTGTGCACGTTATTTTGCTTTCATTTGTTGTAATCTACTTACATGTGTAACCATGTCGTCAGTGAGTTCCGCTGCGAAGCCGTTAAACACAGTTCTGTACTTGTGTATTATTCTGACGTCACCGAGTGAAGCTATGGTAGACTCAAGGTTTCCCCCGGCCTGTCAGATACAATGTAAAGGAATCGACATTTAATACCACTGCGGTAGCACGAATGATCGAACTACCATCACCAAGAGGCACAATAATACCACGTTGATATGTTGTCAAATGTATACATTTTTTTCTTAAAATTCAAAAGTACAATCATACTCTATTAGAGTGCATTCAGTACGAAACTACATGATATGTTTTCTTACGTATGTATTTAACATAGTGCATGTTTATTTTGACCGAAAGATCGGTCTGTATCTGTCCGTCGGGGAATGTTCCGCGGAGACTGCGTCTGGCTTCACGGATCCCCTCCGTATACAGACCGAAGTCAATGATTGCGGCTCCTGTGTGGAGCAGTCGCGCACAGATCAAACGTTACGATAAACCAAATTTCAGACAGCTTTTTTACATTCAAACAAGTATGACATGACATGACACATTATGCAGCAATATTTGGGATAAATTTCTCACATTTTGCAATCGAAATACTCACATAACCTCGGTTATAATGCAGAAATTTTATCGATATCGCAACATCGCCGTTCGCGAGCAGTAAGTCGCCATTTTGAATCTGTAACAATTGCTAAGCCAATCACATGCGAGGTACGTGTTTTCGTAAAACAAACACGTAGAAACTACCTCGCATGTGATTGGCTAATAGATTCATAGTGTATGTTTCTGCAGTTTGAATGTGACGACGCGACAGGCTGTGTTTTACGTTGAAAATTCTCCTAAAATATTGGATTATTCATTAATCTGGTGAGTGTAACGTATTCTTCAAAAAATAATTTCACCATACAAGCTTAAATATGCCGACCTAGGGCCGTGAATTAGACGCAATCGAGAAGGGTGAGGTACCTCACCCAATTTTCCATAGAGACAGTGGTTAAGAACATCCACACAGCAATGGGTACTGCAACCTTCCGTCTGTCTACGGAGGACAACGTTAATGGCAACATATAAAAGAGTCCTCCGGACAGACGGATCTTTCTGTCTAATGTTTATTGTGCTTAATGTCATGCTAGCACTTTGTTACATTTTCTTACGATGTATTAATTTTGGAATACAGCCACAAAAAGAGAAGTTCTCGGAGCATAATAAGGTATTTTATATCTACGTTTATTAACACTGTCCACTGTCTACGGTAAAATCTGGGCATGGTAAACTCAGACGTTGTACCCTTAAAAGGCCGTCGTTTCTTCTTTCAGATATTTTTGGTTTGTTTGTTTATTCAATATAGTGACAGATACAATGCTGGCATGAATGATAGGACCATGATCATGCAGGGGAGATTACGACTTGAAACATCAATAACGTTTTATATCATTGGATAATACATTTAAGCACACAAGGGCTCGGGCTGACATGCGAGATAGGTGGAAGTATTAACATAGGGTCATCTCAAGACAATATTCTCAAGTAACTCAATGATCATTAGTTACAGGACTTAAGCCTTTCCAGTGATACTTCACCGGTCTCAAAGCACGGAGTTAAGGTGATAGAGCATATTCCATAATATTTTTTTTATGAGCAGGTGAAGTCACAATTATATGTGATTGTGCACCACAAGACGAACAAAAAGTCGCACACACTGATTTTGTGTGAGGACTGAAAATAGATGAAATGGGTCAACCTAACCGATCTTGACTTTTTCATATTTTCTGAAAGAGCAAGTCTTCTTCTACATTATGCTAAAATTTGGGATCATAAAACGGGTAGGAAAGTGTGTTTTCTTAGCGGTTTATCTGGAACTTTTTTTTTTTGGTAGAATAGTGTGATTAGATGTGTTTGTAGAGTCCCCTTCTAAACCGTGTACACACTCTTCACTTTCAACTCTAATATCTCTTGAATAGATAATGCTACTGCTTTGAAAGTTAGCATCAATTATGAACAGAATGTGTTAATAAGGCACACTTAATTTCAATTTAATCTGATAATTCCTTCATTGTTGTTACTCTGGTGGTTCATATCCTGTTTTTGTCCCATTCGTTGCACAGCCAGCGCGGCTTGGTTAAGATTTCTGAGTGTGTGTTTTCTTTCCAATATTTAGATAGGTTAGGAGAGCCCATTTAATTTGAGCCGTCATACATCATTTTAAAGCTTAAAATCTGCTCTTTTAGATTATGCTCTTAACTAAAATTTCATGTCTGGCGACTTTCTGTGCGTTTTGTGATGCAGGGTCACATATGTCAATTAAGTATGTCAAGTATGTCAATCAAAAAATAGGGTAAGCTCATTTTGCGATCATATTGTACAGTTCCTTTTCACTCTATTTGGATACGCTATTCTCGAGTTCATAACGGTGTAAGCTGTTATCTTTATTTAAACAAACGGAAAGCAAGCACAGTGTGCAACGGCGCACAATCCATAATGATATGAGACAATGTTTAACATTGCGGTAGGTTGATTTCATAAATATTGTCGAACTTCTTCATACCTAGTTTAATCATAGCTTCATATTAGGACTTTTTTAGGAAAATCTAGGTGTTGTTATGTATCATCGTCTCATGATACACTATTTCATCATCATTGTATTATCATGAAGATGTGTGATGCTGTTATCATGAACCCAGTGTCCTCGTAAAACAATCTTCATTTTAGTCCATAAGAGATATCAAATCGACTTAAAGTAATGAAAATGATATATTATGAAAATATGGGACATTTTCTCCTATCTTCCAGACTATTCCTTCTTATGCAGCAAGTAAGAATCATTGGAAAGGTGTTTTTTTTTTTTTTTTTTTGTTTTGTTTTTTGTTCGTTTTTTTGTTTGTTTGCTCTATGTAATGATGGACGTAAAGCAGAAATTTATAGAGAATCTAGAAATATGACAAGTTTGATATCTACGGAAAGCTAAGAAGCTAGTTAACAAAACTGGATATCTTTTAGACGATGTACCTTTACCCCCAAACTGTTTTTGAGATTGAAAAAACACCCAATTTCCATGACCACGTAGCTCCGTTCGCTACAAGAAACATCGGATTTGAGCGACGTCACCAAATGTGTATGAGCTGATTTGCCGTACGGCTATATGAGACCCGCTCTGGCAAAACCCGAAACTTCTCGGCAAATGTGATTTCGCGCTACACTCGAAAAAGGTCAAAAAATTACCTCAGGGACCAAATTGACATTTTGGTATCACGTTGTAGAGGAAATTTTCTAGTTTCTGATTGATATCAACAACATTTCGAAATACAACCTACAAAATGTGGAATTTTGAAGAGAAAAGTGGGATGTCAATCTCAAAAGTTGGCCAAAATCTTACGTCTAAAGACCAAATCGCCCTCGCTTACGGCGAAAATGACTGTTCTTTTGGCTATCGTGTCTTAGATATTCTGAGTTGAACCCTGACACATTTGGTACTTACAGAAAGCTGTACCTCTGCTTATTCCAAATATGGTCATGGCATGATGTCATGCTACTCACTTTCATTCATAAATTCGTCTGAAACATGCGTAATTTTATGCAAATCGTCTCCCAGACGCGTAAACAGCCTAGTTACCAAGACACTTGATCGAAATACATGCAACCTACATGTATAACATGTACTATGGGGATCGCTGCAGCAGCGGTGCATGTTTGCATGCAACACGTGTATCGTGACTGCTGCTCAGCACGGAAATGTTGCAGTTTCCCGCTTTGTTAGACTGGGTTTTTTTAGCAAGTTGAGGTAGAAATTAGAATTTAAACCAACACACAAGAGAAAAAGAAGGTCACATTTATCTAACAAACCTTCATCATGCCATTTCGAAGAAGAATCAACCTGAAATCACGGCATCAAGGAATACCTCTTCACTGCCGATTCTGCTGGTACTGTTGTGCGTACACCTGATCACAGCGATCGCGAATCTTGAGCTGATTACGGTAGGTTTTGTGAGTTTCAAACGTCGTATTTCCGTGAATTTAAGGGTGTAAAAATGATTTCCAATCAATTACAGTTCTTTGACTTAGTTATCATCCTTCATGAGTATGTAAGATTACCTCAGCTATACGCAATTCCCCCACAGTGATCGATTTGTTGTGTCAATAATAACAGCAAATTGTGGCTGTACGAAGGAACAGCTGATCACGGCGATCGTGAATCTTGAGCTGATTATGGCAGGTTTTGTGCTTTTCAAACATCGTATTTCCGTGAATTTATGGGTGTAAAAATGATTTCCAATCAATTACAGCTCTTTGACTTAGTTATCATCCTTCATGAGTATGTAAGATTACCTCAGCTATACGCAATTCCCCCACAGTGATCGATTTGTTGTGTCTATAATAACAGCAAATTGTGGCTGTACGAAGGAACAGCTGATCACGGCGATCGTGAATCTTGAGCTGATTACGGTAGGTTTTGTGCTTTTAAAATTTTGTTTTTCCGTAAATTTATGGGTGTAAAAAATGATTCAAATGAACACAAACAAACAAACAATTTCACGACGTAAATATATACTTTTAGCGGACGATTTATTCTAGATTGACAACAAATTACACGTCAATTTCCTGAAAAGTGCACACAGTTTGCCTATAGATACGTAAATCCCACTGGGTTGCATACATATTTGTTGACGTCGCAAATTTGGCATTTTCGTACTTTTGCGGACTTTTTCCAGTGCTCAAATCTGGTAAAAATAGAGATTCTTATATTAAAAGAAGAGACAACTTTATTGCATGATTTATGTAAGAAATTAATCCAAATAACATTAAATGATGGAAAACAGTCAATTTCTATGATATTATTTCCTTTAAATTTCTTCTTTAACTTTAAAATATCTGGATTTGGTGCTTTACCCATGTTGCTGCATCAAAGTGTTAAAAAAACAAAGATCCTACCGCCATAGTCCACTCACCTTGAGTTTGACCAAGTACCGTCCTGGAATGCGTTCCCTGTGGGTGTGTAGAGGAGCGAGTTCGGCCGTGGCCAAAGCGGCCAATAGGAGTATAATGAATCCTTTCATGTCTATATGAAGGAAAACATTATGAAAGGACTTATGAGCTTGGAAAAAAAAATGCAATGAAACTGTATGTTGGATGCATATTATGAACATTATTATATAAGCGTACATGCATGTTAAATGAGCAATTCTCGTATTGGTTGACATTTTTGTTGTTTTGTTTTGTGCTTTCTTGGCTGTGCTAATGTTCTATGTGAATTTTTACGTCAGGAAAATCCGCCTCATCGCAGGAAACCAATAATCTTACATAACTTTGTATTGCCAGCTACAGATCGCGCCAATCTTTGAGTTTTGTATATTAAGGGCAAATAAGGCAATTCTTATAAGAATCGTACCGGCTACCTATTTTGTTAAAAACAACAAACAAGCAAACAAGAAAAAAACAGACAACAACAAGAACAAACGTCCTCAATACCTGCGTAAAAGTATTGCTAGATCAACATGATCAATCGGTAGTAACACCCTGATTGGCAAGTTCCAACAACTACATAAAAGTGTTGATTTGATAGTGAATACATAATAGTGTTGGTTTAAGCACTTGTTATCCAAGTAAGATATGGGATAACAATAAGTAAACCAATTAAGTGAGTTGTAGAACAGATTTCACTGCAGTGTAATAAATTATTCAATAAGATTTTTTTTTTTCAAAGAACCGATTTGTTTGATACACACCGATTTCAACACAACGTAGAATACAAGTGACTATGACGAAAAAGAAAGATTGCAGTCAAAAGTTCAGTACATTATATAAAAATGATGATTAGAGCTAAAAGTAAGTCTCCAGATAATATCTGGGGATCAAAAACCTTATCATTTTGTCAATGTCGCAAATTGCCGCAATGTTGTATGTTGTCACTTTAACATTATCATATATGGCATTCTCAGGCTTGTTTCTTATCCGAACCCATCATATCGTTCAAACATGCTAAACCTGGGCTTTAGCACACTCTCTATCTCACAATGCCCCTTTCGACCTCTTTAATGCTCTTTCTCCGTAACCTTCTTCTTCAATTGTTATTCTCCGTTATCAAGTCTCCCTCACTCTATTTCTTTCCATTAGAATGTTGCAGTGAAAATAAACCATGCATTCACAACGAATCTCTTATTGAAATGGCAAACGTCGTACAGCAATAGCACGCTGATCATTGTGTCATCAAACGTATAGCTATAAAGAAAAAATGTGACGTTATAAATACAAGTCCTTCTTCAAAAGTCGTACGTAAGTGTCACTGGTCTTCTCTCTTGAAAGTTTTCTTTTATTATCTTTTTTAAAAATATTTTTTATTATTCGAATGTGACATGACTGACTACTTCACGAAATTACACTCTCAACAAAATATTTGGCTAAACCTAAGGACGATACCGTTGCAAATGGAAAGTTGAAAAGGTCTGAATTCGACAGGTGATAATTCTGAAAATAACATTTACTCCTTTTATATAACTCATTCCCGAAATCACACTATCTTGTTAGTTTGATTTTATATGCAGAGTAATACTCTCTTTATGCACTCTTTTGTTCATTTCATTGTTGTCAATGCTCAAGCAAAGACAATATTTCATCAACCGAGACCAGCGAAAGTCAAGTATTTTTTGAATTCATCCTAACTCTGTTTCCAGCATTTCGAGGAAAATATTCTTCAGGTTTCCGCCACTGTAAATTTACTGTGGCATTACAGAGAAAGTTTAGCCTGGGTTAAAGACTAATGCCTAAGAAGAACCAACGTGATCCCCTATATCTTTTCATACCGTAATCAACAAACAACTTCTTTGAACTCAGAAACGAACAGTTTTGCTGGTCTCTTGAAGTTTAAAAGTATACAGAACAGTTATTCCTCGGAAAACTGTTGATTTTGAAAATGAGCTACCAACCTTTTCTGGTGCCAATGAAACACTAATAACCCCAATTGAATATCATCCTTTCAAGCCTGAACTTCTTTTTAAGATGACAAAAAGGTAACATGAAAGGCTACAATAACTTACTTTGTATCAACAATGAAAAAGCAAATATTGTACACAAACATATGAAAACTTTGTACCGTACACACTGAAAAAAAAATATATATATACAATTAGAAACAAAAATCTAGGACTTATTTAGGTACCTTGGCATTTAAGCTTTATTCTTTTTACTTTGAAATTTACAGAACTGAAATATTTGTCGCCGGCTTACCTTGTCCTTTTGCTTGCCTGCCTACTGTGGTAGCTGCGTTATAGAATAAGCTAGACTCTGTTGAAAATGGACATCTTATACCAAATATTACATAACAGCTAACCAGTCCATTTCTCTAGTAATAAAAAAAGAAATACCATGTGGCTTGATTCTCACAGAGATTTCCTCTGCTTCTTAGTTCTTATCATCTTGGTCCCAGTTTTGTTAACGTATATCAATGCAAACAAGGAGACGTATTGTTTGAAGCAACAAGATAAGATTAACGCCTTGCAATGGTGCATGTATATAGGGATGGACTTGCCCAGCTCCGTGTTCTTCGAATTCTCAAGGAGCTTACGAAATGAATGACGTCAATCACATCACCATGCATATTGAAATATAATGTTGTTGCTAGACAAGTGCGCATGCGCTAACGTTCCGTCGACGACGGTGTCGAGGACTAATAGTGTCAAAACACTGGCAGACATAGCAAAGTCAGTGTACATCAGACCTCGTTCATAACCGGAAGGGGTCGGGCCACAAACTCTTCTCCAGTTTGAAATCTAATTTCAGACCATGCATGCTATGTACAGCTGCTTTGCTTTTATTAGATAACAGATGGTTGAGGTTTTGTCACAAACAAATTAATTGCATCATATATTCATATAATATGGAGAGAGAGAGAGAGAGAAAGAGAGAGAGAGAGAGAGAGAGAGATATGGCCTACATGTAGAGAGCCTATAATTTGAGTGCACATCATGCACGTTTTGAGTCACCTTCCCAAATTCGAAAAGGCGACGCTGTCATGTACAACACTTGCTCTGCAGGCCTATGAACGAATAACGTAATATACATCATTATGTATGTACGTATATGATTTTGAATGAAGTCATGCTATGATTCCGAAGATGTCACCAGTGATTTATCACACCGCACTGACACGTAGGACTGCATAGGTGGAAGTGTCCGTCTTGTTGTGTGTTGTCTGCAAGAGAGCTTTTTCTTAATTTACTGCTTCTGAATTCAACTCTCTCAATCAGTCTCGCAGTCAAATCCTTGTGATGATCTTACTACTACCCTCTTGAAGCATTGTAAGATTTGTTTGTTCTGTTTTGTTTGTATATTTTAACCACATTTCTTTTCTTTTTTTGTTTTTTGTTTTTGTTTTTGTTTTTGTTTTTGTTTTTTTGCTGTTTACACTCACTGAACCTTGTGGTGTCAATATTTCCCGATGATTTGTTTTTATTTCTTTGTTAACATTTCGTTGCATTGGCAGGAGCTGTGTGCCTGGAGCAGCATTTGGCAGTCCTTTGTTATCGCTCCATTGGCTGAACCATCCCTAATTTTGGACATTTGGCAGTCTCAGATGCAATATAGGAAGTCAGGAGGGTGATGACCGACCTGTGAAGGAATTTGAGAAAGAATTTGTTGACCTCCTCGAGTTTATAGTTCGTAATAATGCCATGGACAAGAAAAAAGATACTTCCATGTGGAATTTGATCGATTCTGTTGATCTGAAGAAAAATTTAGAGCAATAATGACAAAGGAGTAAAGAAATTAGGGCAAGATGTCATCAGACTTTAAACAAAGCAGCATCGGATTTGAAACCCCCATGAACTAATACCACGAACAGTGTTCCCACAGATCATGCATCCATATTCTCGGCTTCCAAGAGAAAAGATGAGAGAAGATCAGGGAATGTTAGCGGCAGACACCATCATCAGGGCAAAGCCGGGTGCGACCTTTGGACTCCGTCAAGGACATAGTGCTTGGAAAGCCACGTGAGACTGCCCTGCCTGTTACGTTCTCTCGTTCGGCCACTAAGACTCCATTACTTAAAACACATCCGCTTTTCATAATCGTTAATTAAACCAGCTATATGACGAAGAAAGAGATTATAGAAAACTGCATGGAGTTTAAAGGAACCGGAATGTTCATCGTGTTAGACTCACACGTTAAGAAAAAACGAAAAACAAAACAAAACAAAATAAAATTGTCACTGACCGGCATTACCCAAAACGTGAAATCAGCGTAGTTATCTGGTGACGGTTTTACCGCCCTTCTTGGCCCATCAGGTGGATTAGATAAACAAAAACAAAAAAATGATTCCCGTGAAGAAGATATTAGAGAATAAAGTAAACTCACCATGAACATCATTCATACACATGTAAGATTAGTTTGTGGCCAGTAAACAATTACCTCCTGCTATCTCATGAAAATTGTATGTCAATGTCTCAATCCAGCTCTTCATTAATATTTATTGTTCCCGTTCTACTGTTATACTTCATTTGCAATTTGCATTTGGATATTTAAAAGTCACAAGTAAATGTTTCAATGTCTACCATAATGTGCATAATATGTCTTTATCAGTTCCTTCTCTTACTCGTGAAGGAAAAAAAAAAAACTCTACCAAAGTTGTTGTTTTTTTAACCAATACAGAAAATCCGGTACAGAGAGTCGATGGCACAGGTCTGTTTTTCCACATATATTCATGTTATCCCGTCATTGGTAAGAGATTATTTAATTGTTATTAATGAACAACTTCAAAGTGTTCTTTTTATAATTTTTCAAAAAACTCGAACTCGTAAAAAGTAACAGGAGTTGTTTATCCCCCAACCATCTCTCTCTCTCTCTCTCTCTCTCTCTATATATATATATCTATATATATATATATATATATATACATACATACATACATACATTGCATATATTGCTATATTGAAGTTGTAAAATTCCGTTGAAAAAAATATTTATATCTAGTGGTATAAGTTATGTTGTTAAATCGCTTAATGCAACTGCTGGTCATTGAAAGTAATATTTCAAATATTGCCTCTTTGTAAGAATTTAACTAAGACTTGAAGTGAGTATTATTATAAAACTTTTGTTGAATTTTGATGATAAGTATAAATGACTATGGACTATGATGAACAACTTTTTGAATAAAGATATAAAGAAAGATAAGAAAATTGAAACATTGAAGATTGATAAGAATGTAACTAATGGGAAAGAAATTGAAAATACTAAAAGTTTTTGTTTGTATTGGCAATATTTTATTTATAGTACATCGATGTAATTAACCATCTTTTTCATGTTTGTTTCGGTTTTTGTTTTAGTTTTATGTTCATGTTAATCTTCTGTATAAAACTGATTTATGATCTCTGAAAATAACTTAGATTCCAATTTTACATAATTTTTTACAACGGTATACGCGCGCCTACAGGCCTTATTGGCTTTTTATGTGTACACGATTTTCCATGTTTTTACCTTTTGCCTGTTGTAATCTGTAACAACTTATGACTGTTATTTTGATGTCGTTGTTGTGATTTTTTTTTGTATGTAATTGTTTCATCTGTTACACTGGATGCTTAATGTTGTCTTTTGTGATTTGAAATGGAAACAAACGAATCGAATTGAAATGAATATATATATATATATATATATATATATATATATATGTATATATACATATAATCATATACATATATATAAATATATATTGCACCGCCGCGCCATGTTTTTGTTCAGTCCATTGCTGCTGCTATATATCTATATGTATATGTATATATATATATATATATATATATATATATATATACATAAGTGTGTGTATGTGTGTTCTCTAAACTCTCTCGCCAATGCAACCAATACACACATAATCCTATATTGTCAAAACCCACTCACTGTAATGATGTCTTTCACACAACTCAATGTAAATTCTTTATTAGATGTATTTTAGGGTGTGCTTTAGGGTGTGTTTTGGGGCGTGTTTTGGAGATTTGGAAAGTTAATTAATTCAAACGTCATTTTAGTAAAATCTGTGTATTGTGAAGAAGAAGAAACATAAGCGCTTGGTCTTTAATAAAGAACAAAAAACCAACAACATAGAAATTCGTATTAGTGAATCACGTCCACCGTTAATATAAAGGAAAGGGGTGCATGTGGGTTTCAAAATTTCGGTTGGATTTCACGCAGTGAAAGTTTGCGTGTGTGTGCGCGCACGCATGTATACATGTATGGGTGTTGTTATTGTTTCACTTCCTTGATCATGTTATCATTGTTGATGGTGGAGGTGATGGTACGTATCGTGGCTGATGCACGAATCTGTGCGTCTTTGTGTATTGGATTGAAAAGCGTATGTTTCTTCCCACTGAAAGAAGCACACAAACAACATTTTTCTAATTGTCCTAACATGGGGAAACGTTGTTTTTTAACCCGCAACTGTCTCCTATGAACACACTCGTTAAACACAAAAAATAAACAATAGAAAGACAAACAAAACTGTATAAAAAAACACAACAAGGAACTGATGATGCATTCACTTTCTGTTTATTGCACTGAAATGGATGTCAAGCACCAAAGGAAGAATTTCGCCAACTCTCCTAGAGACAACAGTATTTCAGGTTACTTCAATTTCAGTTAATGTATTTCAGTCGTTACCAAGTAAGCACAGAAAATTGCATGTCATGCCTTATGATTGCCTTTCTCTTGACTGCTCAATCAAAAATCATCATTATCAATTTAACGCCCTTGGTTGTCTGGAATATCTGTGTATGCTCACCCATGTTTGAGAAACAGAAACACGAGGGAAAAAAACAACAAGAAAGCATTCATCTACTGCTTGATATAGGAAGCTTCAAATCCGCCACGGGTGACCGAACTGTCGCTCGTAAACTCGACGAGCATTCCGTTATTGGTGGATATGATAGGATCCGGGACTTCTGAGCCACACACTTTTTGGAGGAGGTTACCGTTGCCGTCCTTGATCTGGAAGAGTTGCATGAAGAAAAATTGCCGGTAAGTGTGCATTTACAACAATGACAACCCTTCCCTCCCAATTATGACAATTTCACACGTGATAAACGTATGACTGAAATCTTTTTTTTTTTTCGAACACATGTCATGTAAGCAGAGTGAACAATATGTTACCGTGCATCACAAAACCAACAATAAGTCGTACGCCCTGATTTCATGCTGGGACCTAGACTAGTTGAACAGGTTTACCTAGTCTGAAAGACTAATTCTTCTTCTTCTTCTTCTTCTTCTTCTTCTTCTTCTTCTTCTTCTGCTTCTTCTCCTTCTGCTTCTTCTTCTCAAGTTTGGGATCATGAACCAAATAGAAAATTTTGTTTTAAGTATTTTTTTCTAGAAAACTTTTTTTTTTGCAGAATAGTGTGATTTAGGCAGGTATTACAGGCCCCTTTTCATCTACACATCACTCTTCACTTTCAACTCTAATAAATTTGAAAAGATCATGCTAATGCTTTGAAAATTGACAATAGCCATGGAAAGAAATGTTTTAATATATCAACCTCAGTTTCAGCTTATAATTTGATAACTACTTCATTGTTGTTTCTAAGGAGATTTACATCCTGATTTCTTGTCACCTTCATTGCACAAAGCACGGTTCTATAAGGTTACGCGCTTGAATATAGACCGTTCCCTTCAGAGGCTCTTTTCTCATTTTTTTTAATGCACTCTTTTTTACTAGCGTGAGTCTTTCCAATGTTTAGTTAGGTTTCTGAGAGTCTGCATGTCGTGAATTGAGTTATACAACATTTTCAAGCTTTAGGTCTGCTCTTTTAGAATCTCCACCTCACTAAAATCCATGTCTTGCAACTTTTTGTTGGTGTTGTGATGAAAGGTCATATATCAGAATATCACACACACACACACACACACACACACACACACACATACACATACTTGCAGATAAACATATGAACAAAGAAGGAACAAGAAAGTTGAAGGAAATGTTATTTACCCTGCCTTTAAAAAAAAGGTGTTAGGTCTCTTTCAATAAAACTAAAACATATACAATACCTTAATTTGTCCCTATATTTTTTGTATCGTTCTCCCACTGTGATATCATGAGTTGTTGTAATTTTCTTATCCAGCTGTTGAGGCACCAGAATTGTAAAGATTAATAACTCTTGACAGAGCTGTCCCATTTTCCTAAAACTTCACTAATGTGCTCTACTATACAATATCTTTGCCTTCATTCAATTGATGTGTGAATATTTGAAATCATTACTCTTAACCGGACATAGTAATACCTAGTCTGGATCAGGACGAGCAAAAGTTTATGTCAACAGCGGAAATTTGACTTAACTTTTTTCTTTTGAATAAAAGTTAGAGAACTGTAGATTCTGTAGAGTTGATACGGTACTTTTGGCAAAACAATTCTCAAGCAGTTAATACGATTATGCAGAATGACTATGCTAAGGATTCCATCACCCCACTCAAGATCTCCATCAGTCTTATATGATAAGAGAAAAAATAAACAAATGAAACTATTTCTCCATAAAATATAATGAAAATATTATTAACGGCATGCATAATCTTAAATTGACAATCTGTCAAAGTATATTCATCTCAGGATCTGATTCTGGGGCATTGAAAAAATAGAAAATTTCTCGAAGGATTTTAGCATAATCAATATGGCATGATTAAAAGCAATAATATCATCAATTTATTATTTGCATTTTCATTTTGAACTGTTTCATGAACGTTAGTCAAACTTTATAATTTCATGTCTGCAATGATTTCTATTATGGTTTGATAACAATTTTCCCTGCTATGCATGTAAGATTCATTTTTCTATTCCAAGACTTTTCACTGGTCCGGAAGTTCTTCCGAAAGAAAGGAGGAATGTGGACAGTACCTCGACAGCATCGTAGGCACACGAGGTGTGAACCTCCAGGTCAAAGGAGCCAAAGCTGAGTGTGACAGTCTCGCCAGCTCCAGCCTCAATTTCGAAAGAGCACATCTCGTTGTTGCCATAGTTATTTGGAAAGTTTGGCGAGGTAAACTGTCCAGTCTCCTTGGTGAAAACATGACCGCATTCTGCAACCGGAAAATCAGAAAAGTGATAAACGCACCATGTTTACAATGAGTCCTTTCGGTTATTTTGTTTGTTTTTAAGCGATGATGTAATACAAATGTTCGGCATCAAATATAGAATATGACACACCATTCATATCTAAGTCTTACCGTAAGCCTCGCCATTATTGCTCATTTTTAAATAAAAATATTGCCTATGCATCACCTCACTAGTAGGTCAAAATGTTAATGTAAGATATGTTATCTGGATTATCAGGATTGGTGGCGTATTCAACTATTACTCGGGTCCATTTTAACCGATTATGAAATCTAATCAACAGTAAGTTTACTTTTACGAAAAGACTTTGGCTTATGATTGGTTCACAGTTAGGACAGTTATCATTGATTTCCATGAGTTGTAATGAAAAAATAGTACATTTTGAT
The DNA here is from genome assembly GCF_040938485.1 of Diadema antillarum. Classification (NCBI taxonomy): domain Eukaryota; kingdom Metazoa; phylum Echinodermata; class Echinoidea; order Diadematoida; family Diadematidae; genus Diadema; species Diadema antillarum. The sequence continues at coordinate 1,036,575 of NW_027271380.1, forward strand.
AAAACTGGCCTTCATATTGTCCCTATCTTCCTTTGACTTGTTGATAACAATCGCATTGGTTTGTAAGCGTCAAAAAGAAATGTCAAAATGTTCATGACATCATAACGCAAGAACTGACATAAAATGAAACACGACGAAATCTCAACTCTTTAAGAACACATTGATCTGGCAGACTTTTTGACGAAAGCTTCACAGATGTGAAGCAAACTCAAAATGAAAGGAGGGAGAAGGGTACCTTTTTAAACAGTTTAAGTTAGGTTGAATCTGTAGACTGCATGTCACAGTAACGGTGTTTGTTTGTTTGTTTGTTTGTTTGTTTGTTTGTTTTTTATGGAGGGCAATATTGTTGTTCTAATTGTAGTAGTTGTAATACCGGAAGCAGTAGCAGTAGAATAGTAGCGATGAATATGTAATACCGAATAAAGAAACATGAACATACGCATATATATATATATATATATATATATATATATATATATAACATATATAATGCTATTTAAAGGCATAAGGGGAAATACAGAATAAATGATAATTTATGGAAAGTTTTGATGAAAGGCATAATAAATTTCGGAAAATGCAAAAACAGCCTGTCCTTTTTGATAAATATGCCATGACATAGGATTAATGCAGCATTGACTTGACAATAAGCTTATAATGCATTTTACACCACTATGTTCGTATGTTAAAGACATAGCACTCTTTTTTTCAAGTACATATACATCCAATATACACCCATTCTTGTTTGTTTTGTTTTGTTCGTTTTGTTTCGTTTTGTTTTGTTTTGCATAGCTGCCAATTTCCCCTAAATTGGATTGATGGTACAGTCCCAATTCTACACATACCATGCCATCTGTCTTCTACTGCGGAGTAGTCCTGAGATTACAGATAAGGCATTGAAAAACATTGTCAAAACCTTAAGGGGGTCGAAAATTTCCCCCTTTGGAAATAATTCCCCTTGAGATACCTCGTTTGCATACCTATATTCGCACTATGAACGCTTATACAGGGCGTATAAAAACGTTGCACTTTTGAAAATTTTCTAAATTATATTTCAAAATATTTCGAATATTTTTTTTTCATATTTATGGATACCCAATAGTCTCATTTTTCAAGTGAAATCAACAAAACAAATTTTTGTTCACGCTTGGCTGAACACTTACGCTCTTTGTCCAATCACAAATGATTGGTTGATTGATTGATTGATTGATTGATTGATTGATTGATTGATTGATTGATTGATTGATTGATTGATTGGATTTATTGTATTGATTGAATGATCTGAGGATGCATTAATTTTGTACTTTTCTTCTTGACTGAGTGACTGGCATGTGGGTTCGATATGTCTGTGCATGATTTGTGATACCTGTACTTAAAAGATCTTAAAGTTCTTAATCAACCTTCCATAACACAATGGAATCATTTAAAACGTTACAGAAAATCGTCAGAAAATTCCTAAATTATCATAACATAATCAAAACTATGAGCAAAAGAGCAATTTGTTTGAATGAGAACACTTATTTGGACTGCTGGCTGAATTTTCCATCTTCTTTCAATTTGGCGCAAGTAATTTTCACACTCTGGACAAAGGGCGTCAGTGTTCAGGCAAGCGTGAACAAAATTTTGTTTTGTGTATTGCACTTGATGGATGAGACTATTCGGCATCCATAAATATTTTTTAAAAAAAATCTTCCAAATATTTTGAAATGTGATTTAGAAAATTTTGTCCAAAGTGCAACTTTTTTATACGCCCTGTATATAAATATATGTATATCATTTACTTATTCATTCATTCATTTATTTGTTTATCTCACCTCCAGTCTCAGGAGGTTCTGTGATGACGTAGGATGCGGAGAAGCCGGATGAGGTCACGGAAACGTCGCTCTCGAATCGTATGAGCATCGACTGGCTGGCCCCGGCCACAACCCCGGGGCTATCCGTGCCGCACCACTGACCGAGGAGAGGGTAAGCTGATGAAGCTCCGTCGTAGATCTTTATATTGAGTACAATTTAACCGATAGCAATAATATCAGTAATTTTACCTATCACCAACATCATCACTGTGAAAATAGTTATCATTCTTTTAAAGTAACGGTTTCATCCGTATCAAAGTAAGAGAAGCTAGTGAGTTCGTCTTTTCTGACAGCTTTATAACAACATGCAAATCTTTTGTTCGAAGTATAAGTATTAACCACAGGAGGATAAATGTATGCAACTGTGCCGAGTACACAGAATACGTTAAGGTGAACGTTTGGTACAGTATTTGAATTATAAGGGCTAACAACCCTCAAATATCACAGAAATGTTATAGCTTTACAATAGTCTTGTCATTCTGGTGGCCAATATCATGTTCTCTGCTATTCGGGAAGTAATGCAAAAGGGAAGGCCCATCTTTAAGCTGCCGAAAAGGAAATGAAATATTCAAAGTATGATTTCATGTGATGGTTTTTATTATATTTCTTGTAATGTAACGAGTGCAGCATTGTCGAAAAAAAAATCTGTGTTTGGTGAAAACAATACTTCAGAAAATCTATGAAAATGGCGTTTACCACTTTTTGCAATAAATTTCTTCATAAAAACGAATATAAAAATTTACACACACACACATATATATATATATATATATATATATATGATATATATGATAAATATATATATGATATATATATATATATATATGATATATATATATATATGATATATATATATATATATGATATATATATATATATATATATATGATATATATATATATATATATATATATGATATATACTAAGAGAAAGAGAGAGTCGAATATGTATGTATTTGAGACATACGGAAACTGAATCAAATGAACAGGTTGAAGAGCTCTCGAGGCTGAAATCGTCGAAGGTGACTGTAATGGCCTCTCCGTCACCGGCAACGAAAAGGTAATCGCACGTCAGATCGTTGTCGTAGTTGCTTGGATAATTTGGGCTGGTAAAAGTGCCCGATGACTCGTTAAAATAACCTCCGCAACCTACGGAACAAAAGAACACGATCAAAACCACAACAGAGAAGATTGCATGTCAGGCCAAGTTAGTTAGTTAGTTAGTTAGTTAATTAGTTTGTTTGTTTGTTTGTTTGTTTGTTTGTTTGTTTGTTTGTTTGTTTGTTTGTTTGTTTTCGTGTTGTTATTATGCCAGCATGCAGAGAACCTGCTCTAATCAGTGTCAGCGCTACAGGCAAGATACTGTACAGAAATGTGTGTTTCAATATCATTCAAAGAAGAAGCGGGTAAGGAAACTCAAACAGGATGAATTAAAAGAAAATGATGAAATGAGTCGATAAATCAGGGATGAAGCCACGAGGAATGGGATGAAATGATTGCTCGGCATACCAATTTGACAGCCTACACTCTGATGGGAAAAAAATAACAAACCTTCCGAAAAAAAAAACTTTAACTCACTTTTAACGATAGGAAACAGCAATTAACAAGTGTAGATTTCTGATTCATGAATATGAACACGACAATAAATACTTATACACTATATCATTTGATCTACAGGCACACTTACATAACAAGGAACAAAATATGGGAGGTAGTAGACTAAACCCACGGTACCAGGTTAATATGATCTTACAAGAAAATGACATGAGTATGATTTTGAGTGGTAGTAGAAATAGTGCAATCCCATCAAATTAGCAAGAAAAATAAAGACAAAAAAAAAAATAAGCTGGACGCCTCTTTTAAAAGCAACCAACTAATATCATAAGAACATTGTTTTAATGTTCAATTTGAGTCTGCCAGATAAAGATTTTCATTCTCAGTTACGCGTTGATGGAATATCTCCCACCTTGAATGTTAGTGAAATTTGTCATGTGCGGCAACCCCCCCCCCCCCCCCATACACAAACAAAGACGGTTCCAAACTAATATACAGATAATAGAAGTGTGATAGACAAACCTACGCAAAACAAAACAACAACAACAACAACAACGTATATGCCCAACTAAAAGAAACAAACAAGTGTACACTATTTAGCACAGATTTTTTTTTTTTTGTTTCAACCATTCTTACTGGGATTGCTTGGGATCACGGGAGCATAGGGATCAGTGATAAACCCTCCCCCGGCGTTCCCCTCGCCGATGTACAGGAGGAGATCAGGAGAGCCGGCTTGCAAGTCACCGATTTCAGCGTTGCCATTCGCCTTTAACTGCAGCTTCTCTCTCACCTCCTGTGGGGTCAACTCGGGTTCAGAGGCAAGTAGAACTGCAGCAGCACCTGTGGAGAAAATTGATCAGTTTTTCATTGGATGAATACATAAATGAGCAGGTACCGTGATAAAATGGAATTTTAAAAATGGCATATTTTTGGCTGCTTATCAAAGTTACATGGGACATAATCGCTCTTTCACCGCTTTTGTGTAAGGTGCCAAATAGAGTATTGCTATGTTTATGCTAGGAGGTGACGAGCACTCACCTGCCACGTGGGGGCAAGCCATGGAGGTTCCACTGATGGTGTTGGTGGCGGTGTCGCCTCCGATCCAGGCGGAAGTGATGGAAACTCCGGGGGCGAAGATATCGACGCAAGTTCCGTAGTTTGAAAAATAGGCGCGCACGTCCGCATCGTCAGTGGCGCCAACACTGATGGCCTACAGCAAAAGGATACACTCTGTATCATTGCGTCATCTTACATAAATAACACCTGTTTGTAAGTACTCTTAAGCGTTCATTGGAAAATTATAGTAAGTCGAAAGGTTACGTAATAAATCGACATTTTTTCAGTATCTTAATCACTATCGTTTTCTAAGTGCATTTAAAGTTCTCAAAGCTTTGGCAAAAGCTTCCGGGGTGCATTGTACAAGAAAGCGTGTCCAAGGCGGAATCATCATTTAAATTATAGCGAAAAGTGTAATGGTATTGAATAGCATAATGATACCAGAGAATGTATTATTGTTGCCACTGTCACAAGTATATATACCATAGTATCTATCACTTTTCTACATCATTCGTATTTATATCATCATACCCCGTATCATACTGTCATAAGTGTGTTGATATAACCTTTACTTTTAATGTTGTTGTCAGTGATATCATATTTAACAATGCAATCGTCATACGCAATATCTTAATGAAACATATTTTTTTATTGTAGGTATATGCAGCTGTTATCTTTTGCTATAAAGTCATGGCCCGATAACATGAAGGCATAAAAAAATAGATAGACATAGAATTAGAGTCTGAAGGCAAATGGAATAACGTTGGAGTTAATTAAGCAAGCCGTAATGTGACCTTTTGGTACTGTCATTACACTGTTACCATTGTTATCATTGTTATCAGTGACATCATTATTATTGCCATTATTGCCAATGTAACTTCTGCTATCAAAAAGTCACCGATGCAGCTCTAGCCGGAGAGTATCCACAGGCATCGCTGTCGTCGTTGCCGGCTGCGACCACGACGCTGATTCCCGCGTCGACCATGTAGTCGATGGCATCGTCCGTAGTCTGGCTCGCCCCACCACCGAGGGAGAGAGAGGCTACCGATGTTCTTACATGGTTGTTTGCAACCCACTCACAGCCTGTGTGTGTGTGTGTGTGTGTGTGTGTGTGTGTGTGCGCGTGTGTGTGTGTTATGTTTGTGTATGTGGGAGCGAAAGAAATCATGAAAATGTTAGTCATAACGTTTGATTTATCTGTGATGACAGGAATGATAGTAGAAAATAGATAAAGTAATGGTTCGTAATGATACTGTACTGGTAAGAGTCCTACTGTTACTACTACTAGTACTTACTACGAATTGAATTGTCACTATAATGATCAACAAACATAATTGTAACAATAATGAAAAAATAATAATTTATACTCTAAGGATCATTGTTATTATTTTCATTATAACAAAGATAAAACATAGATAACAGATTTGAGTTTTGTGAGTAGTATCTGGAAAGAGGAGTGTTGACATAATTATGATGGGTTTATGATATGGGCTAATAGCTTTAATTTGTGGGTACTCAATTGTGGTCTGTGACGATCAAGTTTAGGTGTATCTGCTGGAATGAATCACTTCTTATAAGTGCCTCAGATTTTAGAATAGCACTATAAGCTCTTTAGTTGCGACGTGGACATAAAGGTTACCCTGCATCACAAAACCAACAAAAAGTCGTCTGTCATGAATATGCATTTATACAAAGGAGGTGTGGCCTGTTTGGCCCAGGAGAAAAGAAGATGGCTCAATTTCGAGTGACGCTGGAACCATGCCGTCCGAGGAATCCAGAGGGAGGAATAAAGTTGCTATAACTTTAAGTTTTCGTGTGATGGTGAATTATTCCGTGTCACGAATTTCCCTCATTCCGTAATACGTCAGACATGGAATTTTAGTTGAGGGCAGATTCTTAAAGAGCAGACTCTAAGCTTTAAAATGGTGTGTAACCCAATTCAAATTGACTCTCCTAACCTATCTTAATACTAGAAAGAAAGCACACACTCTGGAAAAGTGTGAACTGAGAAAAGAGGCTCTGAAGTACAAGGTCTATTCAAGCGCTTAATCTTTACCAAGCCTTGCTAGCTGTGCAGTGAACAATGGTGAAAGTGACAAAACACAGGATGTAAACTACCGAAGCAACATCAATGAAGGGATTATCAGATTAACCTGCAATTTGGCATGCCCAATTAACATATTCTGCCCATGATTAACGCCAACTTTCAAAGCAGTAGAATTATTCTTTCAAAAGTTATTAGAATTGAGAGTGAAGAGTGTGTAAAAGACCTCAAGAAAGGAAAAGGGGACTCTTATCTAAGACATACCTGATCATTCTATTCTCCTCAAAAATTGGTTGTAGAGAAACTGCTGAAAACACACTTTTTCATTAATGTTATGATCCCAAACTAAAGGATAATGTAGAAGAAGGATAGCTCTTTCACAAAATATGAAAAACTCAAGATTGACTCGGTTGACCCATTTCACCTTTTTTGAGACCTCATGTAAAATCAAGGGGTGCGACTTTTTGTTCGTTTTGTGATGCACGGTCACAAAGGGTACAAGGAAACATCCTACTCATGATAATGATAATAATGAAAGTTATAACAATATCTTTTGAGCGCCTTTTCCACGTGGCTACAAAGGGCTATGAGATGTCATCCATGGTCACCGTAGGAGAAAAGATAAATACACATTGCCAGGCAGTGACAGTACAAGGCCAGTGAATATTATGTGACCATAATTATATCACGAAACCAACAAAAAGTCGCCAGACACGGATTCTTAGGTACGAGCAGATTCTGAAAGAGCCAACTTTAAGCTTTAAAATGATTAATAATTCAACTCAAATGGACTCTCCTACCTGATCCTAACAATCAATATTGGCAAGAAAGCACATTCTCTGGAAAAGTGAACTGAGAAAAGAGGCTCTGGAGTATACAAACAAGGTCTATTGAAGTTTAATCTTTACCAAGCCGTGCTAGCTGTGCGATGAATGGAACAAAAAACAGGATGTTAACCTTCGGAGCAACAACAAAGACTGAGTGAAGGAATCCTCAGATTAAGCTGAAATTGAGCATGATTTATCAACACATTCTGGAAATGATTAATGCCAACTTTCAAAGTGGAAACAGTATTCTCTCTAAAGTCATTAGAGTTGAAAGTGAAGGGTATGGACAGGGTTTCTAAGAAATGAACAGAGGATTGTATGAGACACATCTAGTTACACTATTCTACCAAAAAGTGTTCTAAAAAAACTCACAAAAACACAATTTTCTGTTCGTGTTATGATCCCAAACTTTACGATTACGTAGAAGAAGACTTTTTATGAAAAAAAATGAATATGAAAAATTAAGATATGATGAGGATGATATTTCTGTGATATCAATGTGACGAACAAAATACATGGCGAGGAAACATGTAATTTATGCTGAGTCGAGGGGAAGGTGCATTCCAATGTCTTTTGTTAAACATTTCACTACTTTAGCAATGATTGACAGATGAGGTCATCTGAGGAATATTGGTTTGGAAGGATTTTTTTTTTTGTGGGCGTTCCAGAGTAATCTGAAGAAAAATAGAAGGAAAAGAAATCGTTAAAAATATATGGAATGTTTCTAGACATTCGTTTCACCGCAAAAGTGATGTTGAGGTTATCATAAATCAACACAAATCAACATGCATATGGATTTCAGGGACCCTTTAATGACTCAAAACAAATGATAATTATTTTGGACATATGATAAAGTCAACTGTCGACTAACCCGCGACTATATCTGCAGTTGAGCCAAAGCCCAAGCAGCCCAGAACGCGGACTCCGAAGATTCTGGTGCCAGCGGCAACACCGTACTCTGTTCCGCCGACAGTTCCGGAACAGTGGGTTCCATGTCCGTTGCAATCGACACCCTACACAAAGATTCAATTGATTTCTTTTATGGATTCTATACTATCCGCTGTGAGCATTCTTTAGTGAGATTTAGAAGAAGAAAAAAAAACTGTTACTAGAGAAAAAAAAAATATGACAACAACTTGCAGGTTTCCTGCAACGTCTTCCGTTAATGATTAGGGTCCAGTACATGAAATATGCAAGCTATGTTCATTATAGGAGAATGTGCGTAACAATGTCTGTTGTTAATCATTATACAGGGTGGCCCCAAAAGAACGGAACACCTAATATCTTTAATTTCAGTTACATTGTTGCAAATATGTCATTATTTTGCATGCTACTAAAAAGAACATTTTATTTTCAATGGAATGACACCAAGTTCTTTAATTTTGGTTAATGAGTTATGGTTTTAAGACCAGTTTTTGTCAACCCTTGCAATTTTAAAAATATGTTTGCGTTTGCACTCTCAGAGATACCGAAACCAGCGGGAATTTGGATTGCCATAGATCAATATCATTCACAATGTGTGGAATGTTGTCCGTTACCATAGTGAACACCGTGGTGAGTGAGACGACCTGTTGGGCTCACTGAGATGCTGAGTTTAGCCGGAAAATAGCGAAGTTTATTCAAAGGCATGACTGGCATTGACGTGAGTTCATGAGTGGTTTAGGAATAAAGGCCCGTGACCTTTCTATTACTACGCAAAATAATGACATATTTGCAACAATAATTATAGCTGAAATTCAAGATCTTAGGTGATAAGTTCTTTCTGGGCCGCCCTGTATCAAAAGTAGTTTACAAGTGATGGACAGATGAGACTATATTACCAAAATCTTTTTGTTTGTAAGGTTTTTGTTGACGCGTCCAAATGGTTGTCTGAAGAAAAATAGTTTATTATTAATATTTATTGTAAATTATCAAGTGCCTCGAACTTAAGTATTCGTTTTTCCTCATAAGCGATCACATAGGGGGGAATCATGAATCTACACATGTCAGTATGATTTTGCCTTGCATTACAAATACAGTAGCTGATAAATGCTGTAGCCTCTAATATACATTTCCGATAGACACTGTCAGGGTATCGTCGCGACTAGTCTTCAATAAGATCTTCTTCCTTGTCTACCGTGTTTGCCGCTGCTTATCAAGGCCTACTTTACGGATACCAGTAATTTCTATAATGAACCATCATGAAATCCTCACTTATATAGGCTCTATATATATTTATAATTTCCGAATAATACCGAGGACTCGGATTTCTCTTTCATACTTGGACCAAAGACTTTGGAGTGACCTCCTCATAATTATATACAAGACAACTACCTTTAATCCTACGTCTTTAACTTACAAATTTACTCTTTGCAAAACAAAAAAAAAGAAAAAAAAGAATGCATGATAACAATAATCGGTATTGTATTTTTTTCGTGCAATTTTTTGTCTTATGACACGTCCTACTTACGTCCCCACCAAGCGCGTCATATCCGATAAACCCTCGTTCACCGAAGTCAACGTGATCAGCGTTGATTCCGGTGTCGATTACGTACACGTCGACGCCAGACCCATCACCCATGGGATAGAACACGTCGTCGAGAGGGAGCGAGACTTGGTCGACACGGTCGAGACCCCACGACGCGACCGTAGAGGCTCGCACGATGCCATCCTCTTCGATGTACTCCACGAGGCCGGAGCTTCGCAGCTGCTCAAATATATTTTAACATGCCTTCAAGTTTGAATTTATAACATTCAGAACATGTGACTATTGAATTTACAAATATTTATTAGAACGTGGAAAATAAAAGCTTGATGTTCACATACACACACGCAAACGCACGTAAACTGTGTGAATATAGTCATCCAGTAACTATATTTCACAACGTTCACGCTACGTCGTTACTACGGTATTTTCAATAACTTAAAATTGCCTACAATTATGTTATGTAGGTCTGCATATATACCCGTAGATAACGAACAATAAACCAAATAACCTCTCTTATCAAGGAAGAAAATACATAAATTCGCTATATCTCAAAGTATACATTGTTGACTACCTTTCAGAACTGTGCATGAGAGATATACACACATAGCCAGAGAGAGACTGTGGGAGAGGGAGAGGAGAGCGCTGTATTGCGGGGTCTATTCTTTTTTTTTAATCAGACGAGTGATTATGTATGAGAAGATGCCTCCAAAAACAAAATTAAACTAAACAAACAGGAAAACTAAGAAACTGTTCGTATACACCATAACTGACGATTTGATCCAGGTCACAAGTTGTTAAAACTGCAATTTGTGTGTTCATAATAAGGCAAAAAAAAAATCGTTGTATTGGCGTAACCCGCCCGACCCTACAAAAAAAAAAAAAAAAAACCCGACCCTGAACTTTTCAACAACAACCCAAAAAAAAAAGGGGGAAATACATCGTTTTTACCGAGAGAGGGCGCGATATGGGTTTGCGAATTATCAAAAACAACAACAACAACAGCTGGTGTCAGGAAATGGCCGCGCAGTACAGCGTGTCGGCGACCGGCAAGTCCGGTTCGAAGATTTTATCTAATATTATTCGGAAAATCGATTTGTCAGTGGCGCTGGGTGAAATTAGCCCAGGAATTTGTTTGTTCGTATTCTGACCGGTATGTCGTGACGGCTTTTAAACCGGTGATATAACAAACTTTGGATGCAACAGACCCTCTCTATCGAATGGGGTTTTGTTAAATATGAGTTTTACACGTAAAATACAGGTAAAAAAAAAAAAAAAAAAAAAAAAAAAAAAATCCGCCCGCCCGACCCTATTTGAAAATCTCATGTTACGCCAATACAACATTGTTTTGGTTTTTTTTTTTTTTGGCCAAAGTCTCTCTCTTTTTTTTTTCGTTTCTTTTTTTTTTCCGTCTCGTAAGTATGGATAGACGATATCATACGTTCTTTTGCATTTTAAAACATTAAAGTTTATATGTAAATTTATTATGGAAATGAAAAGAATGATGATGCCCTCAAGACATGACGATATCCATTATCACTTAGTCTGGTTTCCAGATCATTTGCCAACGACGAATATGTTCGTATACACCATCACCGACGATTTGATCCAGGTCACAACTTATTAAAACATCTGCAATTGTGTGTTCATAGTAAATCTCTTTTTCTTTTCTTTTTTACATCTCGTAAGTATATGGATAAACGATATCATACGTTCTTCTACATTTCAAAACAGCCTCATGTTTATATATAAGTTTATTATGGAAATAAAATAAGAATGATGGTGCTCAAGATATGACGATATCCATTATCCGCAACGAAGTCAGAAGGCAGAAGGCAGAAGGCAAAAGCCACCTAAACCTACTCCGGTTTTCGACGTTGAGGGCGTCATCATCCTTTATAGCAAAATAAGAGGAGCATATTGATGGTCTGGAAGCCAAACTGATTATCACTTGGCTTGTTTGAAGAAAAAAAAAGAAGAAGAAAGAGATTCAAAAAGAGGGTTGTACATTAATGCCGCTGATACTGATATTCAGAGCTATTAATGTCCTCATTACTACGTTATTGCGTATAATTGTTTTTGTACACGAGGGCATTGTGCAAATTATATTTTTGCCATTCATTCATCGTATTCTACTTACATATGTAACCACGTCGTTGGTGAGCTCCGCTGCGAAGCCGTTAAACACTGTTCCGTACTTGTGTATTATTTTCACGTCACCGAGGGAAGCTATGGCAGACTCAAGGTGTTTCCCGGCCTGCGAGATGTAATGTATAGGAACTGACATTAAAGACTAATGGGATGGTAATACTGTAATGATGGTCGAACTGTCATGACCTAGTCGCATATTAATGACACTGTAATATGGTGTCATTAGGTGTATCACGAAATATGCATAAAGAAATATCACCAACATTTTGACTATTTTCTTCAGAACTTTCTTGTACAATGGTTATCCTCTGTTGGAAAAGATTTGATTAGAAATTACTTTCCATGTTGACTATGTATTCAAGATATGTATCATTAATCTTTGCATAAAAAGATGGCGCTTTGTTACATTTTCTTACGTTTAATTGATACAGAAATACAGGCATAAAAAGTGAACTTCACTTTTTTAAGCATAAAAAGATATCCCCATCAACCGTTTTATCAGCGCTATTCATCGTCTTCGGGGGATAAAAAACTACCCATGGCAAACTTACATTTTGTACTCTTTAAATTCATTGTGTTTTTATTATTATTATTATTATTCAATACAGCGACAGATACAATGCTGCAATGTTGTACCATGCAAGTAGAATTTGCTCTGACACATCAATAACTTTTTCAAGTGAGCACACAGCAAGTGGATTCGATATCCGAGATAGGGGAATGTTTCATAGTTCGACCGCAAAACCGGTTTAAGTGGTAAAGTCCATCATAAATTATAAAAAATTAAAAAATCCCAGTGATACCTCACCGGTCTTATAACAAGGAATTATGATTATTGTAAATATGTCATATTTGTTTTCCTTTTATCTTTTAGCACGTTAAGCTATAAAAAAAATGGAGCCAAAATATTTTGCGATCTGTTTTGATACGCTGCATCCAATTCCATAATGATATGATGTGCTATTTTTCCCTCAACAAGGGGAAACAAATGAAAATATCTATAGGGCACAATTGCGTTAGAGACACTTTTAACATGATTGTGGTTGGCTAGTTTCATATATATATATACGAACTTTTCGGCTTTAGTGTAATCACAGCTTCATTTCAGTACTGTTTAAAAGAATCTTGGTATTTTTTCAAGCTACACGATAACCTTTAGAATAGCTCCTTTTCCCCAATTAGAACCTAAGTATACACAAATTATAAAACGTTGTAAATCTATCTTAAACATGAATGGCTGAATGCCTGCATTGAGGAGAAAAGAATCCTAATGAACTCGGAAGAGATTTCTGGCCTTCATGAAGACATTTAAAAACCAGTAATATCACGTATAAGCAAGTCATTCAATTTGATTCAATTTAGTTCTTTTCAGTTTAAAAAAAGAATAGTACAACAAAATGTTACAAGCTGACATATGAGCACAGTCATTTGAAATGCAGAATACATATAAAAAAAAATCAAAATTGATATAACATATAATGGTAATTTGGTCAATGATGTCAATATTTTTGACACAGTCTCTTTGTCCCTTCAACCTTTCAAAATAGATATAGAGTTCTAAAAATACCATTTATAAACATTTTAAAACCATCAGCATATTTCACTTATAAACCGATCACTCAGTTTGATACAATTTAGTTCTTTTCAGTTTAAGAAAGTAGTAAAACAAAACATTATAATCTGATATATGAACGCAGTCAAAGAAGACTATTCTTTCTTTAAAAAGGATCGAAAAGTATCATTAGAAAGGTTTCTATCCGATGATAGACTTATTTTAAAACGTTTTGAAAATGCGCTTAACCAATTTTACCATCAAAGTTTTCAAATTATGCCGCTACTGTCAACTCACCTTGAGTTTGACCAAGTACTGTCCTGGAATGCGCTCCCTGTGGGTGTGTAGAGGAGCGAGTTCGGCCGTGGCCAACGCGGCCAAAAGGAGTATGAGGAATCCTTTCATATCTGTAAGGACAATATTATGGAAGGACTTATGAACTTTTAGAAAGGAAATGAATTAAAATGCAATTACACACTGATTGTTTAGCATTATATTAAATGTAATTAAATGCACACAGAGTATCTCCCCCCCCCCCATCTCTCTCTCTCTCTCTCCTAATAGGAAAGATACTGGTTGCCTGATATGAATGAGGGGAGATTATTTCAATGGCTCAGTAAAACAATCGGTAGAACCTTATTAAGGTCATAACTTGTATTGTTTCCAACAATTTGTCAATTGAAATAAAACAAAAATGTTGGTTTAACTACTGTGTCTTGCCCGCCAAGTAAAGAAGAGATAAATGAAAGTATGGCAAATAAGTGCATCATAATTGAAACGTTAATGATAAACATTGATGAAATCAGTAGTTCAGCAGAATCAGTAACTTTTGGAAAGTATAGTTCATAATTCAGAAATAAATTTTTATTCAAAGAAACCGATTTTTTTTTATACACTTTGCCAGGTCATCACATACAAATTACTGCCAACAGAAGAAAAGAGGAGAGTCAAAAGTTGAGCATATTTTAAATCTCTTCGTTATAAGAGCAATATGTATATTCATGTAATATCCGAGGCACGAAAATCAAGTAATTTTATAGCCCTTGCCGCAATTTTCCCCAATTTTCCATGTTGTCACCTTATCATTGCTCCTTTCACTGTTCGTCCAAACTTGATCGTGATCACACTGTCTTTCCATCTCACGATCCCCCACTTCAACCTTTAAATAATCTATTTATTTTGAATTCTTCTTTCCTCTCTCGCTCTACATTTTCAGGACAAAAAAAAATCCCATAAAAATAAATCAGTAAACGGGTGGTATATATAGTAAACGTCTTAGATGAAGTAATGTTGTTGTTGTTTTATAGAAAGAAGGAAAGAAGAGAGATGAAATAAAGATTCAGCTTTAAACTCTATGTGAGACACCTTTTATATACAAAGTTTATTTGATGATTTTTTTTTTGAAACACCCGATATATCCAAAACATAATGATTCCAATAAAAAATGTGTCCGCCCTTTGAAAGGATCGCTTAGTTTTGGATAACTAAGACATATCTACAAAATTACATATCTAATCATATATATATACATATATATATATATAATTAGATATGTAATTTTGTAGATATGTAGATAATTATGTATATATATATATATATATATATAAATGTATATAATTTTCTTCAAATAAACCTCATAGAATTGAGTGCTCTTTAACAGTTAATCAAGAGGTTTCTTAGTTCTCATAAGTTGTATTCATTTCTATGCTCGTATCATATTTTATCAGATGTTTCTCGTTAATCTCACAAAAAAGTTGAAAACCTGAAGTCCCATCGCAACCAAAATTTTACCACTCCCTTAACAAAGATTTCCTATCAAAAGAAAAAAAAATCGCTGCCACAATGATTGTTGTCTGATCAAGACACCACGCAAAAAGTTTAGAGTACCTTTCTTCTTACTCAACTCAACTTCTTAAACAACTCAATAGTTGCGCCTTAAACATTCAACAAATACTTTTATAGTTATACTTAAGCACGGGTTTGAATACCCGCCTTGGAGTGCAAGGGGAAAAGGTGTAGTTGTTGTTGTTGTTGTTTTTTCAGGTAAGAAGGCTGAAAATTATGTACCTATTTCATTTACAGAGACACATTTGCGAGATCAGATTATATTGCACTCGTTTAGTCTTGTATTGTAATAATCTTTTTGTCAATATTCTCAATCAAAACCCATACCGGCAACAAAAATCCGCCAGAGATAAGTTTTATACAGGCTTAAATCTATCCCTCTTTATCTTTTAAAGGAAGTGCGTAGGTTTCTCGTAGCCGTAATATACGCTCTGACTTTGAAGACAAGGTCTTAAAACGTGGATCAAGTCAGAGTAAAATAAGCCTAATTTCGTGAGTAATTTCAAAATAAACCGACAAGCAAATTCTATTAACAACTGATGATGTGCGAGTAAACTTGAACTCAGAAGATGTCAATTTCGATTATTTCCAGAATAAAACAGTCAGCTCTCGCAATACTGAATAATAAATTCGTCGCCGGCTTACCTTTACCGTTTCCTTTCACCTGCCTGACTGCCGTGGTAGCTGCTCAAGAATATGAAAAACTCATTGAAAATGGACATCTTATATCATACATTTCAGAACGGTCGGTCAGTTCACTTTAATCTTTACGAGAAAACAAATTCCATGTGGCTTGATTCTCACAGTGAAATAAATTGCTTCTTGGCTCTTATCATCTCGCCCAAATGTTGCCATTCCATATTAATGCAAACGAGGAGACGTATTGTTTACAGAAAAAAAAATGATAAGATTATCACCTTGCTAAGGCCGTGTATATAGGTGGGAATGTAGGCCAAAAGACTTGCGCAGTTCGGTGTCCCTCGAATTCTCAAGGAGAAATAAAAAACCTGTCTCACTTTCGAGCCTGCAAATTGCGTGTTGTAAATCTAATCACCATGCATATGAAAAATATGCTTTTGATACACAAGTGCTTTGCCAGCCATTCCACGGTGCACGACAAACCGTCAAAGCACTGGCATTCTGCCAAACTGAGTGTGTGTGTGTGTGGGGGGGGGGGGGGTGGGGCCACAAACTTTTTTCCAGTTTGAATTTTAACTTCACAAACTCTAAATGTAATGTACCACTTGGATTCAATCAGACAACTGGTGGTATATCAGAGGTTTCATGAAATGAGACGTTTAAAACAAACAAAAAAGAGACATAAATTAAACTGCACATTACATTTTCACAAAAATATGACATTTTAAGAATAGCCATAAGCCCAAACTAGACAGGGTAACGATGTTATTTCAGAAACACTTCTTCTGTACGTACACACACACACACACACACACACACACACACACACACACACATACACACACACAAATGTTATGATGAATAGATATGGTTGAGCAACATTGTCCTCTTTCAACCTAAAGCAGCATTGCTAGGCCATTTCAAGGCTATCTACAAATGCCACTAATGATTTATCACCCTACACTGACATGTGAGGCTGTGCAAGGAGGAATTATGTGTCGCTGTGTGTTGTTTCAAGAGAGAATATTTTATTCATTTTTTTTTTCTAAATTAAACGTAGTGAAGGTCAAACCATGTGAGAATTTTGCAACTTCTGTGCTGGATGTTTCATTTTAAGATTTTTGTACGGAATATTTAGAATAAGGCAAGCATTTGCTAGCTAAGTATTTTTTTTTCTTTTTGTGCTGGTCGCACTCATTGATCCTTGTTATGTATATTTTAAAGTTCTTTAGGAAGACGCGGTCAGTCTATCGAGAGATTTAGAACAAAAACAAGTGACGAATTTAGAGCAGCAGATCATCGAGTTAAAGC
The DNA here is from genome assembly GCF_040938485.1 of Diadema antillarum. Lineage (NCBI taxonomy): Eukaryota > Metazoa > Echinodermata > Echinoidea > Diadematoida > Diadematidae > Diadema > Diadema antillarum. The sequence continues at coordinate 1,053,867 of NW_027271380.1, forward strand.
AACACAGGATACGGATACTCAATTAACAACCAAGACCAATATTCATGGAGATCATGCATCCGTAATTTTGGCCTGCACAAGAAAAGAGAAAAGAAGACCGCGGACATAAAGGCAGATATCATCAAGCTGGACGTGACCTTTGGACTTCATCAATAAGAGCGGACTGAGAAAACGCCTGGCCTTATCACACTTTCTCCTTCAGCCAATGAGGCTTCAGCGTTTACGCCACGTCAGCTTCCCATTATCGTCAAGTATAATCGCGCGGGTAGTCCCGCAGGATGAAGAAAGATATCGAAAATATGCAAGTAGTTTGAAGGAAAGGAAGTGGTCATTGTGTTAGACCACACCTTAAAACAGAAAAAAAAATACGGTCATCTGGTTGCCTTTTTATTGCCCATATGATGAATCAAAAATTCCTAATATGCCATGGTGAAAACCAGGGGGTGTTTCATCAACGCTTGTCAGCGCCGACAGTTGTCGGCGCTGACCAATTTCAGCAAATTCCTTGGTTTTGATTGGCTGAGATGCTCTGGTCACTGACTGTTACTATGGTGATTCAAGTTGTCAGCGCCGACAAACGTTGATGAAACACCCCCAGATGTGCATGCAGATGTGTGCCATGTTATTCAGAGACACAAATGTAGTCATGCTTTGTTTTTGTTTTTCTTTCTGTTTTTTTTTCAAATCTTCGTAACTTCGTTGTTTGGTATTTGGACATTAATTGAAAAAAGAAGCTTGTATTCATAAATATTTAATGAGAACACAAATTGTATGAAATATTGGAATATTTGGAGTATTTAAATGAAAAATCTTGGAATCGTTAAAGACACATTGTATATGTAATATAGTATGTTATGTAATACATGATTATAATAGTAATACCACTAATAACAATAATACAAATTAATCCAGCATCTAATGAATAAATGGTCTAGGCGGAAGCATGCACAAGATTCAAATTACAAAGTGAAACAGTCAAGGACATGAATGAAATAATAATGATAATCAGTTATTATAGTATATTGAATGAACATTTGGGGATCCTTAAAAATATGCAGATTCTGCAAAAAAGGGGTATTCAATAATCGTTATATTCACTTGTCTCATGTCATTTTGAATGCTCTTATGTTGCTCTTGGTATTACTTAAAAGAAACTTGAGGTTTTTAAGGAAATAATCGTGCATGATACAGATAATTTACGAATTTACAAAGGTATAGTATATACAGATAATATGCTTACTTTGATGATCATTCTACTCTATTGTTCGATTTCCTTGATCTCATAATACCAAGAATTCAATGGGATTTACAATCAATCATTGTTGATAGCATCAATCATGAGGCTCATATTTCTCTACATTCCTTATAGATACCTGAACAATTCCATGTCATTTGTTATTTTGTCAATTTAGTTTGCTGTTTTGTATTTGTTATTCTGATTAATTTTCAGTTTGTCTTCATAACCAAGAAATTAGAGAAATAGAAGAAAGGATACTCCAAGCAGTAGCCCTATGTAATGATCAACTTACTTGAAACCTTCAGAGAAATACCATCCCACTTCAGCAGTGAAATCATTATGTTATGCTTATGTCAGAAATGGTTATCAATGCTAAAGCTTTCCTGAATCCTGAAAGGCTTGAAGTGACATGATGATGCATATGCAAACTTACGAGAAGCTCATCTCATGGCGTATAAGGACAAACAAGATAAATAGAATGAAAATGAACTTACATGTGTTTTTCGAACTTGAATGGGTAACGTCTTCCCGTGATTTATACTCCCCGTGTTGTAGGGAAAAAAAAAAAACTTTTGACAGTGTGTGCGCTGTCTAGTTTGCAACAAGATGTGTGCTGTACTTTACAGTTCTGGTTTTCAAATTTCCTTTTTGACAACGCAAAGCGGGTGTGGTTTTGTCTCGTTTTCAATCTACAAAGCAAGTATACATAACATGTACATGTATTAGTGGCGGATCCAGGGGGAGCGTACCGGGCACCCCCACCCCCTTTATTTTTTGCCAAAACAAAAGAAATAATAAAAACAAAATGGTGGGGGGGGGGGGCGTGCGCTCCCCCCCCCCCTTAATTTGGTAAAGGCGCCCCTGTTGCGCACAATTTGTGATGGCAAAAAACAATTGTTGCGACATAAACTGTCGCCCCGTCAAAAATTGTCACCCCCGGCTCGGGTTGACCATACGTTTAATTTGTGACGCAGTTGGCGGCACAAATTGACGCCCCGTCTCAAATTATCGTCTGGGGACAATTTGTGATGCTTGTGCAGTTCCCAATTTTTGACCATGATGGCGACAATTTGTGATGGCAAAATGAAACGTAGCTGCACAAATTGTCGCCGGCCATGCACTGTGAATTGTGTAGTTGGGGTGGTTGCTCCGTTTTATGCTTTGGTGGGGTGGGTATGACTGGTAAGTTATGTGTGTGTGTGTGTGTGTGTGTGTGTGAGGAGGGGGGGGGGGGCTGCATGGTATGTGCTGTGTATGATTATTGTAGTAGGTGCGTATTACTGTAGTATGTGACATGTGTATGCGTTTGCGCATAGCTGTGTGTGTGCGTGCGTGTGTGTGTGTATGTGTTTGGAGTACGTGTATAATGATACAATACACCGTATGTGGAAACTGCGCATGTGAGGTGGTTGGTATAGTGGTAGTGGTTTGTTTGTCTGTGTGTATACGTGTGCCTGTATGCGTACGTGTGTCTGTTTGTGTGAGGAGCAGGCACTACTGTGGCAATGAAAATGCCTTCAACGTGTATGAGCACGTGTTTAGAGTTCACAGCGGCGTTGATTTCAAAATAGTATGGGTGTGTCAATTTCAGCAGTGAGGCGGGCTAGGAGAGAGAGACCGAGAGAAAAGGCATACGAGGAAGGTACCCTCCCTAAATGTTATTTGTCTGTATTCATTTTTTTTTTTTCACTGCAGTCATACTCTTCCATCAGTCGTAACTTCAAACTTCAACTTCCATATCACTATTCTTTGTCCCAGAATAAGTTTGGCATGCTTTATGCATGAACGAATAATTTCGACACGCCGTAAATAATTTCTCAATCGTTAGTTGATTTTAGCACAAACGAACTGCCATATGGGGGGGCCTATAAACCACCTATAAAACACTTTTTTGTGTGTTTTTCCTTGATATTTATTTATTTTATTCAAATCATTCATAAATCAACCCATTCTGGGTGTAACATGAACAAAAACGGTAAAAATGCAATTCAAAAGGCAAACAAATTCATTTGTCAATGTATACAACAAAATCTCACTTCAACATACATGTAGATAACTCGATTAATGAATAAACCCTACTAAAAATTTCTTCACGAGAAAGTTTTGACATGTACCAAACCTATATCCCTTGAATATATTGGATCATGTAACTCCTTCTCACTTACAAGGGAATATACATAAAAACAAAAACAAAAACAAAAACAAAAACAGAAGCAAACAAACAAATAGATTATACAAATCTAGAATGAAATTGTTCATAAAAAACCCAACCAACTCTTCCCCTCCCAACCGAAACAAATCTACATCTAAATCCTACCAATATCTGCCATACCATTTAGAACTATCCTTCTTCGAATCAAATCCCCATCCCACCAACCCCCGATTAACCAAAACCTAAATCATCCCACACCCACATTCACCCCCCCCCCCACACCACCCCCCACACACACACACACACACACACACACACACACACACACACACACACACACACACACACCCGAACTGATACCACCTTCCTTCCTGATGAAACGACTTCCCAATGTTGATACGTAAGACATAATGGACCGTATGCATAAAAGCAGCATCCGCCCGCACGCAAGCACCACTCCGAATTCAAATACAAATCCGTCAAACAAACTCATCAAACTCAAAGCTGCTGATAAATAATCAATATAAATTTAATGCCAGCAACAGCTTATCCCTCCCCACGCGCAGCCAAAACACATAATAAACACAATTCTTCCATAATATACAATAACACACATACACACACGCACACACGCACACACACACACGCACGAACGGACACTCAATCATCATATGCGCGCAAACATACACACTTCCTTGAAACCTCACCGTGACTTTTTACATGGTTTGTTTGCACGGATGTAGCCATGTAAAGTTATGATTTGGTATTTCAATGACTATGTCAAGAATGATATTACCTCCCAAAATATGCTTCGAGGGCGGGCGATAATTTTTGCCCTCAGACCTCATCATAAATTGTCGCCAGTTTCAGTCGCAACAGCGCCCATCTTTACGGAATTCCTGGATCCGCCCCTGTATAAATGATATATATATATATATATATATATATATATATATATATATATATATATATATATATATATATATATATATATATATATATATATATATATATATATACATACAAAGATGTATATACATATAGGCCTATATATGAAGAGCTTGCTTCCAAAAGGCGCTAAATCCATCATTTTCAATGGATTTAGCACCTTTTGGAAGCAAGCTCTTCATACATGTATGTATAATGATATACATATCAAAACTCTCTCTCTCTCTCTCTCTCTCTCTCGCAAATATAAACAACATAACACATAATTCCACATTGCGAAAACCCTCTCACTGAAATAATGTCTTTGATTCCACTCAAAGTGAACGCTTAATGAGACATATTTCTGGTAATAAAAGTTAATTAATTCAAATGTTATTTTAGTAAAATCTGTGTAATGTGAAGAGGGAGAAATTTAAGCGCATAGCCTTCGATCGAAAAAAAAACAACACATGATCGGTAATTAGACATATTTTTGGCGATAAAATTTACTTTCTTCAAACATCATTTTAGTAAAATCTGTGTAATATTAAGAAGGAGAAATTTAAGCGCATAGTCTTTGATAAAAAAATGAAATCCATATGAGTCAATATTTCATCACGGTTAATAAACATGAAAGGGGCTGGGATTCAAAATTTCAGTTAGATTACTGTGCAAGTGTGCGTGTCTGTGTGTGTGTGTGTGTGTTCGCGCATGTACACATGTATTTGTGTTGTCATTGTTTATTGTTGTATCGGCATTGTTGTTGTTGGTGGTGATGGTGGATACGAACAGTGGTTGACTGCACAAATTGTGTGCGTGTTTGTGAGTGAGATTGAAAAGCCTATGTTTTTATTAAAGGGATATCATACATCTGTTTTTCTAGTTCAAACATGGAAAAACGTAGCTTTGAAATCTGCAATTAGTCTCGTACGACCACGCTCTTAAATCACAAAAACAGGCAGAGAGATAAATAATATAGAAAAAAACACACCATAAGGAACTGTTAATGTATTCACTCTCCGTTTATTGCACTAAAATGGCAGTCAAAAGATCAGTGTTAGATTTAACACCACGGGTGTTAAAAACTAACACAAACCAATGTCAATACAGGACCACACCGACAGGTATAGAAAGTATGATGTGATGGGGGTGAAAAGTGTTCACCTGGCATTTCGTCGTGGTGTATTTGACACTGCAGCTGGGAATAATGTGACACTGCGTTGGTGTCTACGTGAAAAATCAAGTACTTTATCGTTTTTAATCTTTTGTCTTGTTGAAGTTCAAAATCAACAAGAAGAACAGAATTGATTACCTAATTTGAAAAGTTTTATATTTTTAAGTGATACCAGTGTGTGTTAATTTAACACCGCAAATGCGCATCGGAAATTTAGCACAAGCTCGGTGTTCCGTATTGAACACCCGACTTTTTGCAATGAAACATCACTAAATGTAAAATTTCGGCATCTCTCCTAGAGACAGTAGTATTTCAGGTTTACTTCAATTTCAGTTAAAGTATTTCAGTTGTTACCAGGTAAGCATGAAAAATTTAATTTTCTGCCACATGTGATAACTTTCCTGATGAAAGCCCACCCAAAAATAATTCATCTACGTCGCTTGTTGTCTAGAATATCGGCTAATGCTCGCCAATGCGTTGAAAACAGAAATGCGAGCGAAAAAAAAATGCGAGCTACTACTCCTTGACAAAGGAAGCCACAAATCCAGTATAGGTGATCGAACCGTCGGTCGTGAAGTCCACCAACATTCCATTATTGGTCGACATGATAGGATCCGGAATCTCCGAGCCACACAGCTTCTGCAGAACGTTCTTGTCACCGTCACTCACCTGCAAAAGGTGCATAGAAATAAAAAAATGCCGTTAGGCAATGTATACTAGCGTACCTGTGCAGCAACACGTGCGCGCACGCACGAAACTGTATATACCATTAAAGTTCAGAAGTTTTAGAGGTTTCAAGAGGTACTCTCAAAGTGCTATGCCATTTTGGGCATGTTATCGAAAACTTTTTCCTTGATATTTATTGATTCCATTCAAATCATTCATGAATCAACCCATTCTTGGTGTTTGTTTATTTTTTTGTTCATTGGTTTTATTTAATCACGGGGTTAAAAGCACTTAATCAGCCAAGAGGCTGTTTTTCAGAGAGACCTAAACAAAGTATTTGACATAACGCCACAACAACTGTATGATTTTAGGAAATACATGTTCTTTTCCTCTTTAGGATCAAAAAAGAAAAAAAATAAACAAACTACTAGTACATCATGTAGTTTAGTTTAGATACTTCCAGCTATGACATCATCGTCTCAAAAAGTTATGTATATGATTACAGCCGAGAGCAATGTTCAATGAAACCATATGAAAGAAAATATGCATTTTCGTCATGCTCATATTTTTTGTTCAAATCTTATTAAATGTCAATTGTGACTTGTCCGTTAGAATAGTAAAATACTCTTTCGGCAGTGGTCGAGTTTATCATTTACTTCAGTTCCTCTGCAAGAGAAGAAAAATGAAAATCTGTACCTGGACAGCATCGTAGCCACACGAGCTATGACTCTCCACATTGAACACACTGAAGCTGAGTGTCACAGTCTCGCCAGCTTCAGCCTGGATGGTGAAAGAGCAGTCCTCGTTGTTGTCGTAGTTACCGGGATAGTTTGGCGAAGTGAACTGTCCAGTCGCCTCGGTGAAAACATGACCGCATTCTGCAAAAGATTAACATTATGATATATATATATATATATATATATATATATATATATATATATATATAATGTGTGTGTGTGTGAGATAAACTGTTCCGCTGACTAATTGGTGAGTACAGCCTTGCAGTACATTTCGTGTAAACCAGCCACTCAACGAAGTGTCGGGATCAGAGTCCGACGATTCCGATTAGTGATGGTGGACTATCAGGTCAGTGTCAGACGTGTCGAGCGGTGATCCGATGAGGCAAGATCGTCCGATGAAGATCAAGTCTGACACCTAATAGTCAACCAAAGTCGGATTCGTCACACTGCAATCGGATACACTTCGGTAGGTGGCCGGAAGCAGGAAACGTTGCTTCCGATTAGTGACCTATGACAAAAAGTCTCTGTAGAACAAGGGTAGACATATATTTCGTCCGTTGGTATCGCTGCCATAAGACAGAAAACGATTTTTTTTTCCTTTCACGGATGCCTTTTATTAAAAGCAAAATAAAATGTATATTAATCTTCGATCATGACACACAATGCATTGACATTTATAGGGTAGGTCCATCCTGATATTATCCTGCTTTGTTTTAAAAAATCAAAGAAGTAGATCAGTAAAAATTTAGGTGAGAATTAGACACACACACACACACAACACACACACACACACACACACAAAAGTTTTGAACCGTTAAAGTTCAGAGAGCAAGAAAAAGTTGCAACTCTGTGTGACATAGATGTTGAGCAGCTCGCCATTCTATTTTGAACACAAAATGTCACCAATTTTCATTTTTCTCACGAGAACAAAAAATGAAGAGTTTGTTCGCAAAAACCGATAAGTCTATATTTGCCAAATGGAGATATTTGCGATTAACGGTCAAGAAAAATAAAGAGAATAATAAGAAAATTTTTGCTTCTTTTGACCATAACTTCAAAAATGTACCTTTATATGTAGTGACCAATATATCATTTAAAAGGTATTATTTTGTACTTTATGACAAAGACCGTACTTCAAAATCTTCAAAAATGGACTTATCGGTTTTTGCGAACAAAATCTTCAAATTTTCTTCAGATCTGTTCTTGGTACACAATTAGAATAATCCGTTTTTGCATGTTCTTCTCAGCAGATAAGTTCTGTCTGTGCCAAAAATATTTGAGGAAATGAAAATTAGTGAAATTTTGTGTACAAAACAAATGGAGAGCTGCTCGCGACCTACGTCTAACAAAGTTACCAACTCGTCTTTCCACTCTCTAAACTTTATCAGTTCATAACTTTTTGTGTATCTGATTTTCCCCCAGAATTTTCACATATCTACATCTCTGATTGTTTGTTTTGTTTTCAAACAAAGCAATATAATTTTAGGATGTACCATCCCTTTAACTCTTGCCGTTCGTCTTTTCGCATTGTCATGCTTGTTTATGGTGTTACATAATTATTGTTCATTCCAAGTATCGCCCATATAGTTACGTCATCATCTTTTGAAGGGACAAGTTTAGATTTTTGTCATGTGATAGTGATGTTTGTATCTTCCTTTGATATCGATCACATTGTTTGCACACGGTCAACGTCAAAAATTTATAAGATTTTATAACTGAAATTAAACATGAAACACGTTTAGACGAAACGTCATTATTTTGAAATCCCAACGATTCAAAAGACTTTCTCGGGAGATGGAGAGAGGGCGCCTTCGTAAACGTTAGAAATTCGATTACACACACACACACACACACACACACACACACACACACAAACCACACATACAGAATTACTTACTTGGATTTTGTTTGTTTCTTTATTTTTTTCTGTTTTCGTTTGTTCGTTTGTTTTTCTCTTTGTTATGTGAGTGTTATTGTTGTTATGTTTTTTTTCCTGAAGCTCACCCACAGTCTCAGGAGGTGTCCCAGCTTCACCAGTGACGTAGGATGCGGAGAAGCCAGAGTAGGTCAGCGAGGAATCGGTCTTGAATCGAATGAGCATCGACTGGCTGTACCCGGTCACAATCCCGGGACTGTTGGTACCGCACCACTCACCAAGGAGATTGTCCGAGGATGAAGCGCCGTCATAGATCTTAAATAAATAATATATTATAATCATACTGATATCAAGGATGATAGAAATCATACTCACAGGGGCGGATCCAGGGAGGACCGCAACCGGCGCACGCCCCCCCCCCCCCCCCACCCCTTTATTTTCTGTTGAAACAAAAGAAATAAAAAGAAAAAGATGGGGGAGGGGTGCGTGCGCCCCCTTTAATTTTGTAAACCCACCCCCTCTTTACGGAATTCCTGGATCCGCCCCTGTACTCATATCATCATTATTATCATAATCATCATAATCATCATTACTTTTAGGAGTAGTAGTCTCATCATCATGCATATTATCATCATTAGTTTCACTGTCACCTTTATTATCTCAGTATAAATCCTTCTTTACATCATGATCATCATATTGTTTTTGTGGTCTTTAATTTTCATCTTTAAGCTCCTTTTTTGATCACCATATTGTTTTTATAATTTTCATTTTAAATCTTTATTTCAATTATTATCATCACATTATTTTTGTGATTTTCGTGTTACATGTCTATCTTCATCATCATTTGTGAGCCACATAGATGTTCCTAACATTCAATTTGAAATACAGTACGTGTAAAACAGCGTATCCAGGCAATTACCCCCAGAGGGCAATTACCCCCCCCCCCCCCCCCGCTAAATACTGGTTAGTGGTAAAGTTAGAGTAAAGATTAGGGTTAGGGTTAGGGTTAGGGTTAGGAGTTTCGGTTAGGGTTAGGATTAGGAGTAGGGCCAGGGAAGGGTCCGGGGTAACTGCCCAGGGGGTAATTGCCCTAGACCCGTTAAACAGTACATGTAATGCACTTTTTTAATGGACACCTTACAGATTCAATTTGAATGCTCCAATTGCGAACTTATTGCTTACGTGCGAATTTGATTATTAGGAATGAGCTGGCGACAGGTTGAGACGAAGTTGAATAGCCATTGCCGAAAATGTATGCGCATTTAAAGAATTAGAATGCGCAAATGCGAAATCGGTTGCCGCGTTATTTAATTTGAATGACGAAAAACGATTGTTAATGACGGTATTTCGATGCATGAACGTACTGTAGTTGAATATGTGACCGTGCACCTCAAAACGAACATAAAGTCGCACACACTGATTTTGCGTGAGGACTGAAAATAAGTGAAATGGGTCAACCTAGCCAAACTTGACTTTTTCATATTTTCTGAAGGAGCAGGTCTTCTTTTACATCATGCAAAATTTGGTATCATAAAACGGGCAGCAAAGTGTGTTTTTTTAGCAGTTTATCTCGAACATTTTTGGTAGAATAGTGTGATTACATGTGTCTAATTAGAATCCCTTTTTCATTTCTGAAAAACCTTGTCCACACTCTTCACGTTCAACTCTAATAACTTTTGAAAGGATAGTGCTACTGCTTTGAAAGTTGGCATTTATTATGGACAGAATGTGTTAATGAGGCATGCTTAATTTCAGTTTAATCTGATAATCCCTTCATTGTTGTTACTCTGGTGGTTTACTTCCTGTTTTTTGTCCCATTCATCCCACAGCCAGCACGGTTTGGTAAAGATTAAGCGCTTGAATAGACACTGTACTTCAGAGCCTCTTTTCTCAGTTCACACTTTTCCTGAGTTTGTGCTTTCTTTCCAATATTTAGATAGGTTAGGAGAGTCCATTTGATTTGAGTTACACATCATTTTAAAGCTTAAAGTCTGCTCTTTCAGAATATGGTCTTAACTAAAAATTCATGTCTGGCGACTTTTTGTTTGTTTTGAGGTGCATGGTCACATATGAAATTGAATATGAAACTGAATGACAATACAATGAAATTTGCTAGGAAAACTTATATTTAAATCGTTTTCTTTGTTGCTCAGTAGATTCATTCTCAAATATCTAAGGTTGATGAATTTGTACAATACTGTTTTTGCATTAAAACTCTTCATAACTGTAAATATATCATAATATTTATCATGTTTGTGTTTATGCGTGTGTGGCTGTGTGTAAATGTGTCTGTTTGAGACATACCGTGAGTGAATCATATGAGCAGGATGAAGAGCTCTCGAGATTGAAATCGTCGAAAGTGACTGTAACGGCCTTTCCGTCACCGGTAACAACAAGGTAGTCGCACGTCAGACTGTTTTCGTAGTTGTTGGGATAATTTGGGCTGGTGAAGGAACCCGATGACTCGTTGAAATATCCGCCGCATCCTGCTGGTGCTACGGAACAAAAGTACAGGTTAAAACGATAAAAGGGAGAAATCAAATTGAGCTATATTTGTCAAGTTGGGCTACTTTTCTTTTTCTGTTGTTTTGTTGCTTTTGAATATTGAACAAATCAACTTTCTATGTATCGTAAGAACATGAAAGCAACAAAATGACGCGACTCAGGCAAGATACTGTACAAGATATGTTTCAACATTATTCAAATCCGAAAAAGACATAATTGTATATTAAACCGTAAACAAGGATGAAGAGAACGAAAAGACACATTTCACTAAGAACAACAACAAAAAGAGAAAATAAGATGGAATGATCGCTTGGCATAAAAATCTGACAGCTCACACTTTTTAACGAACCCTTCCGGAAAAAAAAAACCACCTCAAAACACATTGATAGATCCCAAGAAAGTAGATATCACTTATCAAACCAATGTACAAATTCAATACATGAACATAAACATGACAGTCAGTGCACTATTTAAAGAGTTTCCTTCCACACGCTGCTTAATCCATTTTTCATCAAATTGAACTTTTTGACAAAAATGTATTCATCTTTCGTAGTCCCCTATGGCAAACTTTTGGTCAAGGTATTGAAATTCTTGAGAGAAAATGGAGAAATCAGGCAATGAAAACTGAGTTTTGCTCCAAACTGTGCTAAATCCAGCAGGATCTAATCAAAAACCAACGTGCATACTTGGCCGCACTTTGACCCCAGACTAAGGCCAGGCTGGCTATAGCTTTCCTGCCTATGTAGTTTTCCAGATGACCCACATATTACTTCATTGTTAGCTGTAAAAACGTTCACTTCTATGCATCCATAGTCTTCGGAGAGATATGCAGAGAAAACAGGAGAGAAGAATATGTAGAGATATCAAATCATCCCTGAAAAAATACACAAAGTCACAGAAACTATATAGTCACTAAAATAAAATTTACGTGTTTTACATCACTGCGCTAAAATATTTGTTCAAGAAGGTGCTAAATTCACAAAATCAAATGAAATATTAATTCTTTAAAAAGCAGTATAGATACGAAGATTTAGTGAGGCACATTTTCTTTATCCAAATATGGGTTACTATTGTGGGACATAAAGTCATTGCACAAAAACACTCAGAAGCGTGTGAAATAAAAGTCCAGATATTTCTCCTAACCATGTGGATTTCGTACCTTTTGGAAAGGAGCTGTTCATTTGACTAACAGGCACATTTGTATCAAATTAGTAGCATAGATTTGGGTAGCAATAAATAATACGCACCGCAGACAATGAGAATCACAAAGAAAATGTGGCAAATAATACTTGAACTTGTTTCCGGTCGACTCCAAAATTAATGATTTTATTGATTTAAATCACATTTTCTTGTTCACGGGATCTTATAAAAATAATTGAAAAAAAAAGACTTTGAAAGTAAAGTAATCCGAAAGTTAGCACAAAACACAAACACACACAAAAAGAAACTGTTCTGTTTTCATCCTAAGTCATCGCCTAGTATATAGGCCAATCATAAGAGCATTATCAATTGCTCAATTTGTCTGCCAGATGAGGATTATTATTTATATTAGTAAAATAATTTCGCATAATATTGGTATTATCAATACACTTAAATCTTATATCCCAATGTCTTCTTTGTTGACGTTGTATTTGTCATTAATATTACCTTATCTTAATTATGGAATTTTAGCATGGGGTAGTGCCCATCAAACTTTATTAGATAAACTATTGTTATTACACACACAAAAAGGCACTTCGTATTATTTGTAACGTTTCAGCACGTTCCCATGCAGAGCCATTATTCGTGAAATATAAGATTTTAAAAATTAAAGATTTGTTTTAGTGAAGAGCAAGACGACTTTGTTCGCAAAAACCGATAAGTCTCTGTCATAAAGTACAAAATAATACCTTTTACATGATATATTGGTCACTAAATATAAAGGTACATTTTTGAAGTTATGGTCAAAAGAAGCAAAATTGTTCTTATTATTCTCCTTATTTTTCTTGACCTCTAATCGCAAATATCTCCATTTGGCAAAAATGGAATTATCGGTTTTTGCGAACAAGCTCTTCTTTTCTTTCAGCTGGGTCAGTTTATGTTTAATTATAACACAAATGCACTTCCCAGCATCTTTAATTCAATGTTTCCAAGAAATCAATTCTTTCATAATTATCCCACCAGGCGATCTAATGATTTTCATTTACCCCTTCTGAGAAACTTATTGGCGCAAAATACATTTATTTACACTGGCCCTAGATTCTGGAATTCTTTAAGCTGTGATATAAAAAACTCTTTATCTTTGAATTCGTTTAAGCGTAAGTTGAAACTTTTTTTGTTGTATTCATACTAAGATATATACTATTCATTACTTAGCTGGTCTCTACAACCTAAGGGTTCATCGTCAATCATTGAATTCATCATTGTGTATTTTTTTTTACATTATCTTATTTGTACAAACTTTGCTCAGCTGCTCGAGCTTCGAAGCACCTCAATTCCCTCTTTCGATCCCGATGTTCAGCGTGTTGGCTCTTCCTTTCATGTTTCTTTTTCTCTCTTTCCTTTCTGTCCATTATTCTTTTGTGCTTTATTACTTTCAATGGTATACCCTTCTGTCAAGTCATGTAATGTCGTGTGTTTCTCCTGTCTTAATCTGTCCTGTCTTTGTAAACAAAATTAATATGTTCACATGAAGAATCCTTTGAGTGGTCCACAATTTACAAGTATGCTTTTCAGTGGACCTCTCAATTCTTTGCTCTTTTTTTTCTCCAGACATAAGTTTGTATTTTGCCGGTATGCATGTATAATTTTGTATGTGTTAACTATTATCTACCATGTAAAGTCGAATACATGCCCATGTTATATCTTCTAATTCATTTCGTGTTATGTTTGCCGAAAAGAAAGAAAGAATGAAATAAATGAAATGAATGAATGAATGAACATGGATAGACTGTAAATGTAGCCCACAATGACCCTACTATCTGCCCACAACCTCCCTCCTCTCCCCCCCCCCCCCCCCCACACACACACATTTACTAACACGCTTACAGGCCATCAAAATTCACAAAAAAAGACAAAACAAAAATCACACTAAAACAAATAAACAAACGTATACCACTTGGCGCACATTGAAACAAACTGGAAACTCGATCGTTCGGCGTTTACTGATTCTTACGGGGATTGGTTGGAATGGGGGCATAGGGATCAGTAATGAATCCTCCCCCGGCGTCCCCTTCGCCAATGTACAGGAGGAGATCTGGAGAGCCGGTTTGCAAGTCGCCGATTCCAGCGTTGCCATTCGCCTTCAACTGCAGCTTTTCTCTCACTTCCTGTGGGGTCAACTCGGGTTCAATGCCAAGAAGAACTGCAGCAGCGCCTGAAAAAAAAGGAAAATGTTGATCACTTAATAATTCCATGGAGCCCTGATTAAATTGCTGGGTTTTTTCCTTTTTTCCTTTATTTTTATTTTGTTATTTTGTTATTTTTTTTTTTTTTTTGCTGTACATTGAAATGGATTTGGATATCAAAATGATGACACGGGAAATGCGCAGAGAAACGTGTAGAAAAATTCAAGAGTTGAAGATTATGAGATCAGAATAAAAAGGTTTTGGCAAACGTACACTTATTCAAAATTAATACAAATGGCCAATTGAAAAACAGAAGCGTTTTACCATTTTAGGGCCTAGATATTTTTCTCGATGTTCTTATTATTTGAAGGCTTATCAACAGTAGATGTGGAAATAGATACATTTACGTATAGGTATAAATTATAATGTATGTACAATTTTTATGTGGTATGTATGTATGTATGCGTAATTATATGATCGAAAGAACACAAAAAGAATAATCAGTTAAACTGATTCATTAATTTTCCTTTTTTGACAAACTCTTTTTTTTCAAAGATTTAGATAAAATGCAAAGTTCGATAGCTATGTAAGGATAAAACATTGCTCCCAAAAATCCCCCAAGAATGTCTTAATGACTCGAAATAAAACCGTGTTTGCTTTCGTTGCGATTTGTTTGTCCAGAACTCTCTCTTCCATTTTCTTTGTTCTAACCTATTCAAGTCCCTTTCTAACTTGACTATACAGTTATGTCAATATCGAAATCAACTTTCTGAGGGAGGAGAGGTGGTATTCTGTGGTAGAGTAAAAGAAAGCACGACATGATTATATTAGTTTCATATCGTTGAAGGAGAGTTGGAGAACAACGAATCTAGGCTTGGCTAACCTGCCACGTGGGGGCATGCCATGGAAGTGCCACTGATGGTATTGGTAGCAGTGTCCGAGTCATACCAAGCGGAGGTGATGGAGACTCCGGGGGCAAAAATATCGACGCAATATCCGTAGTTTGAAAAGTAGGCGCGCACGTCCTCAGCGTCTGTGGCGCCAACACTGATGGCCTGCGACAGAATGATAGCATTGCATCGTCCAATATGAATATCACGTGATTGTGAACGTTGCCACCCTTTCTTCAGGCTCGGACATTCATCTCTATGGGTGGTATCTGGATATTTCATAGGCTAATCGCGAACGCGCCCCGCCATCTTTCCGCGCACATCGCTCATACATTTTGGCCCGAATTCACGAAGGTGGTACAAATGAAACCATGGTTTAAACCATGGACAAAAACCATGGAGCGCCAAGTGTCGCGCGGAATATTTCGTCGACAAAACGACCGTTTTGTTAACAAAATTATCATTTCGTGGACGAAATGTTCATTTAGTTACAGAATGTTGTTATTTCGTTACAAAATAATCATTTCATCGACGAAATGATTGATTTCGTAACAAATATTCCGTGCGACACTTGGCGCTCCACGGTTTTTGTCCATGGTTTAAACCATGGTTTCATTTGTACCACCTTCGTGAATTCGGGCCTTTGTGTACGGAGGTCACGAGATATGTATTGTGATCTCAGTGACAATCTCTGCCAGAAAAAGTGTGCAATACCCATAGAGTTTGCCTGGTAAGATGGCGTCGCAACGACTCCAATTGATTGTACAGCGTGAATGGGCCAAATGAGGTATCCAGATACCTCCTACAGAGATCAATGGGAAAAGAATGGACAAGTACCTCAATGAATCCGTCACTCTCATTATGTCCCAGCTCAATTAAACTTCTACCATCATTTTCTTGGATTTTAGGCTATCTATCTAAGTCGACTTGAACAAGAAGTGGCTTTCACTTAAAAAAAAAAAGTGACTCAAACGTAATCAGTGTGTTTCAAGAATTCACGACCTGCACAGGAATAGTAATTTCAATGACAGAAACAGCAATAATATGAGTGAAAAGAACAATGAAGACAACTTAGATCATTTGTTATTGGTGCCACTATCATCGGCATATGATTATGTTTAATCATAATGAATTATCTTCATCACTATCATCATTATCATAATAAACATTGAATATTATTAGTGTTGTTATTATTAGTATTATCATTATAATTACTACCATTATTGTCGCTGTTATGATTATGATGTTGATGATGATTATCATTATTGTTATTATTGTTATTATTATCATCATCATTATGAAGCATCTCGTCGTGTATGCTATGTTTAATGCCAGGTCCAACCTTTAGACATAGTATAGGGCATAACAGCTAGAGGGGATGTAAAATAAGAGTCTAAATCGGATGTTATATAGAGAAAAATATCGGTTTAAACGCCTATGGGCTACAGTGGAATACCCGCGGAGCTGAACAAGCCTTTCTGTAACCTCGATAAAGCATTATCCTGCTTGGTATTGTATAGTTATTGTTATCATCATCATCGTTATCATCAGTGCCATAAATTTTGTCCTTGAAAAGTCACCGGTGCAGCTCTAGCTGGAGAGTAGTTACAGGCATCAGCGTCGTCGTTGCCGGCTGCGACCGCTACGGTGATTCCCGCGTCGACCATGTAGGCAATGGCGTCGTCCGTAGTCTGGCTCGCCCCACCACCGAGGGAGAGAGAGGCAACCGATGTTCTTACATGGTTGTTCGCAACCCACTCACAGCCTGCGAATGTGTGTGTGTGTGTGGGGGGGGGGGGTATGCGGAGAAAGAAATCATGAGAATGATGATCAAGGTGTTTGATTATGGTGTCAGCAATAATCATAGTATACTGTAGTTGAAGTAGAAATCACAATTGCAATAATAAAGAGAAAGATTACTACTATTAGGCCTACTACTACAATACCACGAATAATGCTAATAAATTACCACGATAGTACTACTACTAATAAAATATCGATAATAACAATAATGGTAACATAGATAACAATGTGAATCCTGTGGGCAAGGACCTTGTAATGCCGGAGAAGAAAACAACATTTTTGATAACGTTGGTATAATTCGTGGGTACTCAATTGTGGCTTGTGACGATCAAGTGTCGTTGTATGCGGTGGAATACCTCTCTGTACCAATGATATCAGGCTTATATCAGGATATAAGGCTTCCTCCAGATAGACGAACAGTCAAAAAAAGAAGGAAAGCTAGCAAGAATTCGTTTGGAGAAAAGTTATCGTGAACTGCATGTCAACTAACCCTCGACTACATCTGCAGTCGAGCCAGAGCCGTAACAGTTCAGAACACGGACTCCAAAGATTCTCGTGCCGCTCGCAACGCCGTAAACAGTTCCGCCGACAGTTCCGGAACAGTGGGTTCCATGTCCGTTGCAGTCGACACCCTGCACATAGATTTGATTTCATTTAATTTGTTGATTCTGTATCATTAGCAATGTGCATTTCAGTGAGATTTAGAATGAGAAAACCTGGGGGGTTTTTTAATCATAGAAGAATTAGACGTATTATAGAGTTTAATAACCTTTTGAAAGGCAAATCTTTCATTCAAATATTTATCTACAATATTCACACACACACACCGATATATAAAACGATGAAGAGTATGACGATTTACAAATTCTCGGGATACCCATCGAAGAATCAAATGAATGTCTTTGGAACGTGATCTCCTTGAGTAGCTTTATGTAAGCCTGCAATACGTTTATGATCACAAAAAAAAATCTCTATCTCTCTTTAGGGAGGAGGGGTTGACAGGAAGATTTTCAGATAGGTATGATAAATGGAGAATGTGTCAGGCAAAATTAAGTTTTGTTGTGCTTTTACTTTTACTTACGTCTCCACCAAGAGCGTCATAACCGATTTGCGCTCGTCCTCCGAAGTCCTGGTGGGCAGCGTTGATTCCGGTGTCAATAACGTACACGTCAACGTCAGACCCATCACCTATTGGATTGAACTCGTCGTTGAGAGGGAGCGAGATTTGGTCGACACGGTCGAGACCCCACGACGCGACCGAGGAGGCTCGCACGATTCCGTCTTCTTCGATGTACTCTACGAGGCCGGAGCTTCGCAGCTGCTCAAAGATAATGGATTGACGTTCTCCGTGACGTTTAAGTTTTTCACTATCAGAACATGCTCCTGACCCAAATTCGTGATTTAACGTTGGGAAACACATGCTTGACACTTACGTCACACACACACACACACACACACACATACCTGGGCTAAATCATCGTCAGTGATATTGCTTGGACATCGTTCGTTAACATTACCTCGTTTTAGTGGGAGAAAATCGTGATTCGTAAGCAATGCCAATAAAAGAGGTCCGTCTTTGAAATTAAGAATTTAACTTTGACAATGAATTAATACGGTCAACTTTTTGAAATGAGTTGAACTGAACTGAATTTATTTCATTCCCATCCACAAAATGCATCTTTCATACAGACATATATCACAGACCGATATGCAAAGGACAAACGAAATACCATGTTTTTTTTTTTCCTAGAACTGAAAATGAGCAATTTGACCCAAAAAAAAGAAGGAAAAATAAACTTTGGTACGAGTTGGTAATAAGGATGGAAATGGAGGGATCCACCAAAAAGCTTGATTGTAATAAAGAGGAATTCCAGTCCAGTTACAAGTTAGTCTGGTAAGAACGAGTAAAATCTTACGAGTGTACAACAGTGAAAATTTGATCAAAATCGGATAAAAATTATGTGACTTCTCGTGCAGTTGATTTGAATATGCAAATGAGTGAGGTGATGATGTCACCACCTCACAATTTTTCATTGATCATGTACACACACACACACAAAAAGAAAATGACGAAAATTCAATGTTTCTGTTATTCATTGTTATTGAAGCTTAAAACATGATGTCATTCCTGGTTGAATAATTCAGAGTAATGATCAGTTAGATATATCAGGCAATGAGACTATGGGCATGATGGAGCGTAATTGCGTTTGAATGAAAAACTTGAAATTTAGAGTGTTTATGTACAAACTATATGGCAAGTAGTGAGGGGATGATATCATCACTTCACTACTTGAATATTCATATTGACTGTTCAAGAACTGTTTCCTGAAAAAAAACAAAACACTCCTTCTTTCAGAGAACTTTCAACTGCACTTGAATTCCCCTTTAAAGACGTTGACTTCTCATGAAAAAAAAGGAACAAATATAAAGCGCAGGTAACAAACACATTATCGATATATTCGGAGACTCGTCGTGTGTGATGGTATTGCTTGCATACGATTTGAAACAAAATTAATGAAATAGTGTTACACCATATCGTGTTTTGTTGTGTTTATTATTTTTTTTAGACGGAGACATTGTACACATGTGGTTGTTTTTTTTTTCAAGCATTGTAATCCACTTACATATGTAACCATGTCGTTGGTGAGTTCCGCTGCAAAGCCGTTAAACACTGTTCTGTACTTGTGTATTATTCTGACGTCACCGAGTGAAGCGATGGTAGACTCCAGGCTTTTCCCGGCCTGCGAGATAAAATAAAAAGGAATCGACATTGAACACCACTGCGGTTGCAAGTGAAATAATTGTTGAACTTTGCTGACAGAATTGCACAATAATTTAAAGAAAATGATAATGGGCAAGTGATGGGTGGGGGCAATGAAGCATATGTACTACTTCCAATAACACTTTATGTTGTTACTTTCAAAGGATATCAATAAAGATATATCACCAACATAGATTATTTTTCAAACTTTACATTCATTGTGTTCTCTCAATTATAGTGCACATTTAGTATGAAATTAGTTTGCATGTTTACCTTTACATTATGTTCCCTTACTCAGGAATGAAATAGGATTCCTTTTGCGTCATATTTCGCCAACATTCTATTTATTTGTTTGTTTTTCATATTCTATTGATAATGGATAATGAAATACAGACCTCAAAAATGAATCAGTAGATAAATAAGTAAAATAATAAATAAACAAATAAATCGTTTTTATTTACATTACTGGAAAAGGGGGAACTGTAAAATTTAGTAAATCCCGTGCGAACTCAAAGATTTCACACTCTTTGAAAGCACTGAATCCGCCATTTCCCATTGAACTTGTTATTTTTCCAATAGCTTCACTTTCAGTTTTGATGCAACGTCAGCGACAATGCTACGCCGTGTGGAACAATACAAAAATTTGATCTGAATTTGATCTGAAAACATTTTTAATGTTTTAAGCATTTCTTAAAACGTTCGAGGGGCACATTAAGGATTTAGGCCCAACATCCGAGATATAGGCGGAAGTATTAAGTTCGCCCTGTTTGATACACTGCTTCCAATCTCGTCATAATGATTGGACCTGATAATCTTTATTTGAACAGGGGTAGAAACGAAAAGCAAAATACAGAGTACCATGCAACACAATTTCGATTAAAAAGTCACTGTTACACATTGTGGTCGGTCGATTTCAAACATGTTCAAACTGACTGAGTGGAATAATGATGTTTATATGCAAGAAAAAAAAGGACACTACATACATACTCTATCGCACAGCAGTTTTTTTTTTTCTTTTTTTGGAAGATAGCATGCTACCATTGTCAAACGCTCATTTATCTCATTTGATCATGCTCATAACATTTTTACCGATTAGCTTATGCCAACATTACGGTGTGTGGGCAATACTGAGTATGATAAATCCTTATCATAGTTCATTATTTACATAATATGTTAGAATTGGGGGTTTGTGGGACAATGGTGCTCATGTGGTTGTTGTTGTTTTTTTTTTTTTTAAACTGACCAAAAAAAAAAAAAAAACACCACAAAGAATCGTTATATAAACAGTAGGTAAATCATAAATGATTATGTAATGATATATATTAAACACTATAAATCATTACAAAAAAAAAATCCGGAAAGATCGAATAATAATGAACCCAGGATATTGCTCGACCTTGCTGACCTAGGAAAACGATTATTAATTTCTACTTAGTACCCCAAGTTTTCCCTGGTAGTGTCTGAATTGAACATTGATTCTTTTTCAGGATTAATTCGACGTATTGTCAATAAGCATGTATTTCAACATGGTCAACGCGTAATTGAACAGCTAACATTGCAACTCATGGTAATAAACCAATCAATAAGTTTAGCTCATTTCAATTCAAATCTGCTCAGTTCTCTCAGAACAGTAAAACAATAAATAAGCTGACACACACTTGAATTCGTATATTCGGTCAATCGGTACTCATGATAAAGACTAAATACAACAATAAAAATGATGTAACATATTGACCATCCTCACATTTTGAGAAGAAAAAGCACAAAATATCAATTAAACATTTTTATGAAACATGCAATTGTGTTGTCTCTCGAATTCTCCAAAATTAATATAAAAATTAATTTTATGCAAAAAAAAACAGTTTTGGAATGCACAGGACTTACAGGAAGTGTTTATATTCTTAGACCCCGTATTATGACACAGATACACAAAGTCATAAACACACACACGCACACACACACACACACACACACACACAGAAACGAAAACCAAAAACATGCACACATAAAAAAAAACACGTTTTGATTGAACAATCGTTCAATTATATCGTAATAATACGATTTTTGCCTCACTTTCATCGAGTCTTATTTGACCATAATAATTGCTTTCTGATAACTAATACGCTCGGGTGCTAAAAGCACCTTGACATAGAGGGCTTGATACTTTTTTGTATTATTATGTTTTACTTTCAAACTCACAGCGATAAGATCTTCCATCTTACATCGTTCTGAGCGTATTTCTCACCTTGAGTTTGACCAAATACCGTCCTGGGATACGGTCTTTGTGGGTATGTAGAGGAGCGAGTTCGGCCGTGGCCAATGCGGCCAACAGGAGTATAATGAATCCTTTCATGTCTATTTGGAGGAAAACATTATGAAAGGACTTATGAGCTTGTAAAAACAGAATGAATATACAATAAAACAAAAAGATGTGAAGTTATACATTATGTGTGTATTATACATGTGTGTATTATACATGTATACTCTCTCTATAATATATATATATATATATATATATATATATATATATATATTTATATATCCCTTCCCCCCCCCCCAAAAAAAAAAAAAAATACAATCGGACTTTTCGCATTGATAACTTTCAAAATAATTAAACAATCTAAATGTTCATTCAGGGTATAAAACTATAAATTGTTACCTACATCTTGCAAAATACCCCACTCAATTTGGTTTAATGGTCACGGAGAAATGTGGATCTTCGTAATGCATGTCATGGATCTATTTCTCCCAGGTTTAGCACTTGGATGCTCTTAGCATCCATATGAATGAAAATATTTTGCTCACAACTGACAAGGCAACCAACAAATGAATTCAGATTTTGTGCATAACATTAGATCAATATGTGAGTATACAAATTTAATGTAAATATTGCTGTCATGATCATCTTGATGAAAAAAGAGAGAGGAAAAAAAAAAGAAAACAGAAAACAGAAAGCCAAAAAAGATCCTTTTTGATGTAATCCATTTTTCATTTCCCTAGTTGAAAATGAAAAGAAACAAGCAGTCACTTTTTCAAAAGAGATTTTTGTCAGAGAACACAATGAACAACTTGGTATTTGTAAGGCGTGAACACAATGGACAAAGCATCTCCTTACAAAACTTGGAAGGGACTTGGGAAGGGACTTCTGACATGCTTTACAAAGAACCCGATTTTCTCTGTGACACCTGAAGCAAGTCGAATAGGGTTTTCTGCAGGATGTAGGTAATAAGTCATAATTTCATACTCTAATTGCATATTGATTGATTCACTATCTTTAAGGTTATCGTTGCAGAAATTTCGATTGTATTTTTTCGGGGGGGGACATAAAGATTATGGTAAACAGATAAATGTATATTTCATATGTATATATATATATATATATATATATATATATACATATATATAATATTATATATATATATATATCATATATCATATCATATATCATCAAACAGTTAAGCGCCACATATAAAACACTCTGAAGTGAGTCCTTAGTCAGATAGAGCCAAATAAAACCTTTCCAATTATGTTTCAGATGTTGCTTCACAAGAATGTGTTTGAAGTTAATGAATAAAATATCCTGTATTTTGTTTTATTTTCTTTGGGTTTTTAAGCATGTTTATCATCTCAAATTGACAAGAACGGAGATAACTTGTTTTGCAATTAAACTCTTTATAAATGCAAATCAAAGAAAGCAATTTTCATATATTGCTCGTCTGGTGTCTTGTTTTCTTCTAATTGTCGGTGCGTCTTCGTCGTCAGTAAGTTTTCGTTTGAACCTTCCTGTTTTTCGCTTTCAATAAGTCGACACGCTTTGTATTCTTTAGTTGTCGTATAAATTAGATTGCATTACGATATCCAACTTGTCAGCACTTTATCATGTTTATTCGTTCGAAAAAAAAATAGAGCGAATTGCATCAGAATACTGCTGAATGAAACGTGGCAGAACAAACAAAAGACAATTAAACAAACAAAGAATCAAACACAGCTGCACAAGCAGCACAATAGTCATGTTCCCTGCGAAGCCATTTAACGTAGGATTTGAAAAGAATATCACATGAAAGGGTTAGAGTCCTAAAATGTTCATATTTCAAGCACGATCTTGGTTCCAACAAGGAGTAGCCATAGCACTTTCTGTCCCAAACCGACCCACGTATAGATAACAAGTAGAAAGTTTATAGGAAGAGAAGAACGAAAATGCAAGAGAGCAGTCAATAAAAAAGAAATATGAAGCTGTTTAGCAGTTAGATCAAGATTGATTGATTTAACAAGTTACTCATAATATTTTTAATTGTTTCTTCTTTTTTGTCCGTACTAAATAAAATGTTGTATGTGAATTTTTATGTACACGCTGTATGTCAAGTGAACACGTTTGAATGTCAGCTGCGCTGAAAAGCCCATTTGCCCTATCGTAGGAAATAACTGAATATGAATAAATAACTTATTTTTACGAGTATCACATCTATCATGATGGCCATTATATCTTAATGGCTGAGCGAATCTAAAAGTTTTGCACTAAAAAATGGCAAAAATTAACAATTTCCACGACATTTCTTTACAAAGATATCGGTTGTCTAATTTTGATAAAGAGAATGAATTTAAAACTTGCATAGACCAATTGGTAGAACCTGATCAAGGGTTGCTGTTAAAAAGAGAGCAAGCTTTGGTAGTTTAACAACTTCCTCTCCAAATAGACAAGATATCAAAAACAGTAGGGCCATCCCAACCGCATTTTCATGTATTTTTTTCTATTTTTCAATGTTGTAAATTACACTGTATTTTTTTTTGCGGAAAAAAATCAATCAATTAATCACAAACAGTATTGACAAATGTGATTGTGAGGTTACCATCAAATAGATCATTAATAAATCTTTCCAACAAACAGCATTCGTTAGATAAGAAATATTTTAAAGATATCATTAGAATTACTTTATCTACTTATTTTCTTTGATTGCCAACAGATCACATCTCAAATTAACATATAAATATAAGTTCATGTATTTTATCTATCTTTTTTTGCATTACTTTAACTTTACACGTGATACCTGGCATTGGTGACATATTGTATTACATAGATAGAATCAGTTCTTGATTATAGATAGAAATAGATAGAAACAGTGCTCATCAAAAAGTGGTAAATGATTAAGAAAAGTTTGAAAGTAAGTTAAGTACACGTTAATTTTACCGTGGCATGAATGTTGATGACGAAAAGAAAAAGGGGAGAGTCAAAAGTTCAAGTACATTTTGAAACTGTATGTTTAAAACGAAAATTAAGTAATCTTACAATTTCCGTCAAACCAAGTAATTAATAATCATATCCACAATTCGCCGCAATTTTCCATGTCGTCACCTTATCATTTTCAAAGCATTTCCAGGCTTGCTCCTTATTATCTGAAACTATCGATTTGTCCAAACTTGGACTTGAGCACACTCTCCATCTCAGCATAATATATCTACGACCTCGTGTACTTGAGTCTGGTTACCGTGACATCCCTTTGTTGTAGGCAGTGGCGGTTGTTATGGGTTTTTCAGAGTTTTGGTTTCTCTGCTCAAGGACCACAAAAGAGTCCACAAATCTAAACATGGAGCTGTCGATTTATGTACCGCGTGTAATAGTCATGATGTGAAATTATAAAAAAAATCGCTAAGAGGCTGCCCCCGTACCCCTCTAAATTCTTTTATCATCATTTTACCCGTAAGTCTCTCTCGCTCTACTTCTTCTCAATAAATAACTATTGTGACATGACATTATCAAATCAATGAACAATAAAACAAGTAATTCCAATTGGTATACTCGTCGCGGTGATCCTTCGTCTTATCAAGACAAGAAAGAAAAAAAAAAGAAAAATCGTGACGTCATAAGCAAAAGTGGTATTTTTCTGCTAATGACATCGATCTTCGCCAAGTTTAAAGCTAGGTCTCATATCGACATCTTAGCATTTGAAACATTGAAGTACTTAGCCAAGTTAAACACTCAAGAAAATATTTGGCTTTTAACTGAAGTTCCGATCTGAATGCCGGCTCTGCAGCCCCAAAGGAAAATGTCTCAATTTGACAACGCCTAAAACAGTACTCCGTTTCAAAGAATTCATTTGTGAGATTAGATTGTATTTCAGGTGCCGCTGAACGTTTTTTTTTTTTTCTTTTTTTTTCAGACTGACGGTTGCACCTTCAGAAAATCATAGTGTTGTGTTTTCTTTCCCAATTTTTTCCCGGCTTTATCTTTATTTTTGTTTGTTATTAGAAGCAAAAAGATGCCTAACCGAAAAAAAAAAACCATCAATAACAAACACCCGCCAAAGTTAACGCTTTTTATATATTGATCTTTAATTAAGCATCTCTTCACCATTGAGGGGAAAATGTTCCTCTGGTTTCCGCCAACTGTTTCTTCACTGGCAGGTTTCCAGCATGCCTTAAAAAAATATCTTGCAAAATTTGATACGATATTCAACTACAAGCAAATTCTATTAATGTCTGGTGATGTCATAAGAAAATTTGAATGCAGACATAGAAACGAGCAGTTTTCCTGATCTCCCGAACCCAGCATATAGCAGACATTCCTTGCAAAAATACGTAGTGGTTTTGAAATTTTCTTTTCGATTTACAATGGGCTTTTAACCCTTGCTGGTGCCAGAGAGATTATCTTATATCATACCTTTTTTAGGATGAGACTACATTTTCAAAGCCTACCATCCAGAGATTTTCAATCAATTCAATTTTAATTCAATTGTTATAGGAATACATTCGTTCCATTCAGATCAGATCAATATATATTTACATGAAACACGACAACTAGAAAGAGATCTGATGAGGACATGTCCCGAGAAGTTACTCTAACAGGTAACTTGTGTCGGGATGCCCTGATACAATAATCAACAGTGTGAATAATTGATAAAGAATTATGTACATACACACATAAATACACAAAAAAAAATTGAAAAAAAAAACAAGGTACAGTTCACAGACACCACAACGAAAAAAAAAAGTGCACATGTACATGTATTCATTTTGAAGGGACAAAGTGTATACAAAGCACATATCTTATTATACTACCACAGCAAAAAATAATCCTAACTCAGTTGAAGATATGTTATAGATACAGTATAACAGATACTGATACATAGGAATTATTCTTACTATCGGAAAGTTCATTTGCAAGGAACTTATAATAAAGTCGCTGGCTTACCTTTTCCTTACGCTTGTCTGTCTGCTGTGATAGATGCGTTAGGATGTGCTTGACTCTCTCGAAGATGGATTACTTATACCGTACGATTTTCAATATTCTAGTAATGTTTACTTATTAAAACAAAAGAAATACCATGTGGCTCGCTTCTCACAGTCATATCATCTACTTCTTGGGCGTTATCACTGTGTTCGAATTTAAAGGTGAAACATGTACTCTACTTGTATACTGTATCATCGACCATTTGGGAGTTTGCTTCAATAATGAATAAAAATATGTTTCAGGTCTACCGAAAAACTTGTCAGGGCTGACACGATTTGCCAGTATAATGAGTTATTTTGGAGTATTTTCTAGATCAGAAGTAGATACTAGTAGATGATTTCGATCCTAACTATGGTAAAGTTCTACCTTTACCGATTATTGAACGGGGAGGGCGCTTCAAGAAGAAAATGTGATGATCGATTGCGCCGCGCGCCCTGCATGCATGGCAATAAGTAAATTCAGCCACTGATTTCAACACGCTGCATGCGATTCACTTTCGCGCAGAAGATCGGTGGACACTGCCATGGCCTGATCTGCATGTATTCGATTGTAAAACGATACCTAGCATGCGGACATTCTGTGAGATTGCAATAGCTACTGTCGGCCATAGCTGTCGGGGTATTTCTTTTTTGTTGTTGTTAGGGTTTTTTTCTAATATATCGCATTTTTTTTTTTATGCTCAATTAAAACTGTGTTACCACAGCTTTAAAGCGTTATTTCACACAATAAATTTCCTATTCATAATATGAGTCTATTTTAGAGAAAAAATCGACAGTTTCTGGAGGCATTTGGAAACTGTATGATTTACCCTTAAGATATGAATGCAAATAATGAGACGCATTGTGTGGAGCAACAAGATAAGATTAGAATTGCATTTTGCCACGCGTGCATTTGGGATGTAAAGACTTGCGAAACTCGGTGTCATTCAAATTCTCAAGGAGTCACATCATCATGGATATTTTAAAAGAGCTGTTGCTAGGTGAATGCGCATGCGCTAACTTTGCGCATGTTCCTTTAATTTGCATGATAGTGCAGAAAAAAAGGAAAACGTCACAGCATTGGCAGAGTGCCAAACTGAGCGTACAGTGGCCCCCGTGTAACCGGGAGGGGTCGGGCAACAAACTTTTCTCCCGTTTACAATCCACCATTGTACCTTCAGTGCTCAAGTTGGATTTCATAAGTAGAGCAAAATTAGATGTGTGAACGGGAGATGTTTCATCAAATGAGACATTTTAATGTTCATGCGTTTTCGAATTACTACTACTTTATGAACAATCACATGCAATACTCATCTATAGAGGAAATGATGATGTCATCACCGCACAACCTGTTCCAACGGCTTGTCCTGAAAAAAGGCCATAAATAATCTAAGTCACGTTTTGAGGCGATTATTCAGCAACCAGAATTTAAACCCCTTCCAACTTAAATTTCAGCATTGCTAGATCATTACAAGACTACCTTTTATTGATGCTAAGAGTGTCAATGACTGTTTTTGATTGATTTCATGTTGCACGACGGAGGAAACAGATTGTGTCGTGTACCTTGTATTAGGAGGTGCAACCGTACCTTTTGGTGAAGATAAAAACAGAGGGTGTGTCTATTTACCAGTGCAATTTCTTCATCCAATGTACACGTATCGTGCTGGTTCACTCAGAAGCAATGGGGACATTTTAACGCAAGTCGCAAATCCGTAAGATGTAGGGTGAGAAATTATGATGTATACATGTACCCCGACTAACATAACGATGTCATCAAAATGGAATGATAAACGATGGAATTGGTATCTTCTATACAGATTAATTTGGCAAACCGTTCCAATTTTCTACCAATCAAAACAAAGTTCTATTCATCGTTGGATTAAAAAGTAATCTAATAGACCATGAGGAGGGACAAATCCAAATAAGATTATTAATTTTAAGCCTAATGAATTTAGTTTCTAAATCAATTAGACTAAAAATTGTAATCTTATGTGGATATGAATAAATAACTTACTTTTACGAGTATCACATCTATCATGATGGCCATTATATCTTAATGGCTGAGCGAATCTAAAAGTTTTGCATTAAAAAATGGCAAAAATTAACAATTTCCACGACATTTCTTTACAAAGATATCGGTTGTCTAATTTTGATAAAGAGAATGAATTTAAAACTTGCATAGACCAATTGGTAGAACCTGATCAAGGGTTGCTGTTAAAAAGAGAGCAAGCTTTGGTAGTTTAACAACTTACTCTCCAAATAGACAAGATATAAAAAACAGTAGGGCCATCCCAACCGCATTTTCATGTATTTTTTTTTTCTATTTTTCAATGTTGTAAATTACACTGTATTTTTTTTTGCGGAAAAAAAATCAATCAATTAATCACAAGCAGTATTGACAAATTTTTCTAGATCAGAAGTAGATACTAGGAGATGATTTCGATCCTAACTATGGTAAAGTTCTACCTTTACCGATTATTGAACGGGGAGGGCGCTTCAAGAAGAAAATGTGATGATCGATTGCGCCGCGCGCCCTGCGTGCATGGCAATAAGTAAATTCAGCCACTGATTTCAACACGCTGCATGCGATTCACTCTCGCACAGAAGATCGATGGACACTGCCATGGCCTGATCTGCATGTATTCGATTGTAAAACGATACCTAGCATGCGGACATTCTGTGAGATTGCAATAGCTACTGTCGGCCATAGCTGTCGGGGTATTTCTTTTTTGTTGTTGTTGGTTTTTTTTTTCTAATATATCGCATTTTTTTTTTGTTATACTCAATTAAAACTGTGTTACCACAGCTTTAAAGCGTTATTTCACACAATAAATTTCCTATTCATAATATGAGTCTATTTTAGAGAAAAAATCGACAGTTTCTGGAGGCATTTGGAAACTATATGATTTACCCTTAAGATATGAATGCAAATAATGAGACGCATTGTGTGGCGCAACAAGATAAGATTAGAATTGCATTTTGCCACGCGTGCATTTGGGATGTAAAGACTTGCGAAACTCGGTGTCATTCAAATTCTCAAGGAGTCACATCATCATAGATATTTTTAAAGAGCTGTTGCTAGGTGAATGCGCATGCGCTAACTTTGCACATGTTCCTTTAATTTGCATGATAGTGCAGAAAAAAAGGAAAACGTCACAGCATTGGCAGATTGCCAAACTGAGCGTACAGTGGCCCCCGTGTAACCGGGAGGGGTCCGGGCAACAAACTTTTCTCCCGTTTACAATCCACCATTGTACCTTCATGCTCAAGTTGGATTTCATAAGTAGAGCAAAATTAGATGTGTGAACGGGAGATGTTTCATCAAATGAGACATTTTAATGTTCATGCGTTTTCGAATTACTACTACTTTATGAACAATCACATGCAATACTCATCTATAGAGGAAATGATGATGTCATCACCGCACAACTGTTCCATCGGCTTGTCATGAAAAAAGGCCATAAATAATCTAAGTCACGTTTTGAGGCGATTATTCAGCAACCAGAATTTAAACCCCTTCCAACTTAAATTTCAGCATTGCTAGATCATTACAAGACTACCTTTTATTGATGCTAAGAGTGTCAATGACTGTTTTTGATTGATTTCATGTTGCACGACGGAGGAAACAGATTGTGTCGTGTACCTTGTATTAGGAGGTGCAACCGTACCTTTTGGTGAAGATAAAAACAGAGGGTGTGTCTATTTACCAGTGCAATTTCTTCATCCAATGTACACGTATCGTGCTGGTTCACTCAGAAGCAATGGGGACATTTTAACGCAAGTCGCAAATCCGTAAGATGTAGGGTGAGAAATTATGATGTATACATGTACCCCGACTAACATAACGATGTCATCAAAATGGAATGATAAACGATGGAATTGGTATCTTCTATACAGATTAATTTGGCAAACCGTTCCAATTTTCTACCAATCAAAACAAAGTTCTATTCATCGTTGGATTAAAAAGTAATCTAATAGACCATGAGGAGGGACAAATCCAAATAAGATTATTAATTTTAAGCCTAATGAATTTAGTTTCTAAATCAATTAGACTAAAAATTGTAATCTTATGTGGATTTGTCCCTCCTCATGGTCTTATTAGATTATTTTTTAATCCAACGATTTTAGAGTGCAGCAAACCGGGCATTCTCATGGTGTAATGTAAGCAATATTAAAGGTCCTGTTTACCTTTGGGAGCAGTGATTTCAAAAATGATCAAGATATCACATTTCATGCATATGCATAGGTCTGTTGTACCACAAAACATCCTACCATATAAAATTTTCGCAATAAAGCCTAAAATAAAAGAAAATATCAGCATTGATTTTCTAACTAAACCGTAACTGAAGACGGTTGAGTCTTGACACATTTTTTTTTTTGCTATTGTTCACATTTTGTATATTTAACAATACTTGACATCGACTTTACTGATTCAAGTTTTTACAGTGGTTGTTTCTATCCCTAACTCATATTTTAGAACTATTTTAAAGCAGTAGTAATGCTGGGTGCTTTGTTTATCTGCAAAATGGTAACTTATAAATGCCTTTAATGTATAATCTTGATTTCGCCCTATCTTTTGATACACTCTCTTAATGTCCGCGTATATGAATCATACGTGCGATCATTTACTCACCATAGCAGAACTACGTCAAATCTATACGGTCGTGCAGTGTGCATGATGAATTAATCAGTATTATGATTGTCCTCATGGAGATGGTAAAAATTCTTCTTCCAATGATATACAAGCGAGGGCTAAAAGGCTTCAGGGGAGTGATGATCGAATTGCATAACATACTATGGCCGGTGCCACGTTTTCAAAAGTGGGCGGGAGGCCACTTCACAGACTTCTGCTGCCACTTCCGGGTTTCATCAGCTAACAAGCAAAACAAAAAACAGAAACACACACACAAAAAAAGGTCTTCACCGCAACTTCTGTAGGGTGCCACTTCCGGGTTTCTTCAGCTGACAAGCAACAACAACAACAACAACAAAGTCTTCAGCGCAAAAACAAGCCTTACCGCCCTCACACTTCTCACACTTCAAGGTTTCTATTTCTTTCTATATAGTGCCACTTACGCACTTTCGGGGTAAAAAAAAAAAAAAAAAAAAAAAAAAAAAAAAAAAAAAATTGGGGGCCCCAAAGTGGTGACACCTTATGTGTTCCTTTGTATGGTGCAAAGAAAAAGTGTGGGGAGGGGGCGAGCCCAGCCACTGCGCCTAAGTGTTAATTCAACAATGACACTACATGGTGTTGATTTTACATTGCTGGTATTAATTGGGTTAATTGGTGTCAATAGGAGACCACAACAATTGGTACTTTGGTGTAAATATGTTCATTTTTTTTTTCAAAATTAAGTAGGCATCCATGTAGGCCTATTTAATCAACAGAAGAACAGGAACTAATTACCTATAATCAATTTAAAAAAAAATGAAGTAACATCCGGAGATGTTAATTCAACATCACAAAATTAATGTGTGTGTTTTTTTTTCTCTCGTCCTCTCTCTCTCTCTCTCTCTCTCTGTCTTCCTCTAAATCTCTTAATACTGTAGTATTTCAACAGTTTAGGTCTATTCCCTCCCCCTCCCCCTTTCCTCCCTGGTTCCCCCCCCCTCCCCATCCCCATCCCCCATCCCTATCCCCCATCCCCCCCCCCACCCTCCCCATTCTCTCTTTGTGTCTCTTTATAGCATATCGCCAGCTCAGGCAATCAGCGCACACCTCTGACCATGCAAGGCCCACCATGCTACTCTACAGTGCGTATCAAAAAAAAAAAGAAGAAAAAAAGACAATCCAACTTTGGAGGGCTACAATTTCGCTCTGTCGCAGAGGATCTCACACCGTCACATAAAAGTAATAATCATAGTCCTGCGCAGTGTTTTTTTTTTTTTTTTTACTATGTTTACTGGCCTAGAATCATTTGTTTTTACATGCTCTATAAACGTAACTTTCATATACTCTTCCCACTCTTCCCACCGTGGGAGGGGGTATTCCCCCCCCCCCCCCCTCCTACACGACGTCGTACTCTCCCCGCCTCGGTCGCTTCGCTCCCACGCTGAGGATCTCACGCGTCCGTCAAACATAGTGTGCCCCGTCGAGATTTTGCCCCCGCCCCCGCCCCCGCCCCCCCCCCCCAAAAAAAAAAGTAATTCGGGACGCTTGCAGACGCACTTGTTACAAACTGACATAAATGTAAACCATACCAGGTACGTCACGTGTAATGTATGCTTAGCAGCGCTATTCAGCTGGTTGTGTTACCGAGCATTTACGTTTATTTATAATGTATGATAGGGACCAAGGAACGTTTTTTTTTTTTTGTGATTGCGTGTTTGCTTGTTTGTTTGTTTGTTTGTTTGTTTGTTTGTTTGTTTTTTTCTATAAAGTAAAGGGAGGCTGCGGGCCAAGGATGTTATCCTCACTCCCTCTCCCTTTTTTAGGCAACTTCCCGAGAGACATGGATTCTGAGATCCCCCCCCCCGATTTCCCCCATTTTCAAGTACAAAAAAAAAAAACAAGACATAATAACAATAAAAAAATCTTTGCAAATCTGATGACCAAATTAAACAAGCTGTTCAATTAATTAATAAGGAGACCGATCAGGAAAGAGCATAACTCTTTACAGTATTTTCGATGTTGTTAATTTTATTTATTAATTTTTATTCATCTATCTATCTACAGTATTCAGTTTAAATAGTTAGGTAAGTATAGGTAGTTATGTATGTATGTATGTATGTATGTATATGTATATGTATGTGCTTATGTATTTATCTATTCATTTATTCATTGATTCATTTCTCTTCATTATCTATTTATTTATTTATTCATATTAATACCTTTTTTTCTTTTTGTTTTCTTTACGTAGGAGGATGGCATTTCTTGGGATTGTTTAAATAACATGGAGTTACTCTCCTTGTTCAGACCACGGAATCGCGGCTGCATAGACACTGCATCCAGCGCAAACGCTTGAGGGCGCTATACATTAATTTTTGTCCACATTTTTCCTTTCCTTATGAATCGCAGATCTGTGTCCGGCAGTCTCTCAAACATGGTAAGTTTGATTAAAAATTTTCCCAACTGGTAGTTATTTTTCCATATGAATATTTTTTAAGGTATTAGATTCTTCTTGCCTTGTTGCAGGTTCTTTTTATTAATAATATAAAGAGCAAGTTCATCAGGAGAAAGGAAGGAACAAGTTGCTCGTTTTCTACTTGACTCTTCAAGGTGTTGGAACCTACAGTAGATTCTACCATACATTTTGAATGTTGGCAATCCAATGGTCTCATACACGCGGTTCCGGCATGGCATGGCCAGCCACAGGCTGGCCATGGGGGTCGCCCTCGCCGCGCCCTCGCCTCGTGCGTGCTGGCCGGTACACCTGCGCTGAAGAAGAAGTGATTCGTGAAAATGGCGTTTGTCTTTATCTTTGTTACCACGAAAGACAGGCTGGTTTCCAAAAAATGTGAATTGCATTTCTAAGCGTCGTGTACGTGGCGAGTCTTCTGGAAAATTACAAGTAGAACGTAAGAAATACAAGTGTGCTGGAGTTGGTTCTAACTTACTATCAATGCATTCGAGGCGAATACACAAAAAACAGCGAACAGTAGTCTACACGATACGAAACCGATCACGTGGCCGTGTCTCGTGGGGCTGAGTGCTGGCTGGGGCCTACTATCACTAGATTCTAGGGGTAGTAGGACTAATGCAGTATCAGGCAGTGCCAGTGCCAGAGTGGTGCAGTACGTGTGGGAAGCATGGAATTTTTCACACCTGCCAACGTAGGTAGGTCGTACCCTAGATATGATGACTAAGGTACTAATATAGATCTACTTGCATGCGCGCTCACGTGAGTTTTTCACCATGCACCAGTGCCACCAGCCTCGTACAAGGTATATGATAATGAGATGGTAGCCCCGGAGACCGCGCCGCCAGGCGCGGTCCTGGCGGCTTCCCCGCAGTTTCGCTTATGTTAGTTCGGTAAGTATTCTGTGCGCTTGTGCAAGTGATTGTGAATTCTGTGAACATCGGTGAGCTGCTTATAAGACATCATTTTGTGCGTCACAAGCAATGAAATGCATCAAACAGTCGCCGATGATAGTCATTTAGGTTTCATCGACCCATGTAAGTATTCCTAGTAGTTTCTGTTGAAAAATTAAGGAAATATAGCGCCGCAAAGGCACCCGTTTGTTCAACATGAAGATCTTTTATGGGAGCACGGCGCAGCCGCCACACTGCGTGTGGCGGCTGTCGCAGTTAATGAGATGGTTGATTGCTTGCCTCCGGAGCTCCAGTGCAGAGTCCAGAGACAAGTGAGTGTTCAGAAAGAAGAACTGCACAGTATGCGTGAGATTTGCTGCACATGGCAACATGCATTGCATGAAATTATCTGTGACGTGAGAGGAGTGTAATCAGGCATGCTTATCATAGGTGTAGTGTAAGGCCTAGGCTAAAGGTTTGCGCTTGGCCTGGCCTGGAGACCCATTTCTAGTTTACTATTACTGTTTTAGTTACAGGGCAATCCAGGGCCGGGGCAGGCCGGGTTCATCAAACTCCGGAGGCTGTGAACAGGGATGCCAAGTTCAAAAAAAAATTATGAGTGAGATTTTCATGACTTGGCATCTCGGCATGCGAATGTGCGCGCGAGCGAGGGTGTGGGAGGGGTTTTTCCCCCTGTGGCCTCCCACGGTAGGGAGCTTTTTCAATTTTTAGCTCTTAATGGTGTGATCAGGTGCATACTTCAGTGACTATTTTATAGTTATTTTGAAAGACAAAAAGGAAATATACCTTCAATTGCAACTATCACTTTAATCTTTTGAGCTATGCCCATTATTATAGGCCCAAGTTGCAGACTTCGCCCAATGCGTGAGAAAAATGGGTGTCATGCGCGAGATCGTGAGGTGGCCCCTAAATGCTTGAGTCTCACACAGAATGCGTGAGACTTGGTAGCTCTGTGTGAAATGATCTTGCTTAACATGACACTCATTCATTGTCATTTAATATTCAGTGATAACATTTTAAGGTTACAGAAAGGTATTGGTACATATTTAAATCCAACTCCCCTCCATGCTTGATACTTCCCATATAATTCAACTTGTGTGCATGTACAGTCTAGCTTGTGCACATCTCTTGCTAAATTGGAATTAGCCGACCGCAGCCACTGTGATGAGTAATTGTCCGGAACAGGGTAAACTGGCATCTGATGCAGTAGTACTGGTGTCATTAGTACAAATAAATGCTTATGAACCAAATATGGAACAAATTTATAGATTTTCCTTGTATGTGTTGTTTGTGCAATCATTCACTCTCTCTTTATACTTAATAGTGAGAGTGACATTAGAGGGAGAGAACAAAAAAGGAAATAAACTTCAGTAATTATTTAAAGACAACAACCCAGGTTTACACTGCACTTTGGGGGAATTGCTGGAGTCTTCCCACAGTTTAGGAGCACCAGAGACAGAGATTAAACCATGCTTTAGGTGAGAGACCTCTTGCTTTAAGGCCATTTTCTCAAAATGTCCCGCTTGAGCTTGAATTTCTCTTCCTCTACCTATAATGTGTCTCCCA
The DNA here is from genome assembly GCF_040938485.1 of Diadema antillarum. Taxonomy (NCBI): domain Eukaryota; kingdom Metazoa; phylum Echinodermata; class Echinoidea; order Diadematoida; family Diadematidae; genus Diadema; species Diadema antillarum. The sequence goes on from NW_027271380.1 coordinate 1,090,686, forward strand.
CTTGAGATGTCCCCCCCCCCAAAAAAAAAAAAAAAAAAAAAATGTATATATATAGGAACCCTATATATATATTTTTTTTTTTTTTTTTTTTCAAACAAGGAAGGCAAAACTGATCAGAAACAATTGTAATAATAAATAGCGAAAACTTTGAGCAAAGAAAATGGGTTTTCATCGGGATTCGAACCCGAGACCTCCGGATTACTAGACCGGTGCTCTACCGACTGAGCTATTGAAAGTCCATTTGGGTTTATGTCAGGTTAATGTGTGTGTGTGTGGCACACATACACACACTATGCCTTCTGACCACATGAGCAAAGAGAGTTAAGGGTTTGGGACGAACACTAGGGCTTTCAATAGCTCAGTCGGTAGAGCACCGGTCTAGTAATCGGGAGGTCTCGGGTTCGAATCCCGATGAAAACCCATTTTCTTTGCTCAAAGTTTTCGCTATATACATATCAGTGAGAGTTATTTGTGGTTAAATGTCAAAACTGATAGAAAAGATGTACTGAGTATCACTATACTACAATGTAGAATCTTGTGTAAATTAATTTTATAATGCAGCTTGTTTCTTTTTATGGCAAGGTGTCGACAGTATCGAGAAATTAAAGCTAGCCCATTTATTTTGCCCTTCCATCCCACCCCCCACCATTTTTTTGTTTTAATTTGTATTTGTTTCATTTTTCTTTCTTTGCCCAGGACACACCAACAAAGAGAAGAAGTCTTCCACCGCTCAACACAGCGATCAATGAATCTGGTATTAAAGATTATAATTGAATTTGGAGGCATGTGATTTGTGATCTACAATATTTCGGTAATTTGCTTGCTTACTTACCAAGATCTGGGAAGAATTGAAGAAAACTGCCAAGTTTCAACCCCCCCCCCCCCCCCCACCCAAAAAAAAAGAAAGAAAAGCATTGGATAGTTTGCTTGGTATGATCAAAGTTGTTCTACCCTTAGATACTTTGAGTTGCAAATATTAAGTGGAGGTGTCGTGGCTGAGTTGATAAGAGCCCTCGTCTCTGAACGACATGAGTGTGGTATGGTTCATGGATTTGAGCCCATGCCAAGCCCGACACGTTTGCCCTTCAGCAAGGCACTTTGTCCGGTAGGATGAGAAAGCTTATGTTGGTTGATCAGCATGTACGCGCCTGTAAACTGGCTGCGACTGGCTGGAATGCTCCCCAGGGAGTGGAGATTGAGCACTGCCAGTACTGGTTAGAAATAATGTTTCCAGTGACCAGGGTAATAATAATCTGTAAAGCACATTGAGATACGGTACTTAAAGTACCCATGGTAGTGTGAAATGCGCAAACGCCATTTTTTATCATTATTATTATTAAGTATCTGTGCTGTGTACATCACTGCCCCACATTTATCTATCCTTAGTGCTGGGTTTACATTGAATACTTGCCACTGAAAACGCTCCTTGTTGCCAGCTAGCTATGTGTGTGAGAGTTTTAATCTGATTATTGTTTGAGTTATCATGAACAGAACCTTGCACTCTTCAGTGTGCAAGCAGCCATACAGTTAGTACATTTTGATTGTAGCATGCTATGGGTTAACACATTCTATGAGGCATGTACCTATCACTGAACTGTGAAATGCATGTTTCTAATGATTCCTTTCCCTCTATTTTGCAGAAACAGCCTCGCCTAAAAAGCCCAAAGCAAAGAAGAAGAAAAATACTGAAGGTTTGTGTGCTTGCTGTAATTCATCTAACAATATATCTCTGTAGAAACGTAATGACTTCAAGACATGGACTGACTTTGCAGTTATTGTACATAGCTTTGACAAGCAGTCTCAAAGAAAAAGTTGTGGGAAATGTGCTGAAACTGTGTTTGGTATTGCGGTTACATTTATAAGACTTTTGAAGCCTCGTTTCTAGTGAAACGCAGTTTTGAATCACACTTCCACAGTGCGTTTCAAAACCATGTTTCAAAGTCATGTTTGTAATCACAACCACCCCTTATGGTAAAATGTAAATCACAAAACACGGTTTCAAAATGATGTTTCTAGCCTGAAAAGTTGACTCGCTTATATTGTGATTTGTGACTGTAGGCAACCCATTGTTCATATGGCATCTACAGTTTTCATTTTCAGCAATCAGAACAAAATATTGAGTGGTATTTTTTTTTTTTTTTTTTTTTTGGGGGGGGGGGGGGGAGGGGGGAGGGGTGAAGAAGGGGGAAGATTTCCTTTTTGTGTGTGTGTGTGTGTGTGTTTCTTTCCATACTATATTAGTGACCGCCGACAGCCACCCTGTTTGAAGTGAAAGGTGGAAAACAGTATTTGGTGTTTGGTATGATAATGCATGGAAGAGGAAGTGCAAATTGACACTCGGCCAACAAGATCAAATCATATATTTCTCCTAAGTTTTCACTGCTCTGACCTGTGTGAATTGTTCATTTGTGTCATCGACATATTGATCTCTAGAACGGCTTTAAATAGTGTCCCAGTGGTTATACTGTTCTTCCTATGTTTTCTTGTCATTTCATACACAAGGCACAGTGGACGCTAGTGACTCGCAGGTCTCCAATGTCAGTAAACTAAAAGGGACAATGTCCGAGAGTACTGAGGTCAGAGGTCAAACAACAGCAAGCACAGAAGACATTGCCAATGCAGCTGCTGGCGGGACCAAGAAGAAGAAAAAGAAGCGCAAACCACCAGATATGGTTGATGGAGAAGGTAAAATTACGTAAACTTAATTCATAAGTGAACAATGATTCATTACATACCTCCTGGCTATTTTTTTTTTTTTTTTTTTTTTTTTTTTTTTTTTTTTTTTTTTTTTCATGGAGGCCTACATGTGCCTGTGCATGAAGGGTGCTGAAAACATTTGGGTTGTTTTTTTTTTTTTCTGATTTTTTTTTCTTCAGATGCCCATATGCAATAGGATGGACTCATGTTACTTATGTAATTATTTCCCTAAATGTATGACTGACATTTGGCAAAGATGAGCAATTTGACTTAGAGATTGTGTAATGCATCAAATACAAGGTAATTCATGATTATTTTGAACATTTATTGAGCCGATGACCTGAAAGTTAAAACCATGTATGTGACTCATAATGCTTTTCTTTGCATGAATCAATATTCTACATAGACAGTTATGATGAACATACACTGTGTACTTAAGAAATGCGATGAGAGGTACATGTACTTCATTATTCATTGTGTTTTTCTAGGGGTCACATGGATGAATCTTTTCTCTTTTTTCTTTTTTTAACTTGCTTTTATCAGGCAAGTACTTGTAAAGTATAGCTGTAAATCGTTATTCTATTTACATTTGGGCCCCATTGCATTATGAAACTACATGTATGGCAACTTCACAATTAATGGTAACTCTGCGATCAATGGTGAACATCAGTGATTTCTTGGCTTTGATTGGCTGTAGAATAGTGTTACTATGGTAATTGCCATTGATTTCTGAGATACCATTAATCATAAAGTTACCGTAGTTTCTTATGCTATAGGGCCCTGGTCCTGTCTTAGTGGGAATTTTGTATGTAATGATGTCAGCAATGATGACTTTTATTCCAATCATTCGCAGTTTCCACCATAAGGACTTCACTGTCCTCGTGATGGCCTGAAGTTCCTTCCTTGGATGTCTGAGCTGATACCAATAATTATGCTGGCTCCAAGATGGTTGTCTCAATCCCCCTTCCTCACTTTCAATGCTCTTTCAATATTTTCTGTTTTCTTACAACAGGTGAAGACAATTCAACTCCAGCCATTGAAAATCTGAAAGCTTCGCCGGGTGCTGCAAGAAGGAAACGAGGTGACAGTGCTGTAACTGTACGGAAAATATCAATCGTGTTTCGTCTAAACCATGAAAGAAGCCTTTCTTTCATGGTATTGCAACCAAATGAGGTCAAATAGTATACTGTATACACTATGTATTTCGCATAGTTTTTATTTTTGGAAGTTCTTGAATTCATGAATTTTAACAGTACATAAAAATATTAATCCTGATCCCAACATGAATGTGACATGCACATATACATGTAGGTGTGCAGTATACATTACATGAACAAGATGCCGAACGATTAATACAGTTAAGTAGGCCCCAGTAGGCCCTCTAATTCTTTGCACGCCTTCTTTCTGAATGGATGCGCACACTTTTTGACTTCTCCGTCCACTGCTGACCTCCATGATTGCAGTAGGCATGAAATTATATTGCAGTTTAAGCCTGTTGAATCGTGGCTCCTTTCACTTTTTCACAGAAAGCCGGAAGTCTCACATTCCGCGATCGGTCAGCGACGAAATGCTGAGGGAGTCAAATGGAACGGCGAAAGCGAAGCCCAAGAGGCCCAGGTCCAAGTTCTTGCCAGGTGAGAGAGTTTGACCGTTGGCATTTTTCATATGAGTGGACATGTAAAGGCAGGTGGATTTCCTGTAATACAGGGGAAACTTGGTATAACGAACACTGCTATAACGAGATATCGGTTATTACGAGGAAATTTTCCCGGTCCCAAATTTCCTTCCACACAAGTCTATGTAAAATGATACTCTTATAGCGAGATCGGCTATAATGAAATAACTGCTATAACGAGATAAATTTTGTGATTTCCAAACAAAGAAAAACATAGCCAATCAAATTATAGCGAGGTGAAGCAAAATGTCTCCGGGTAAAGCTTTACTTCGCCTGTGCTACACATGTATTACGTTCCGAGATTGTAAAGCTCGATGCGCCAAAAACTGTCTTGTACACACATATTTTCTTCAGTTCACTCTACAGCTAGCACCGCATGTTGTACGTGTATGTGTGTGTGTGTGCGCGCTGATACAACATACAGAAAATGTGGTGGGACTGCCGTATACATGACATCATCATGACGTTTAGCAAGTATGAGGCAATCTGATGCTGTGATTGGCTTTCTACGTAGGGAATTCCCCATCTTCAAATACACATGCAGTCATAATGTACACACAGAATGTGTTACACACACACACACACAGCATTGTGCAGACCATTTTATTCAAGCTTTCCACACACAACACACACCCATACCATAACCACATACCAATCCACAGACGATCTTCACACAATCGCAAGCTACTGTATATACAATGTAGATTTACAAATTCAAACATCTACAATTAATAAGAAAAACAATCTTGATATCGGATTTCATTGGCGAAAAACATCTTACCCATAAAGGTGAGTAATTACCTCACACACATTACCAAGTTATCTGTATTGATTGAAAGATGATGGGTAGTCCCACGTGTGCAAGTTTATGTCTTTATGTTATGCTTTCTTTTATGGCTACTGATATAACGAGATATCGGCTATAACGAGGAAAACGACTCGGTCCCGACCATCTCGTTATATCGAGTTTCCACTGTAGTGACCCTCTCGCTGCGTTAGCCATGATGACTTTTATTCCAATCATTCGCAGTTTCCACCATAAGGATTTCACTGTCCTCGTGATGGCTTGAAGTTCCTTCCTTGGATGTCTGAGCTAACAGTGGAGAAAAGGTGTTCACCATGGCACTTTTTTCACGTGGAGGGAAATTATCGATACTTTACTTTTCCAAACCTTGGTGGACACGTCAGATGAAAGAGATGTCATTGAAAATCATAGAAAATGATACAAGTGAGGGCAACTGTACTGAATTAGATCAGTTCTTGTAATTATAATGTTAAAATTGTGTCATACATGCATTACGTAAAGCGACTGTTTCCTTATCGTGATGTGCTCGTGCCATACGGTATATCCGACCTTGAGATCAGCAGTTTTCTTTCGTTATATCAGAATTTCGTAATAACCGAACAAATAAACAATAACAAACATACTGCGGATAATGCTGCGCCCTGAACTTATACTTTGTTGTGACAGGAATTTTTGTTATAACCCTGTTCATTATAACGGGAGTGCTCTGTAATCCTCTTCAATTTGAGATTGTACTTGCGATCATATTTCAGAGGACAGCGGTGATGGGGAAGAGGAGGGTCCAAAGTCGCCCCATTCCAGACCAGCATCGGCGGGCAAGCCCAAGGCCAAGAAGAAGAAGGCGAGGTGAGTGGGTGGCCCCATGGCCTACGATGTTGCCCTTGTGATATTGATTGTGGTACTTTGGGTGGGCCTATTTCAAAGAGCACATTACATCAATTATACATTACAGTATTGCAGGTGCTCTGGCAGCTGATGCAAAGACAGCCAATCTGTGGCAGTCATTTAATCTATCACCACGGTGATTAAAGGCAATGTGTATCATATTATGATGTTTGGGAACCCTGGCATGAAATATTTCTGTATGTTGATAAACTATTTACAAACTAATAGGAGTTGAAAGAATGGATCAGTTGTATTTTCCCATTGTCAGATAAACACTTGGGCTAAACCTGTGGTAAGGGTATTCAAGACTAATATTTTGTGCTGGTCATGTGCTCTAAAATTTTAGATGCACAAATTTATGTTCAGATCTAGATAATTCTTGTTGATCCATAGGTTTTGTCAGTAAATACATATATCCTATATCCAAACATAAAATTGTCATTAATTTTTTCTCTGCAAATTGGCACCTTTAAAATATAAAAAGAGCTGTTTTTCACATTAATCATGAACTAAAGGCAGATTTCTAGTGATATTTTGTCAGTAAGCCTTTGAGTAGTATCTCGGTTTTGATACGAAAGGCAGCACGGATGTCAGCCATGATGACTTTTATTCCAATCATTCGCAGTTTCCACCATAAGGACTTCACTGTCCTCGTGATGGCTTGAAGTTCCTTCCTTGGATGTCTGAGCTGATACCAACTGATGCATATTTCATGTATTCCATACAACATGTACACTCATATTTGATTTCTTGTCATCAATTGTGTATGGGAGCTAAGTCGTGCGCTTAGTTTCATGTAGTTGGGGGAAAAGGTAATGATTAAAGCAATTTTTAGGGACAGAAAAGGGGTCATTGATAGATTTTGCCATTTCATTAATTTCTTTTGACTACATGTATTTCTGTGCATGCTTGCATGTGTGATACTGCACCCATGCCATTTTTTTTTTCTTTCTTTCTTTCAGGGGGGATTAAAATCCAGAATAAGAAGGAAATGGGGGGGGGGGGGGGGTGGTGTGGAACAATTGCAGTGCCTCAGAAGTTAGAACTGACAAAGTTATTACATACAGTGTACGTTCCAAATATATCCAATTTGAATGAAGTGTATGCTCATATTTTGATTGTCCATAGAACCCTCCCCTTCCCCGATACCCACAACTCGCGAACAGACATCATCACATGAAGCAAATCCAGTCAGCTGTTTGGGCCAGTTTTTCAACATTTGTGCCAGTTTTTCAACGTCTGTGCCATTGAGTGATATGTTACATGTACATTTTGTAGCTTCATGTCTTGCAGTATGTTTGATTTCATATTTTCATGCTTCATGTTTGATTGTACAGTGTAGAACCTTTTCTGTGTCTCTTTCTTTCTCTGTGTATATTTCCCTGTTGTTGTTGATTTGTTTGTTCCCTTTCTTTATAATGTTTTAGGCCGGTGACATCAGGCGATGAGAACTACCATGCAGATGGGGAAGGTGAGTTCTTGTTTGTTTTTATACCTGTCAGGACCACTTCCTCAAAATGCCATGAACACCATGTCTATATGTGACCGTGCACCTCAAAACGAACATAAAGTCGCACACACTGATTTTGCGTGAGGACTGAAAATAAGTGAAATGGGTCAACCTAGCCGAACTTGACTTTTTCATATTTTTTGAAAGAGCGGGTCTTTTTTTACATTATGCCAAAATTTGGTATCATAAAACGGGCAGGAAAGTGTGTTTTTTAACAGTTTATCTCGAACGTTTTTAGTCGAATAGTGTGATTAGGTGTGTCTTTAGAATCCCTTTTTCATTTCTGAAAAATCTTGTCCACACTCTTCACTTTCAACTCTTAATAACTTTCGAAAGGAGAGTGCTATTGCTTTGAAAGTTGGCATTAATTAAAGACAGAATATGTTAATGAGGCATGCTTGATTTCAGTTTAATCTAATAATCCCTTCATTGTTGTTACTCTGGTGGTTTACTTCCTGTTTTTTGTCCCATTCATCGCACAGCCAGCACGATTTGGTAAAGATTAAGCGCTTGAATAGACACTACTTCAGAGCCTCTTTTCTCAGTTCACACTTTTCCCGAGTTTGTGCTTTCTTTCCAATATTTAGATAGGTTAGAAGAGTCCATTTGATTTGAGTTATACATCATTTTAAAGCTTAAAGTCTGCTCTTTCAGAATATGGTCTTAACTGAAAATTCATGTCTGGCCACTTTTTGTTTGTTTTGAGGTGCAGGGTCACATATGAAAGTCCTGAGTTGCCATCTGGGATTGAGACAGGCGACCATATTGAAATGAATTGGGCTATTGTTAGCTTCCTTCAATCAGACTAGAGGTGCTACAAGGTGATTGGGTACAACTGTGCAATAGATTGAAGTATATATTGTGCATGCTAGCATCCACTGACATTGTTCAGAAATTGTTTGAGTCATTAATAAACTTGTAGATTCTACCAGCAAGTAAATTTTTTCATGTGCAAATTACAGTATAGTGATATTTAAAACACACACACACACACACACACACACACACACACACACACACACAAACAAACAAATAATTAATGAGTGACTTAAAAAAGAAGAGAGCACTAGGCAAGAAGTGATTAAGTTTAACTGGTAGGAATTACATTGTATGTTCTGGTTGCGTGTTTCATTCCTGTACCTATTTGTGTCAACCTGGCACCTTACCGCTTCCTGCTGGTACTATAGAAAGATTATTGCATAGTGCCTGTACTTTTTATCTTCCACCCCTCGGAGACAACCTGACTGGCCTCTTCCAGCAGAATAGGAACGTAAGGATTGTTGTATCATGCCTTAAGCTTTATCTTCCCCGCTTCTATCCCCCCCCCCCCCCCCCCCCCCATTGTGTAACCGGTTTAGACCTGCTGTTCTCTGCTGACGATGTGGTGACGGGCGAAGTGCAGGTTGAGACAGCACAGCAGCCCCCTGCCTCCCAGGTTACAGTCCTCCCCAGCCAGCCAGTGCCCAAGCTCTTCACCGAACGGAAAGGTAAACATCTTGCAGAGCTGCCAAGTCTCCCTGATTCTGCAGGAGTCTCCCTGACAATGCCAAAATCTGTTCATGACTGAATAAGAGAATATTAAAATCTCCCTGATTTGAGAATTATTTTTGCCCGTTGATATGCATGCAACACACAGATATCTTCCCTAATTGCTGTGTGGAATCTCCCTGATATGGATGTGGGAATGTTGGCAGACCTGCTGTGGATTCATTTTTCTGGGAGCCCATACATCTGTCGAAGAGCTGCTGCAGGAAATTTGAATTTCTCTGCAATATCAGACCTGGGAGTGTTTCATGAAGCTGTTCTTAAAGTTACGAATGAGTGGTGATTAGTTCTTGTGCTGAATTATTGAAATTCTGATACAGGATGTAAGTATAGCACGTCAGAACGCGTTCCAGCCATTCTTAGGTCGTTCGTAACTTTATGAACAGCTTTATGAAACACCCCCCTGAGTGTACTTCTGCTTGGCTTTTTATTATTGAGTGTGATTTATACACATTGGTACCTCAAAATGTGGGCATGTGATTTTTCTTGGAGGGGTTTTGTTTTGTTTTGTTTTGTTTGTTTTTTGTTTTTTTTTATAGCAAATATACGCAAAGAATAATTCATTACCTAAATACCAACATGCAGAGCTAGTGTATGCCTACAAACTATTTTGGTTCCTAGAGGAGAGTGCAATTCTCCTTGTACACCAAATGTCAAAATACTCAACTAGGCTCCTGCCAGGATTGACAGAACACTGACTTCACTAATGTGTCATTAACATGCATTGTACTACCAGACTTGAATGCAAATACTTAAATGCTATAATGACAAATGAATAATGATTAATTGAGGAGATTTGATCAAATATTGCATAGTTGAAATGAGGTGTACAGAAAAGTGTTGAGTTTTTGCATGTGCAGAATTGGAATTTTGCCCCTTCTAGTAGTGTCCGTATTTATTCGAAAGACAGTCACATTATTTTCCCATTTCTTAACCCGTTGAAAATGAGTCCCGAGTATACTCGGGCAGGTGTCTATGGGAAATGGGTGTTGTAACAAAATCAGCCTGTCTTCAACGGGTTAAAGTCCGAAGGTAGTTTAATGGAGCCATGATGACTTTTATTCCAATCATTCGCAGTTTCCACCATAAGGACTTCACTGTCCTCATGATGGCTTGAAGTTCCTTCCTTGGATGTCTGAGCTCACAAACTTTAACTGCTTTTTCCACATGCTGGAAAATGCTTTAAATGTGCATCAGTCATGTCCAGAAGTTTGGTAACTCTTCTATAATGTATGCGTCCCATTCAGTGTATTTTCACAGCCAATCAATAAATGGGAAGATTGATTGTATTCTGTATGTTCCTGATGGCAGTCACATTTTTTCTTTCTTTCCTTTTCCACTACATAGTGTTTGTGTGCTGTTTTGTCAACTGTTTTAACATGTGATATCCCTTCCACCTTTCTGACAAATAAAGTACCAAATTTCCAGTTGCATCAGCTCTTTTAACTCTTTATGTGCCGCGTTCACATGCCCGACTAAATCGACAGCGTGCCAACTTCGCATATTTTACTCAAACACACAAACCCGCCCAAACCGATCGATAAATCGCCAAATGCACCAGTACAATGAAATCGTTTCTCGGGATTCCATTCCTGTTACATGTGGTGATTGGCTATCAAGGGATATTCCCTCCTGGATTTGCAAGTAAATTCTTAGTTTTTCTGTCACTGTTTTGTGTGGAAGAGTAATTTCTTTACAATAATGTAGTTACTGGTCACTTGAAAGAAAAGCAGTCATAGATTTGTCATACAATTTACATCAAAGCAAAGTTTCTTTATCACTTTGCTCCTTTCCCATCCAGGGTAACAAAACTCTGTAAAACTTATGTAGATTTAAAAAGCAGAATGTTTTCCCAAAGCACTACTATGTTGCAGTCTCAGAATAATATGGCACACAGGGGGGGTTTACACCATGGCACATAAAGAGTTAAATGCTATCCTTGCTGTAGCAAGTTTTAGTTTAGAGTTTATATGAAACATGATTTTCACTTGCTAAGCTCACGGTTACATTAACTAAATGTATGCACTTCATGTGACTTTACTGCCGGCAGGAGGATTCGCCAGCGAGGATAAGACCAAGCTGATTAAGAGGAGAGACAGGGAGAGGAGACTCCAGTTAGAAGCTCCTGAAGAAGTGAACTTCACCACCACCCAGTGCGCTCTGGTGAGGCTTAATTCTAGGGCTTCTCCTGTAACCTTGAACAATTTTCCGTTTTATAGCAAGGAACATGGAGATAGTGGCATTGTTCTGACTGATGAAATGTAAATGTTGTGACTCGTGAAATATTCTTTACAAGGAAATAGATACCTAGAACAAGATGATAGACATGTACAGTATTGTTACAAGGATATATTAACTCATTGAGGATGAGTCCCGAGTATATCCCGAATATACTTGGGCAAGCGTCCATGGGAAATGCGTGTTGTAGCAAAATCAGACCGTCCTCAACGGGTTAACTCTGGTCAAATATGAGAGAGGGGGATTTAACGGAAAGGCAAGAATCTCAAGTTGGAGAGTTGGTCTCCTTACACAGTCCCATACATTCATATCTGTGTAAGCACTTTTCTGGCAGCATATGCAGCTTGAAATGCATTGCACAAAAAGCGAGTGTCTTTAAATGTTTTCTTCCATTGTGTTGCATTTGACTTAACTGATGGCTTGAATGCTATCACAGAGTTATTACAGTGCACATTCATTTTTATGTCACTGCTTGGTATAGTAAAATACACGAAGCTCCAGATTATGGGGATTGTGCTTGTACATGTAGTAGTTAAATTTGAATGATTAGTCTCTTTCATTTGTGTGTGTGTGTGATTTTATATCAAACTGTCGGGTCATACAATTTGGGCGACCACTATGAAACATGCCAACTTCCACTGCAGTCATGTGCAGAAGTGTCGGCAATTGCGCCAGCAGTTCACTGCCTTTTCAGATCTGAAGCAGATAGTGTTTCAAGGTGTTTGTATCTGCATATCAGAGAATACTCGGGCCGGTGTCTATGGGAAATGGGTGTTACAGCAAAATCAGTCCGTCCTCAACGGAGTAACTGAGCCGTGATGACTTTTATTCCAATCATTCGCAGTTTCCACCATAAGGACTTCACTGTCCTCGTGATGGCCTGAAGTTCCTTCCTTGGATGTCTGAGCTCAGACCTTGTGTTCTCGGCATTTTTTTAATGCATGATAGTTACTGATATCAGTTATTGCCCTTTCAAAGGAGAAATATGTGACCCGCTGCAACAAAAGGCTCCAAAAGTCGGGGGGGGGACAATTTCTGAAAATGACATGACATTATTCCCTTACTCTTCCACTTACAGTTGAATGTAAATGTTATACATGTATATAAAACATGACTCCTAAAAGTACTGTACCCGGTTGTGGAGATATCGATGATTTCATTAGCGCATGCTGAGTGGTTTAAGAAATCAGCGTTTCGAGAAAACCGCCTTCAAAATTTTCCTTCCGATGCTATCGTGATCAAGGGGAAGCGTTGACAATATGAGGTACGCTCCTAGCAACCTCCGCGATGTTCATTCCAGCTAAGCGCCAGTGGTTTACGCACGACCAATCAGTAACCAGGATGCCACACACTGACCAATGAGAGCACTCCCACATTGCTAGGGGCGGAGTCTAGCTGCGGCGCTAAATCCAAATCTTCGGACACGTTTCTGTTCTGTTGAAAGTCGGAAAATCATGGCCTAGAAAAATGCTATTTTCTTGCCTATCCTTTGATCATTTAGCTTCGAAATTTCGACAGATGATAGAAGATACATTAGACTACAAAATCATGTCAGAATAAAAAATCCGAACGTTTTGATGGATTTTGATGATCTGACTTCAAACTCGATTTTCTTGGCTCGTCCGGCAGCCACTTTGGGATCCTTTTGTTGCAGTGGGTCACTTATAGAATTAAATCAAAATGGAGAGACAACAAATTAAGGATTTACCTATACCATCTGTTGTTGGTTGGATGGGTTTTGTTTGTGCATAATTTGTTATTTCTCCTGTTAGTTATAAGGAGAGAAGCTGGGTAGGTTCCACTATTTGCTGCAAGTCATTACTTTCCAGAATAATTCTAAAATTTGGCTGTTTTGAATTCTTGAAATGAGAAGAAATGTGACCCGCTACAACAAAATGGTCGAAGCCGTGAAAATCGAGTTTGAAGTCAGAGCATCAAAATTGGTCAAAACTTACGATTTTTAGAATATGACATGTCTTCTATCATCTGTCGAAATTTTGAAGCAAAATGATGAAAGGAAAGACCAAAAATAGCGTTTTTCTGGGCCATGTTTTTTGGCGTTTCAACGAAGCAGAAACTGCTTTGAACATTTGGATTGAGTGCCACAGATAGGCTCCGCCCCTAACAACGACCAGAGTGATCTCATTGGTCAGTTTGCTGCCTGCCGCTACCCGAAGCGTGAAGCTCGCACACTGCCCAGTCGACTGGTGCGTGCTGGCGGGATGCGTTATGCCCAGCTGCTTCTCCTGGCATCCTGGTCACTGATTGGTCGTTGAGGAGACCGCCGACGCTGTGTTTGAATGAGCATTTTGGGGTTGCTAGGGTTTACCTTCTTTTATCCGGAGGTGAATACTGACTTGCATGTCCCTTGTAAGGAAAACTTTTAGGGCGCTTTTCTCGAAACAGTGATTTCCCAGACGTCTCGACATGCTCTCTTTTAAACATCAATATCTCCGCAGCCGATTATTTCTATAAGATGTGTTATATATCAATTTAAAGCAGAAAGATTAGGGAATTGTGTCATGCAATTTTCAAATAATCGACCTCGCCCGACTTTAGGATCATTTTGTTGTAGCGGGTCACAAATGTCAAGGGACTTTTTTTCTTTTTCATGCAGATCAGGATGTGTCAATAACCTAACTAACCTGTTTCTGAATACTGGCAAAAGATTATAACAGTTAAACTGTGAATGATTACAAACACCAACACTAAACGGTGGATGATTGCAATCTTAAAGTGTGGAGCGTTTACTCATTTTACCCTATCAGTTTAAAAAAAAAGAAGAATAATAATATAAAGGCTTGTGCAATGTCTTATGATCTTCTATACCAATCCTCATGTATGTACATAACATTAATACATACCCAAAATGAAAGTGTATACTGGACTTACTTGATTGTTCCGTGGTTTTTTCCTGTCCTCCCCAGTCTACTCACAGGGTGTTCCTGACTTTTACCCTCTTCTGTCATGGCCTGCTGGCAGGCTATGCCCTCTGGCAGTGTGTGGTGGTATTCGTCCTGGCGACCCAGATCCCTGGCAAGGCCCAGACGGGCCAGGACCAGTTCTTGGAGCAGTACAGCAGGCTGGCCCAGCCCGCCTCGTCCGTCTACTATTTCCTTCTCGCCCTCTGCACTGTCTCTGCCTTCGATCGGTGAGAACGCTTTTGTGTGTGTTTGGGTTACAAACTGTCTTTTCCTGGCACGTTAACTCTTAACTCGCAGTGCTCACGTTTACATGCCTTTGACGGAGTGTCACGCTTATATCGACAAGCATATGATGTAGTCCCGTGTTCGTGTCTGTCATCACGATATACAGGCAATTCCTGTTATAACAAATTCCTTGGGGACCGGTTGTTTTCTTTTGTTTTATCAAAAAAAAATGTGATACTGATAACCAAACAATACTATATGCAAGGATACATAGGCAACAATTTTGGGACCAAAATTTTCACTTTATTGTTATAACAGGAGTGCACTGTTAAGTACCGGTCTATGCTTAAGCATCTTCGGTTTGTATAGCACATGACTGAATTCAGTGTTCTGTTAGTCTCAGGAACTCCAGTCTTGCATGTACGTGTACGTATGCCTGTATGCAGTTTCCTGGAGTCAACTTGTGTCACTTTCATCGTACATGTAAGTCTTCAAATAAAGTCTGGCACCGAAGGATTAGCGTTTTGCCAGTGATTGAAAAATTCTATTCAGAGCAAATGAAGCATTTTGATGGCCCAAGATTACTTTCCAAACTAATCCCTGGTAGTGTTCCTCTGTAATCCCATTTAGTGGGACGCAAAAGATTAATACGCCATCAAGTATTTATTCCTGTCTTCATGACTTTGTTAACTTTTTGTAATTGCACCGTTTTCCATAACCTGCCGTCCACAGATTTGACATCGCCAGACCCGACAAGCAGTTTTTCAGAGGATTACTCACCTTCCAGTCTGGAGCAGTCTCTATTCTAGGTAACCCCCCACAGTGATGCAAACAGTTTGTTTCATTTGCTGAGTTAATAGAGAGAGGAAAAAAAACGAAAACAGTTTGAGCCATTGTATGTTTTAGCTTACTTATTAGATACTCATCATTGAGTGCCATTTCTGTTATTATTGTTTTTTATAGCAGTAAAAGCAGTCAGTAGTAGTATATCCTGAATTGAGAAGGGATAAAGTCGTCAGGTGAGAATGAGAAGGGCGTTAAGTTGTCACTAGCCCATAATGTTTGAGACAACTTAAAACCCTCCTCATTCTCAAGCGACGAAGTGCTCATGTCATCTTGATTTCTTTCTTTTTATGCCTCCGCAACGAAGTGGCCGGAGGCATTATGTTTTCGGGTCGTCCGTCCGTCCGTCCGTCACGTTTTGTTTTTGTCGATATCTCAAGAACCGTGTGGTGGTTTTACATCAAACTTGGTATGAGGGTATATCCTTGGGGGATAATACTTTGTGTGGATTTTAGGGTCACAGGGTCAAAGGTCAAAGGTCACAGGTTATTTTGTGTAAAAAAAATTGACATTTCATGTTTTTCTCCATATCTCGCAAATGGTTCAAGGTATCTTCATGGAACTTAGTATATATGCTTGTACCGATGGGCAGTGATTATCTAGGGAAGTTGGGGGTCATGGGTCAAAGGTCAGGGGTCAAAGGTCAAGGTCAACTCCTCAAAATATCACTACTTTCCTTAAAATGCAGTATGCCTGAAGGTTTTTTTTCTTAAACTTGATGTAAGGCATGTATTACTCATTATATATTTTGGGGGAAGTTTCTTGCCAAAAGGTAAAAGGTCAAGTGAAAGTGCTAAATTGCACTTTTTCCTCCATATCTCGAAAGTAACTCAAGGTATCATCATGAAACTTACATATTTATGCATGTTCAACCTAACAGTGATTCTCTTTGGAACTGTGAGGTCAAAGGTCAAAGGCCAGGTTTAGATAATGCTATTTTCCCATTAGATACTGAAATTATACTTTTTCTCAATACCTTGAAAATTACTCAATGCATAAACTTATAAAAGGGTCAAAAGTCAACTAAAAATCATCAGTTCCCCAAATACCTGCACTCTGACATTTTAATCATTCATCCAATTGAACCTAGTTCTAGGAAAGTGAACATTCAGCACATTTGTGTAAAACCTGTCATTTTAATATTTTGCCAATTGTGTGAAACTGTCATCACACATTGTCAAGACATTGTACTATAGACCTATTAGGAGAACCATGCAATATGGCGGAGGCATATCAGTAGCCGTAGCGATATATCTAGTTTGTCATGTTTTTTTGGCACTGTGTTTATACTTCCCCGCACTGCACCGAAATATTTTTCAATTCAGACGATAAGAGTGCCGCTGTCAAGATTGGAAAGCATTCCCCACACAAACTGCATTGCTGTTTAAATACTTTAATTTGCTCTAGAGCAAGGTATGCATACATAATTGATTTTCACATGCCACTCGTGTCTCAGAGTGCCCCTTTTTTCACCCTTTTAAAAGTAATCCAAATCTTTGAACAGGCCAGAAGTATCTTTGAATATACAACTGATAGCCCTTTGTACGTATGCTACTGAGTGCAAATTATCCATGGCATATGCTAAAAGCCTGACCTGAAATTTTTAAGAAATAAATTTGCAGTTATTATACAGGATGTATGATCAGATTAGATGTCATGCGCTGTAAATTTTGCAACACAAGAAGTCAACTTTTCATATGGAATATTTTTCTTCTGTTTCCCCCTTTTAGTCTATCTCATATCCTTGATATTTTCTGTGAGCATCGCTGCAATAGATGACCGGATAAGTCTTTATCTAAAAGCTGATATGCCATTCTGGTGAGTTCCTTGGTTTGATTCATATTTCTACTCTAATGACTTTGTAGCAAATGTTGCAGTGATCCTGTTGTTTAAAAGGCATACATGTGAATTTCACAGACATAATTTTGTGAAAACTTTTCATTTGTAGATGTTTCAGTAGAAGTGGCTGTTTTAACAACCAATATTCCTCTGCAATGCTCCACTTCTGCAAGTTACAGAAAAATGTGCCAAAGATAGCTTCAGATGTTTGCTGTCAAATTCATCTTTGGCAGTCTGAGCCATGATGACTTTTATTCCAATCATTCGCAGTTTCCACCATAAGGACTTCACTGTCCTCATGATGGCTTGAAGTTCCTTCCTTGGATGTCTGAGCTCAGACCAGGGGGGAAATAAAAGGAAAGGAGTAACAAAACAAGCAAACACAAAACTATATATGCAGGTGATTGTTTTCATTACAAGATTTATCGATTTCAGATACATATTTGCCACGAGTATTGAAACAGTAGATGGTTCTACAGTGGTGTAACTTTGAAGGAGAATCCATGCAAGTAGGAAGTTTCCTTGAGAGCTATCCCAAAGCAGAAGAAAGAGATCATTCCGGATTTTATCAATATTAGGTGTATGTTCTTTAGATGATCGAAATTAACTGTGCATGGGATTCTTTCGATGTAACCGAAGTATACTCTAGACATGTTGCTTCAATTTGAATGTGTGCCAACATGTGAGAGGTTTGCAAATGTGTTTTCATGTTTTGCAAAGAGACAATAAGGTGTACATTGTGTAAAATACTTTCCCTTTGTTGCAAAGTTATCACGACTTACTGATTTAAGATTTCCACCGATATATGTGACTGTCCATAGTATGGAGACAATAATAATTGATTTAATGTGTGTGTATGTGTGTGTGTGTATAATTTGTGTGTATATGACCTTTCCAGTGAAACAGATTGCCCCGAAGACGGTCAGCTGTGGGCAGACGACGAGGCGTCATCCCGACTGAACATCTGGCGGATCATCAACCTCATCAGAGCCATCGGATCGGTCCTGGGATGGGTCATCATCGCCATCACCCCGACGACAGACTACACATCTGGTGAGCAGGTCTCGACTGTCACTTTCTGTAACGTCTCAGGCAGCAGGCACTCATTCGACCATTGGGATTGTAACATCAACTGGAACAGGGCCCCTGTTTCATAAAGCTATTCGTAAAGTTACGCATGACCGTATGAGCAACTGGAATGTGAAGTGCAAATACGTGTGCCCATTTTTTTTTTCACTTTGTTTTTATAACAAAGTACAACTGCATGTCAATATTTCATCTACATTGAGGTAAAAACACACTTTCAACTAAAAAATGTGTGTTAACATTTGAAAATAATCATTTATCATCTGCAAATTTCAACTTTAGCTATTGAACTTACCAATGATTAGGAAACGTGCTTGGCTTGCCATGTTAAAGTTGTTCGTAAAGTCATGCGTAACATTACGAATACCTTTATGAAACAGGGCCCTGGTAGCATTGCTCCATCCCACTGCATAATGAAAGTAGCGGGTATTTCTTGACATTACGTAAATAGCCTGATCAGTCTCCAAACATAATTATCAATTCATAAATGCTGTGTATTTTCTTGGTTTGTAGCATTTAAATTTTACTTTGACAGAGGACAAAATTCTGGGCAGCAGACTTAGAGATCACTCCTACACTTTAAAGGACAAGTTCACCTTCATAGACATGTGTGTTGAGTGAATGCAGCAATATTAGTAGAACACATCAGTGAGAGTTTGAGCAAAATCGGACAATCCGTTAAAAAGTTATGAATTTTTGAAGTTTCTGCTCAGTCACGGCTGGATGAAAAGACTACTATAGCTTGTGATGTCACATGAGCACAACGTTATAGAGACAGAATAAAGAAAATTCAACATATTTCCATTTTTCTCGCATAACAAAAGAACACTAGACTTCTTTCTTTCAGAAGGCAGGGGGAATAATATTACCCTTAACATACGTCAGTAGCAAGTCGAAGAAATGTGCACTTTATTCAAAAAGTAAAGTTTTGTGACATTCTCTTTTTATTTTCCTTACATAGTTGTACGCATGTGACATCATACACGGTAGTAGTCTTCTCTTCCAGCAGTGACTGCGCAGATACTTAAAATATTCGTAACTTTTGAACGGATTGTCCAATTTTCCTCAAACTTTCACTGATGTGTTCTACTAATGTTGCTGCATTCTCTCAATCCTTATGTATATGAAGGTGGACTTGTCCTTTAAATGGATTGTTAAAATATAGAACTATTATGACTTGATACAATTTCATCATACTACATTTTATATGATAACATTATAGTCTGCTTAAAGGGATCGTATAGTTCTGGTTGAGACCTAATTTCAGGTTTCTAACATTTTTTGGTGAAGTAATGAGAAACCTCTTATGAAATATGAGAGAGCATGTAATTCCCTGAGGAATTCAACGTTTATTTGATGAAAATTGGTTTTGAAATGGCTGAGATATCCAAAACAGAGCGATTCTAATAAAGTGTGGGAACCACCTTTTATTACGATCGCTTTGTTTTACTTTGTTTTTGGATGTTTCAGTCATTCTAAACCCGATTTCGTCAAATAAACTTTAAATTCCTCTTAAAATGGTATGCTCTGTACTATTTTTTCTTGGTATGTCACAAAACGTTCAAAGCCCAATTCTCATCTCCATCAATACTGTACCATCCCTTTAACCCTACATGTGCAAATCAGGTTTATCTATACATGTAGATATTTCACATTATGTGACGAAAGTTTGTAAGAAAGCGCATTTCTGAGTAATAGCAACAGGACAAAAAGACTTGCAAGGCACTTTATTGCGTGGCATTTCGTAATGTCATGTCGTAACTATACGTCCATTTTTTTTTTTTCAAAATGGTGTCAAATTGAGCGCAAGACTTGAGAGAAAAATGGTCACGAAATCTCAGCTCAGAAAAGAATGATGGCTGATTAACGCCCAAAATGGGGGGGGGGAGGGGGGCAGCATAGTTGGTATTAAGTGAAGTAAGAAAAGACTGAAAATAACAATAGATAGACATTTGGCAATTTTTAACTTCTACTTGATCCATTTCAATTTTAACAGGAATCATCAATAATATCCGAGAATGGACTACTTCCTCCAAGGCACCAAATGTAGATTATTTTTTATTTTTTTATTTTTTTTGCATTACTACTATGGGTCTCAAAGGGAATAAGTTAGTTTCATAATCTCCATATCACATTCCAGATCACCTTCACGATGCTGACGTACCTCTGTGGGAAGAGCAGCAGGAGGCTGAGATGGGAAACATGACATCGCAAGCGTGAGAGGTAATTCACATGGTGATCTATCACTTGGGCTACTCCCATTTCATCTTATAGCCATTTAGTTTCAACCCACACGGTCTAATCCCAGTCAGTCTACAGCCAGATCGTCTCTTGACCAGTTAGTCCAATTGCCGCTTTACCTCATTACCAATTGGTCTACTTCCACGTGGGCTATGCCCATTTCGTCTAATACATGTACCCACAGTTTATTAGACAAAATGAGAAAAAAATCCAAGGAGAAAAAAATTGTGATTAGACCTTCTGGTCATTAGACGAAATGATAGTAAGCCAAATTGGGCATCGGACCAAGTGAGCATTAGACCAAACGGGCATTAGACAAAATTGATGGTAGACCAAACAAGTTTAGCCATAGTGGCGTAAAAGACAAACTGGGAAGTAGACCATCTGATTTTAGACCAAGTGGCAATAAATCATTCACATTTTTAGTCATGCGGAAACTCCATACATCAAGATCTTATCTAAAGACGTTCATAATCAAATGCTTTGCTTTTTTAATAGTGAAATGAGTCTGTCTGTTGTATTCCCTTTGCTACAAGTTTGACAAAAATATGTAATAAAACAACCAAATATTATGGTCCAACAAATCCTTTGATGGCTAGTTTTGGCATGAACTCATGCTTTGTAATTACTTTCATATTTATCTTTTTTTTTCTCAAACACTTTTTCTGTCTCTATGCATGTGCATGTTCTATTTCTTTCTTTCTTTCTTTAGCTACTGATCACACATTTCATTTTATTGTGTTTCTGTTCGTACTTTGGGTAGGTATACAACCTCATAGAGAAAAAGAGACCAATGTGTGTAGCCTAGCTGACAGCTTAACTTTCAAGTGGAAATCGTAGCTGTCCATCTCTCTTTATATTTTCAGGGATGGAGTTTGTATGAAAGCGCCAGACAAACTTGTACAAAGTGCAACTGTTACGGGTGCTTTATTGGCATTAATCTGTGAGGACGAGTCCCGAATATACCCGGACAAGTGTCTATGGGAAATGCGTGTTGTAGCAAAATCAGCCCATCCTCAAGGGGTTACGGGTATTTGAAGTGGCCCTGTAAGGCACTGCGCTAAGCCCAGTGTGTCAGCCATGATGACTTTTATTCCAATCATTCGCAGTTTCCGCCATAAGGACTTTACTGTCCTCGTGATGGCCTGAAGTTCCTTCCTTGGATGTCTGAGCTGACTCGTAGATATTACAGTGTCGTGTCACGACATCAGGTGTACCCCATCGGTTCTTTGATCGCCCGTATCTTCCTCCATAAATGCATCCAGCAACTTTATAAGGAGATATGCAAGTCCTTTGGCATCGTGGAACTTTATTTGTTGGAACTTTGTCTTCTAAGAAGTCTGTTTTTACAGAATGATAGGGGAGAGCGGGGAGAAGTGGGACATTATTTCAAGTTCGCCGATTTTCTTCTTATATCTTTTTATAGAAGAGATTATTACATTTCCTGTTGGGCTTGCATGAAGGTTCATATGGTAGGTTACATAAAGAGCTATAAGCTGGGGGTAGCACTGTTCTCAATTTTCTGCAGTTAATGAAAAGAAAAAAACTTATTTTGGGGGAGAAGTTGACCCACCCGTGGGTGAAGTGGGACAACGGCAAGGGAGAAATGGGACTGTGGGGGTAAAGTGTGACATCCTAGATGGTCTATAGAAATGTCAAAGTTGGAAGGCATAATGAAACATTGGTAATGAAAACAGTCAAACATGCTTTAAAATGATCTTTACTTCAACAAAACAAGTTTGAACAACATGTTTGAAAATCTGAACTGCTTTACATGTAATGCTATTATGAGGGACAAATGGGACACGTTGTCCCAACTGTCCCTCACATGACATATACATAAATATGTACGACTGCTCAGTAACCATGCAGGCATTTGTCAAAAACAAGTTATATTAGTTGCATATTAATAAGGCTCACCACCAGCTTCAATTGTGCCCTTGAAATCATGAACACAAAGACAACAGGTTAATTAACTTGATTTTAAAAAAACATTATATTTTGGGGAAAATTTTCAATAGCAATTTATACATACTTAGAATTTGCCGAACTGCATGGCTTTCTTAGTGTGATGTATGGTTGCTAGGGGCTTATTGTAGATATAAGCCAATCGCTGATTTGTTGAACAGTTTTTGATTCAGAGAACGTGTCCCACTTGACCCGCGTCCCAACTCACCCCGCTCTCCCCTATTGTCTATATATCAAGACTACGTAATTATTGTAATCAATAATCATTTCAGGTTTTTCACAAGTTTGTAAGTAGTTACTTAATCTCTCACCTGAAAATCAAGTGTTTTTCTCTGGGAACATTCTTAGGAACATACTAATGTTTGTTGTGCACCCTCTTCACCCAGGAAAAAAAAATCTATATGCATGTAGATGATAGATAGATTAGATAGATAGATAGATAGATAGATAGATCGATAGATACAATTGTAGATAGATAGATAAATAGATAGATAGATAGATAGATCGATAGATCGATAGATACAATTGTAGATAGATAGATAGATAGATAGATAGATAGATGGATAGATAGATAGATAGATACATAGCTACATACATACATACATAGAAGGATAGATCGATGGATACATATACAGACAGACAGATGTTCCATTCAAAGTTTGCAGGTCTCTTTCATCTAGGGCCCTGTCTTATAAAACTTGTGATAGAAATCAATCAATCACAAATGTCTTGATAGCTGCAATCAATCGCAACCTGTGATTGATTGATTGCAGTTCTCCGTCTTAATTTCAATCATAACTTTTTTAAAAGATGGATTTGCATTCAATCGTAAAGTTGCAATTGATTTGAATCAATCACAAGTCTTTATAAGACGGGGCCTAGGATTTCATGTAACATCTATAGAGATGTATGATTGTATTAAGAAAAGCAGCATTTAAGAAGAAGAGAGTTAAAGGCAATCCTTTCAACATTACCGTATGCCATATAGGAGGATATCTTGATGATGACACAAGTTCATGCAAAGCATAATTCACTGCTGGAAAGCCCATTTGTAATTTTTATTTCATCCCAGGTCTAAGTCTAGAGTCGACAATGCCTTCACGCCCAGCAGGTCAATTCCCATCTGTGTTCGCGAAGTGAATGTTGCAGTCCTGAAAAGAGGGGGCTTTCACCGAGCTTGGCTTCACAATCTGGACTTACCTCTCTGACGGGAGTTGGATGTTCTTCAGCTATCGGTACCCATCAAAGAGTGATTCTGCACTTGTCATGCTACTCTAGGGGGTCTTCAAAGCACTCCATTGGAAGAGGCATTATGTTTCCAATCTTACGAGATGCTCCCCTCGTCTGAAGATGCACATGCTTGAAGTACAGTGATTTCAAACAGCAGTCTGTATTGGTCTCTTTCATAAGGACACTGTGTTATAATGAGGCTGCCGTGACTGCCGACTTTACCTCATTATAATAAGTAGGGGAAGTGTGGGAGAGTTGAGCCACTTTTTACATTTAGTGATATTGTTCAATAACTATACACAATTTATGGATTATTCGTTCGCTGGTATATACTACAACTATTCAGGCATAATATGATAGCCCAATAAGACACCTAGCACAAACAACTGGGGGGTGACACTTCAACAAAAATGTTTTGCAAAATGGCTCAAGTCTCCCTTGATGTGGTGAGAGTTGAGCCACGGGGTTGGGAGAGTTGAGCCACTATGCTATAGGCCCTACATATCAGATTATGAAGTTCAGGCTTATAAAAGAAAATGACTATGGAAACCTATCTAAGGAAAGATGGTGTAATGGTAACGGAGGGGGCGGGGCGTCTGTTTGACTTACGGGTCATCGGATGGATAATGTGGATGTTGTTGGGGTCCACCTACGATCACATGATCAGGATTTCTAGATGCACCCTGATTGGATTTGCGTAATAAGTCAACTGTTGGTGTGAGGAAGAAGAAACCGCCCGTAGGGCGTCACCCCTGGCGAGAACACCACATACCTTTCCAATATTCCTCACCTCATCCAATAGCAGACCCGTTTCTTTGACCAAAAAATGACACTCATTGAGCCACTTGAAGGGAGGGTTGAGCCACTTGAAGGCTGAGCCATTGGAATACAGGGTTTAGCCATGGCACAACTCTCCCCACAGTCGCCATTTAAACTAACCCTCAAAACCTACGAAAGTGACCACTCCAAACATGTTGAAATTTGCTGAAAGAAACAAATTATATACAGACTATCTGCTACTCCAACTGATTCGCCCTTATCCTCTACCATAGGTGTGAGAGAAAACCACATATCTGACAAGTGGATATTCACTTTTGGTGACCAAAAATGGTTTTTCTTTGACTATTTTGTCATGCTTCGTCCAACATCGCTGCCTCATACACTGGTATATAGTTAATCATAGGCATGAACAAGAAATGGCATCAGCTGACTGCTGTCAGTTACTATGAAGATGTGAGGTGGCCTGGATCAACTCTCCCAGTGGCTCAACTCTCCCACACTTCCCCTATCTCATTGTAAACATACCAACAGAAAAAAAAACCCCAAAAAGAGCCCAGATAAATACGATCATTGAAAATTGGAATCACCAAATTCACCTTGTTAAAAGGAGTACCTCATTATGAGGTAGCTTGTGGTTGTGGAGATTCCCTGTACTCTGTACTATTGAAGAGGGGACTACCTCATTATAAGGAAGGGGGGTGGAATCATCATATCCTGTATGAAGAGGTCATTATGACCCCAAAAAAATGGCTCAGTATATTGTATGTGGTATTTTGGAGAGAAAAGTCAATGCTGGGCAATTATCAGATGAGTAACAAACAAACAGGTGTTTGTGTTGACAATCTATGAGGATAGATTATTGAATCGCAGACATTGAAAACTAAAGTGCAATTGCATAAAATGGTGTTTGCGATATGGTTTGTGTGATAGGAAAGCACACGCCTTTGTCCCGCAAGGACAAAGGACAAGCCTCTGTTATGTCAGGCACTTTGTTCCATTTGCTTTAGTGAGATTCCTCTTGATTTTTCACTTGTTTCCTTTGGTTTAGATATTTACTCTAATTATCTTCAGCACTGTTGTAGATGGAGGTGTAGTCACATAAGGAATTTGTTAAATATTAACTGTGCAGTCAAAGAGCATACTGTAATTGCAAAGTGCCTTGGTGTTTTGCATAATGTACCATGGTCATCGACCTTTGTGTCCTGTTCAGCACCGACACCTACTGTAAAAGTGATCATATTCGCTTAGATGACATTTTCCAGCATGCCGTGCAACATGAAGCTAGCACCAACTTAAAAGTGTGTTCACGTTTTGCTTGTTACATGTGATGATTTTTGTTTTTTGTTGTCTTATTTCAAGGCATGTGTATTGGGGTTTGCGTCTGTACCTTGAGTGAATTTGTTGCTGTAATGCAGTCCAATTGCCTTTGATGGTAGTATGAGCTGCCAAAGACCCCAAGCAGCTGGAAATTCATCTTACCAAGCTGAGCGCGAAATATTCCCATTTCTACATATATCCTGCCAAATGAAGTGCGTGCCCTCAACTTGTAGTGTTACGGAACACGTACCATTTCCAAAAGTGTTCATTATACTCAGAAGTATTTGTTTACATGCACTTTTCTTTGTTCATTTGCACATAGCTGCTCACTCTTACCTTAGAATACCAGTGTTTGAGTGATTCTATAAATTACCGGGTACTCTGCAGTGTCCCACCCCATCTGTCCAGTTTGGAAATTCCAAGACTTGGAATTATTACTGTGAATGAGTAAATCATAGTGCAAGCAAGTTTATTAGAGCTTGGGAGAACTACATTAAGTATAGTCTTTTTACATGTCAATATCAGCATTGTTTTCTTGTTGGTAGATTTTGTGTCGAACCACCAGTATACATGCTTGTTTGTTGTGTTGTACCCCATGAACCATAATGGCTTTCAGAGTTATGTCTGCAGGTTCAGATGTACCAGTTAATATTAAGATGTAGTTTCATTCTGGTAGTTTGTGTGTACTTCCGTATTTGAGTACTGAGTGTATGTACATGCCTTGTATACATGTACATTGTATGTATTCTTTTCTCACTGCTGACATATGCAGACTCCTTTAATAGCTTAATAGTTAAATGCAGACCATAATAGCTTTCAGAGTCATGTCTGCAGGTTCAGACATACCAGTTAATATTGAGATGTAGTTTCATTCTGGTAGTTTGTGTATACTTCCGTATTTGGGTACTGAGTGTATGTACATGCGTTGTATACATGTATGTATTCTTTTCTCACTGCTGACATATGCAGACTCCTTTAACCCTAAAAGGGCCGGGGGGGGGGAATCCGCCGCCCCCCCTCAACGTTTCGCGCTATAATTCTGTTACGCGAGAAAGCCTCGTCGCGAGGCTTCTTGACTTTGTTTGTTCAAGTCTCGCGCAACTTTTGAGACCAAATTTGCGACGTCCGCGCGTACTTTTGCGAAGCCACGCCCATTTTTGTAACGGAATGACGCCCCAAAACAGGCACAATTTTGTGATTTTGTGTACATTTCCTATGGAACACAGTGCTCTGTCGTGAAAGTCATAAAAACCTGATTATTTTTACAATTAATCACTTTCATTGATTAGTTTTGTGCTAATTATGGTAGAAAAGTGGTCAGTGACAATTTCCAATGAAAAAACAAAGAAAAAACAAAAGTTGAAAAACAAGGAAATACATAAGAAATTCTGAAAACAATAAAATACATAAGAATTGAAATGAATTTTGGAAGTTTTTGTGATGTACAATCGTTGAATATGCTGCAACAGATTTACAGACCAAAAATTAGACTCTCAATGCTTTTAATTATTCTAAAATATGATCTTGAGCTTAATTTGCATACTAAGTAATTAATTAATTAAAATTAGAAATTGATTGTTTCAAAAAATCTTATGACACAATCTTGTAGATTATGACGCGGGTCTCACGCATGCAAAATTTCATCGCAATCGCGCCACCGATGGCCGAGATCTCGGGGGGGGGGGGGGGGGGGGGGGCGGAATCCATCCCCCCCCCCCCCCCCCCGGCCTGAGCATAGCCAAAAAAGCCCGGCCCCTTTAGGGTTAATAGCTTAATAGTTAAATGCAGACCATAATAGCTTTCAGAGTCATGTCTGCAGGTTCAGACATACCAGTTAATATTGAGATGTAGTTTCATTCTGGTAGTTTGTGTGTACTTCCATATTTGGGTACTGAGTGTATGTACATGCCTTGTATACAAGTATGTATTCTTTTCTCACTGCTGACATATGCAGACTCCTTTAATAGCTTAATAGTTAAATGCAGACCATAATAGCTTTCAGAGTCATGTCTGCAGGTTCAGACATACCAGTTGATATTGAGATGTAGTTTCATTCTGGTAGTTTGTGTATACTTCCGTATTTGGGTACTGAGTGTATGTACATACGTTGTATACATGTATGTATTCTTTTCTCACTGCTGAAATATGCAGACTCCGTTCTCTGGTGGAACGAAAAACAAAAGTATTTAAACTTTGGTACAGTATGCACTGCAGTACATCTATCACCTTGATTTATTTCAGCATTACATAGAAACTGTTGCAGATCTGCCTTGCATTCAAATTAGCATTGATTCTCAATTATCCGTCCAGGGATCGACAGCGCGAGTGTGGGATGTGTTTATTTATGTGGTATGTATGTCAGAAAAAAAAAGGAAAAAGATGATGAAAATTATGTTTGTATAAAGGCAGGCCCAAGTTTGTGTATAGGGAAATTCCAGTATTCTGTGTGCAACCTAAGATGTAGGTCTCTAGTCGTGTTTGGTAATATTGAAATTTATGTGTCTCAATTCAAATCATATACCAGACCCACAGCTGATAATCCCCTTCATGTATTGGTAATACATGTATTGTGTTACTTCTTCACAGTGTTACTTCCAACAGTATTCATATGCAATGTATCACTACGTGAGACAAAAAATAATAATAATGATATTAAATAATGAATAAATAACTAAAAAATCTGCTTCAGAAATATTTGACCAAAATAATATGTCCAAAGCATGAGGAAAATAAAAAGAAGACAAGAACAAAGACAATTTTGTCACAGGCCCTTTGAGTCTGTTTCATGTACAAAATGGTGTATGAAACCACGTAACATTATGACATGTGACTATACCACCCTAACTGAAATACAGGTACATGTCCGTGTAGTTGCATTGAGACCACTACCTATATCCCATGTACATGTACTCTAATCGTAACACCATCATTTGTGTAATTTTCATGTGTGATGTACATTTGTGTGCTTGTAATTTATTGAAATATTTACTGAATTCCTGTCTACAAAATATTCTAGATTATGTTGAGTGACCTGTGGCTGTTGAGTGGCTTTTCGTACTTAAAAAGTGTAAATCTTCAATGTGCACTTGAGGTGTGACATTTTTGAATCTCAATAAAATGATTCGTGAACATTGAGCAATGTGTGCCTTTTTGAAAGCTCCTTCAATTTTGAGTGAATAATTCTCGGTTTTCAGAAAGTAAAGGCATTAGTTAAGAATTGCTACTACAGGAGACAAGACTAAGATGACGTATTTGGGCACATTTACAATTAAGCATTAGTGTTCATCCATTATTTTATATGTGTAAGTGTTTGTGTGTATACTAGTATATGTGTGTATTTTGCAAGTCTATTATATATGATAAGTATGTACACACAACATATTATACATGCATACCAATTTATCTGTGCATAGATGGGGGGGGGGGGGGTGGTGGAGAGGTGGTGGTATGGTGTTTCTACTTTCATTTATGAATGTATGTGAGGGGTTGTTATGCTCGTTTATACTACATGTACTTGATAGCATGTGTACATACAGCCCTCTATTATACATCAAGATACAAGAAGGTACATGCGTAGAGCATGCATACATTATTCTACATGTAGGTACTGATGCTGTACGTTTAATGTGTAGGCCTATTTGCGTTTGTTGTCTGCATTATACGATTGAGTAACTGTAGTCCGTGTGTTGGGGCAATGATATAAGAAATAGAAACAGTTTATTGTGACATACAAATTTTCCGACGATTCGCCCTTTCCCAAGTGTTCTTGATTCAAGAACAAGAATACTTGAGAAAAGGCGAATCGCCCGAAAATTTTGTATCGAAATAAACTGTTGATATTGACAGCCTGAACTTGAGTTCTGCTCAATTACATATATATATGTATGTGTGTGTGTGTGCTAATGTATGTATTTCTTTATCTATCTGTTTTATTTATCTATTTGTTTATTTGTCTTTCTCTTCATAGGTAGTTAAGATTACTGTTATTTTTTAATCACTGCATTGCAAACAATGTTCATTATCACAATATCCATTTGTATTTTCGTTATGAAATGTAGTTTCTTTTTCATTTCTGAAAATCACTATACAAGTAGTCAGGATACGTACATATCTAGTGAGCAATTCTTCAAGGAAGAAAAAAAGGGGGGCGGGGGGGGGGGGGGTCACGTGACCGTGAAAGATAAGACCAGAGAGCTGGTTAAACCTGTCAAACAAATATCTTGTCCGAACTTCCTCTTGTGATCTTTGATTATTGGTGTGAATTTTTCGAATTTCCACTGGTATTGATTAAAAAAAAAAAATACAAACAAACAATCTTTTGGGAGAACACGCGACCAGTTTCACCACTTCTAGCGGGAAACGTTCTGTATATGTCTACTTTATTCCTACACTGCAAAGAAACGATAGAAAATAAGCCTAAAAAAAAAAAACTAAACAAACAAATGTCAGCTCATTTCACTCCTCCCCTCTACTAATCATCACCACCACGACTTTTTTTCTCTCCAAAGTTTTATTTTATTTTGATTTTAATCGTTGCTCTACATTCCGCCTGAATGTGTGGATAAACAAAAATGAATACATTGTATAATATAAAAAACAGAGTATCTCCCGTCAAGGAGTGCACATGAATCTTTCTACTTGAGTGTTCAAATAGACACATATACAAAATATACAATATATATATATATATATATATATATATATATATATATATATATATATATATACATATGCGTACAACATAATACCTCCTGTCAAGGTGTACATTTGAATCATTCTAATTGGATATTCATGTAAACAAAATTTACTACCGGTTTTCAAATATACAAAGCATAACATCCCCACTCAATAAGTACACAGGAAACGCAAATAAAATATTTTGCATAAAACCCCCAACTTCCCATCCCCCTTATCACATACTACAACAATACATGTAATCTTTCTTTATCATTTAATAACTTAATTTGCCCTTAATGCATAAATAACCATTTCATTCTCTTATCCCCCTTAACCCACCTATTCCTTAATCCCACCCTTATTCCCTACCCCGCCCCGGGAGGGGAAAAAAACAACCTTCACCTTGTGCACCTACAAACTCGCATATTCCATTTCTCCCCCAATACCCAAACATCTGCACCCCCCCCCCCCACACACACACACAAACACACGCACAAACCCTCACTCAACCAGGATGTAGGCATAGTTACTCATTATCGTTATATGCGTAAAGAAAGTCAGTGTATTACCACACATTTGCAGCATATCTCACATAACTCAAACGTGAGATCAGAAATAACATCAGAGAAACAGATAATTAATGTAACCATTACCTTTAGCTGTGTTTCAGTACCCTCCCACTTTGCTAAAAGTTTCTGTATTCTATTTCTTCTAATCGCTATTGCCTTTTCCTCATCTCGCTTTACCACCACCACCGCCAAGCAACACATACATTTTCCGTGATTCTTGATATTTTGATTTCATTCAATACAAAAAAAAAATGCATTAATCATAATGTCAGACTATTCAACAATGAATTTCACGTTTGGACAGACAATAAACGCTATATTGCCAGTAGTTAAGAAGAAGATGTTGGGCAACTCCAGTATAAGAACTTCCGAATTACCAAGACCATCATAATTCTTATCATCTTGTGTGTGTGTGTGTGTGTGTGTGTGTGTGTGTGTTTCTTTTTTAAACTTATTGCTAGCTGGTGAAATGAGTCGTATACTGCATGCTTTTTTTGAGGTTCGCCAGCCTTTTGTATAGCATTTTTTAAAGGAAATACATCGCATGAATTAAAAGAGGTGAAATCGATATTGCAA
Organism: Diadema antillarum; assembly: GCF_040938485.1. Taxonomy (NCBI): domain Eukaryota; kingdom Metazoa; phylum Echinodermata; class Echinoidea; order Diadematoida; family Diadematidae; genus Diadema; species Diadema antillarum. The sequence continues at coordinate 1,122,316 of NW_027271380.1, forward strand.
TACGGTATTTGTCTATCATTATATCACTTTATTTTGATAGAAGTCAACGCTTCAACAGATCTTACAATTGCACTTTGATTCGCAATGAATTGACTGCTCACTCATATTTCTGACGTGACCTCGTGCGGATATTAATCAGAGAGAATCGCCCTTTCTTTACATTTCTAGCATTCTTTTGTTCCCCCATCGATTAGCGAGGCGCAGCGCGATCCATTGAGCATGCTGATTTTCCCCTCCATCAAGATGTAGAAAAGGAAAAATTATATTGACGTTTCTTGTGGTTTAGGATCATTCCCGCACCTTGTGAGAATCAAAGATATTCCCACCCATTCACCATGAAATCAATACCAGGCAGGGATGGAGTTCAAGCCAATAGCGTCAAGTGATCAAGGTAAACCTTATACGTGCATTATTTACGCAGCAACAAAGGGAGACGCTATAGGGAAAGTTGATGCAGTCGACCTGAAACTATATGTGAAAATGATATCTTATTACGCTTTGCGTAACTTGGAGGAAAAAAAAAAGATGAGAATCGCATAAATATGCAACCATCCTGGGAGGTCCTAGACAACAGTCGTTACAGGTACGTTCACACATGGTCGTCACTGGAGCACCATCCTGTTTTCGAGGAAATTTTTCCATCTGCTATCATCCTATATCCTTACTGAGGTAATAACTTTCCTTGGGGGTATTTGACTCAATGGATGAGAAATTTGATATACAAACTTTTATCATTATTCCGCAGAATCTTCTGCCAAACTGAATCCATGAAACTTAACTTTGTGTTTAGGAGTTGTTGATTTTACGTGGCTCTTAAAATTAGACCCTCCGTCGCGATACATTTTCTAGTTCTTAATTCTCATTGATCACTGCTTTAAAAGCAACACTGAATTCTTATTCCTTAGGGAGTTCTTTTTCTTTCCTTTAAAGAGACATTAGACACTTTCAAAAGAGGTTATTTTGTTCAGTTTTTTCTGAAGGTTTATTCCGGGGAAAAGAGCACTTTAAGTAGCTTAGAATATAGCCACTTATTTTAATCACTTTGCACATTTAGACTCACAGAGGTGACTTAATACATTACCAACAAATTTTTTAAAGAAATCTATACTGTGGATTTAGTTGGTGATAAAGAAAAGGCATGTAGTTTATAGACCCAGCCTATCATAATTTCTTGTTTCTACTATTCTCCAGTAATTCTGAAGAATCTTAGGATATTGGTTTTTATATATTTAAAGGGCTATAATTGCAGGGATAGCAATCAAATCCATGATTTATGTGTAATATCGTGCATGATGTGAAAACATTAAGAAAACTTGCATTATGCTTTGGAACTTAAGGTAAGAGATAAAATGTTATTCCATACAATTAAAGATACTGAAATAAATTGTTGTTATGCTTAAAAGCTTAATCTACAGGTGTATAATCTCTCGGTGTGTATTTTTTTCCGTTCGTCATGCCTTTCAATTCCTGAATGGAGGGAGGAAACTTCTCTGTTTAATCGAACGATGCTACGCAGGTTAAATATATCATACTCATGAACGTGCAAAGAAGATGTAAAATTGATTATTAAATTAATTCTACTTATTCAATAAATTACATTTCTTTTTATTCTTAGTAAACTCGTCGGGTAAAGGTATTCATTTATTGAAGTGGTCAAATTGATTATTGAATCAATTGTGCTTATTCAATAATTTGCATTTCTTTTTATTCTCAGTCAGCTTATCAGATAAAGGTATCCATGTAATGAAGTGGTCAAATTGATTATTGAATTAATTGTATTTATTCAATAAATTGAATTTCTTTTGATTCTTATTCAACTCTTTAGGTGAAGGTATTCATGTAATGATTTGATCAAATTGATTGTTGAATCAATTGTACTTATTCAATAAATTTATTTCGTTAATACTTACTCAAGTCGTCAGGTCGTGCGGCAGAGCAAAGATTACACACGCGATATGGCTCTCGACAGTATGCGTACAGAAGCTCTACTCGTGGTCGACTACGGTCTTTCAAATGGTAACGACGAAGGCTTCGATGTTACTCAGTCTGCCGTTATTTCATCCTCAGCGTGGTCGTGGAACGCGATTACGTGGTCTTGGTTCGTGGTGTGCGAGCTGATGACGTCGATTGTAGGAATACTCGGGAACCTGCTGGTGATCATTGTCACATTCCGTGGTCGCATGCAGAGTCGCTCAACGGATTTACTCGTAGGGAACCTGGCAGTGGCGGACTTTCTGACTTCACTGTTCTTGATTCCCATCCCCGCCATAAGTCGCGTTCCGTACACATGGGCCGGCCTCTTCTACTGTAAAATCGTGCGAGGAGATTATCTGATGTGGACGTCGGTGAGCGCATCGATCTACAGTCTTTTGGCCGTCTCCGTCGACCGCTTCTTTGCCGTGGTGTACCCGATTCGCTTCAAAAAGACTGTCACGCGCAGACGCGTCTCCGTCATCATCGTTTGCCTCTGGATTGGTTCGGCTATCCTGATGAGCCCAAATCTCGTCCTGAATATAGTGGATAGAGCAAAGGGCGTGTGCACCGTGTTGATTCCGTCGTCGGGCTTCCTCATCGTATTTGCCCTGTACACCTTCTGCATCCGGGTGGCCATCCCGACAACCATCATGCTCTCCAGTCAGCTCGCCATCGCCCGCTCGCTCCGTCGAGAGGCCTCGCGCTTCAAGTCGGAGGGCGGCGACAGTGCGACGTCGGCGTCCTTTCACAACGTCGCCAGGAACCGCATCCTCAAGCTCACTCTCACCATCGTTCTGATTTACGTCGCCTGTTGGGCCCCGCAGCAGCTGGCCTTCTTGGCGACCAACTTTGGCATCATCCCGAAGACCTACTTACGGAGTCCACTCAATCGAGTCTTGATCACCGTCGCCTTCTTCAACTGCTGCATCAATCCCATTGTCTACACTCTTCGTCATCCGAGGTTTAGGACTGCGGTGGCGGACTTTTTCCGCAGGACCAAGGTCAGCAATTCCCCGATCTTTGGAGATTCAGTAAGCCTCAAAACTTAAAGGTAAACGATTTAATGACCTCTGTTTTGCAGAAATTAGACTGCAAGAATATTGATATAATGCAGACATTAGATCAATTTTCAGTTAACGCATTAGCATTTGTGAGAAAAAAAAAGCCTAATACGCACAAATCTTACTGCAATTCACTTGCATGATTATGCCATTCACAAACGAGCTTACGTAGGATTTAGATATCACTCGAATGAACAGTGGTTGCAACGTCTGGAACCAAATTACAATTCAAAATTCAAATTTCTATTTTATTTTGACAAACTGTTTTGTTTGAGGCATTCTTCCAAGCGTTAACAGCTTTGCGTTTTCGGTCTAATTCATATGAAAAAAAAAAATGACAGGAAAACTGTGCACATTAATGATCCCGAATGTTACGCGTTTGTGATCGATTTAATGATATAAGATTTGATGGTAACAGTTCGATATTCCGATGATTCGTTCATCCAAAATGAAATAAGATCCGTTATTCCGAAGGTTCACTTATCTGAAAATGAAATATAGTACATAATTTGGACTCCTTTTACATGTTTAGATATAACCAATCCTTGGAATAACGAACCTTAGGTCTATTTCATTTTCGGACCAACATAATTTTACGGAATAACTAACCTTTGGCATGATCGGAATGAAGCAAATTTTTGAAAAAAATCTTCGGATTAACGAACATCTATTATACGGAATATGTGTGTTATTATCGTAATAGCAAATCTTTGGAATAACGAACCATTTTCTCTTTTTCCGGATGAACCAACCTTCGAAATAACGAAAAGCATCTAAATTGATCATGTCACATAGTACCTTGTTATGCAGCTTTTGCATTCATTTTTCCTTTAATAGTAGGCCTTACACTCTTATTTCTGCGGAGTCAAATATAACTCGGAAAGTATGAAATGTGACTCGGAAATGGCGCCAGCTGGGAGTCAACTCCTTCCGAGTGAAAGCTACTCGGACTTCCGAGTCAAATGATTTCACTCGGATTCCTATAGTCACTCTCCGAGTCGTTTCTGTGGAGTCAAATTAACTCGGAAAGTGTCAAATTTGACTCGGAAATGGGGTCAGTTAGGTGCAATCTATTCCAGCAAAATGACTGGGATTTCCGAATCAAAAGATCACAATTTCACTCTGATACGGTGTCGTTTCCCGCATTGTTAGTAACCCATTTTTGGTGTAGTAATGACTCGGATTTGGTGTGCACTTTTCTAGAGGAATGCGGAATGGAGGAATACACAGGAGTTTTCATCGGTGAGTACCCACCTCATTCACAACACTCATATAAATAATCGCCTGAAACATGGTCTAAACAGTCAGTTTTATTTAGGACAAAGTGAACTTTCGACACAGACACATTGACTGGTATAAATGGCGTAGCCGTAGGCGGCCGTACGGTAGCTCGAATTAGCAATCAAGATCGTATATGTATTATGCATGTACAGTGGAGGTGTTAGTAGCTAGGTAGGTTCACATCTATTGTAGATTGGTTCTAACGTATAGCATATAGCCCAGGGCTACGTACAAGCTACCGTACGGCCGCCTACGGCTATCCATGCGTCATTACCAGTCAATGTGTACGTGTCGAAAGTTCATTTTGCCCTCAATAAAACTGACTGTTTAGACCATGTTTCAGGCAATTATTATCAGTGTTGTGAATGAGGTGGGTAGGGCCTACTCACCGATGAAAACTCCTACATATTCTTTCATTCCTCATCCCTCTAGAAAAGTGCACACAAAACTGTCCATCTTGAAGAAAAAAAGTTGCGAAATATCTCGCGGCAGCGGCGGATCGTCGAGAAATGAGTTTTGTTTTTTGTTGTGTACAAGACATGTTTTGTCCAATTGTAGCGCGCATATTTCATGTACACCGCGCTGGGTATTTCTGATGTGACTCTGCGCAGGTGTAAAAAGTCCTATAACCAAAATGATAACTCGGATTTGAGTCAGAAGTACACGGTTGGTGTTAAATTTACACGGATCGGAGTGAAAATATTATTTTGACTTTGATTCAGAGTCGAAATTTTGACTCGGCAGAAATAAGAGTGTAAGCAAAATAGCATGTTTAAGCATTGATTGAATTACTGGAGAGAAATTGCTTATTGTCTTAAAACATCGTTTTTAGCAAACAGAGGATTGAAGTTATTCCAGTAAAGGGACTGGATAAGCTTTGGTTAAGACTTGAAATCCTTATCATCAGCATCATCATTCTATTTGGTATTATGCCGTTGAAATAGTCTGAAGTTACCTTGTGTATTAATCGAGATGTCTCGCATTTGAATCATTAAAAAAAAAAACTAAAAAAAGATGGGCCTTTTACTCAGTCCTTGGTACACGACACTGAATTGCCAAGTTTATGGGCAGGGAGATTTCTATATCTATGTTGGTCATTGTGCCTTTTCATGCATACTTTTGGTATACTTTTTATGATCTTATAACTCCTTATAATTCTGGAAATATTGTTTTACTCGACGACTTCGTTTTGTCACCCCCCCCCCCCCCATGGATTGTTTTAATTTTTTTTTTTTTTGCAAATTATTTCTTTATTTACAGTGCTATATTGATTTACGATTGATTTTTGCATTAGGTGTCTTTTGCTAGCAGGGGCGTCGATCCATTTTCATGGGGGGGGGGGAGGGGCAAACTTGGGGTTGGAAGATCTGTGCGAGGGAGCGAATCGACTGAGCGGGAGGGGGGTGGGAGGGGGCCCACTCCCTCCCATTTGAGGGAAATTTTGCATTTTTAGATCTGAAATTCAGCGATCTGGTGCACACTTTCGGTGAAATTCTTTGATTTTTTTTTCTTATCAAAGAAGTAAGAAAGATAAATATTCACAAATATGTGAATGACTAAATCGCGGTTTATCTGAGCTATTGTTCCACTTGTGCGAAATCACTATAAAATATAAATGGAGGTTGACGAGGATGTGGGAGGGGTAATACAAGACAAAGCTTTTGCATTTTTAGAATTAAAATAGAATTTTCACATAAATTTTGCACAAATTACAGAGAAATTCCACTCCTTCTATCTAACACCTCCCTGCTTAAATTTAAAAATGCATGTGCAGTTCTAATGCATCTTGGTAATTCATCACTAAAATAATTTCATTGCGAAATGAACGTATACTTTACAAGAGAAAGCAAATGTATTGGCAATTTATCGAATTTTCCACATTTTCGCACTTTGTTTCAGAGTAGACGTGGACAGTAACCGTAGACAGCATGCATATCTTACCATAGTTTTCAGCAACGTTTCATGCGTGTTCACAAGTGTCCACTTCAGTAATTGACAATGTTTATGACACAAAATTGTCCTGTTTTGAGGTTTGCTGTTCCCCGTAAGGTGTTTATGCGAAGGAAGTTGAGTCTGAAAAGGACCTCAGCCAAATAGGACCAAAATGAGGGAAATGTTTCTTTTGCCAGTGACAATGAAGGATTGTACACAATCGTCATTGTCAAAACGTCTGAATGTACTCATTACATTAAGATTCACATAATCAGGTGGCGGCGGTGATGAAGGGATCAAAGAAAGACATCCGTTCATATGATTATAGTCCATGTGTGTAGTATAGGTGTATGGTACAAGGACGAGAGCCCAAATTACATTACAAAACTATAAAGTACAAGAAGAATGAGGACAGTACAGAGGAGATGGAAAAGGTTTATACATTTTTCTTACAAATGAACGACGTATCGCATTAGTAAGCGCCATGCCAGCTCTGTTTGGTGGCCAGCATGAACAGGTCATAATTTTATCACTGACCATGCTGACCGCAAGTGTAAAATTCCCAGCCGTATCTCATCCCAGCGTACACTGAACAGTGATTGCATTTATATTTCAAAAAGTATTATGTAATGTACACAAACGCTTTTCACAGCTCGTTATCAAGGTCCTTTTTTAAAAAGAGATGATAATAAAGCGCAATCCTGTTAAAATACTTGATGATCTATCTGTCTATTGACTACTGGAGTATTCATTTTGTGTCGGTGCTATACAGATTGTCTGCGTTGGTGCATAGGCGTTTGTATAAGTATGTATGTTTGTGTGTGTGTGTGTGTGTGTGTGTGTGTGCCTGTATAAATGCGTGTGAGTTTGCGACTGTTGTATTGTCATAAAATAATCACAAATTAATCAGTATGTTAAAACCAAGCACAAATGGTATTTTCTCTTGGTAAAAATAATTTTGGAAATAAAATCCTAACAGGCTATTACTGATCGTTGGCACTACCATTTACAATGAAAAGAAATGAAAAGTTCGTGTATTGTCTTCACAAATACCCAAAGAACCGATCTCTGTAAACTAGAAGTGTCCTTTATTGAATCGCATTTTTTTTAATTGTAAAAAGTATATGTTATTGCTGTTCCACACGTATTAATTTTAAAGTGAACAGTGCGCAAACGTATTCAGTCGGTATGTTCTTATTCCCAATAATCTCCCGTTGTTTTCCTCTTCTTTGCAAATGGTTAAAGCCGTTTACTTCCCTAAGTCGTAAAAGCAAAAGCAAAACCAAATCAAGCTCTGATTTCGAGTCATTTCTATGACAGTATTTTAAGTCATCGGCCCCCCCCCCCCATTTGATATGTAAAGAGATTTATAACTCCAGTATCGAAAAATGTGTCAATTAACACTGCAAGTGTCCTCAAACAAGGGGCATATCAATCAACATTTATTTTGTGCTACGAGTAAATATTGATATTATCTTCTTGCTTGTGTTTGCAGTTACACGTCAGGCACACCATTTAAACCAATTAACGCACGTAAATGTGGATTTTAACCTTTGTAGTGATTTTTTTCTTTTTATCTCTCGTGTAGGAATAATTGCATTCCCTAATCTAAATGGAGAATTGTTAAGGCTGTCATTAACTTTAAAAGAGTAAACCAACGTCGTTGTTAGTGTCAATAATGGAAAGAAGGAGACTAAGAAGTTCTAAAACACTATAGTATACAATTATTATTAATGACCCCCTTCTAAAATCACTCCCTCCCTAACAGCTGGTTACAATTTTATCAAATATTTACCAGTACCGTTACGGATTCTACTGTTCTACGCAGTCGATGTTTTACGCAGCTGCAGGCCTTTCGGTAATGGAAAAGCGCGGTGACTGCCATTCATTGCGGCCATGTGTGTTACCGTTCCCGTGCCGGGTGAAACCCCGGTCACACAACGCTTTACGGCTTAATCACGGCCAAAACACGTCAAAAAGTGGTCTCCCGGGAAGCAGACGATGTTGCTCACGTTGATGTCGAGTTTAAGACGAGCTACGGTCGATTTATAGACGTGGCAGGACGCGGGGGAAAATCTGAACGGTGTCAGACGCGGTAAAAAGTTTTGAACTGCTCAAAATTTTATTCCGCGGACAACCACGGGTGGCACACGTGGTAAAGACGTGCAACACACACACGTGAAACACATGTGATAATCCATGTTCCGGCAGTGATTAAAACTTGGGAAGACGCGGTAAAGACGCGAAAGTTTAGCGGTCTGTCACGGGCAGAGCACGGTCATCTGACGCGTGTTACGCGTTGGTATCACGGGAAATAGCGTAGGTTCCTATGTTTAGCGGCTTATTGCTGACAAATGGATTTTTCCGCGTACACACTCGTGGCTGGACGTGGTTAGCCGTGCTTTCTAGGCAGTGCTTCAGCAGTGGAACAGCCGCCAACGGCCATACCCCGTACAAAGCACGGCCAAACCAAAATTGACCAAAAAACTACCACTTACGACCACGTCCACCAGATTTTCATAACGTATTGTACGTGATTTGGACGTGGAGTGCTGTGTGACCGGGGCCCTGTTTCATAAAGCTGTTCGTAAAGTTACGAACAACTTACGAGCGATTGGTGATCAGTTCTGATGTGCTATACTTATCAGAATTTCCATAATCCAGCACAAGAACTGATCAGCAGTCGCTCGTAAGTCACTCGTAACTTTACGAGCAGCTTTATGAAACACCCCCCGGGGCTTTATACGAAGTGGCGAATAGGCACATTTCGCCGCCTCGCAAGGCCACAAATCGCAAGATTTGGGCCATTTTGAACGTTCCACTACTATATACTGGAATTACGGTTTTCGTGATTTTTGCGACCTGATATTTTTGTGATAGATAGGGTGTCGGTGATATGGACATTAAAGAACTTGAAAAAAATGAAATTTGAAAAATCGACCAAAATTCGGAAATTGGAACATTCCGTTCGTACAGACGACGACAATTGATTTTTCATTTTACCTGTTTGCAGGTTTGTTTAGTTGTTTGTTTATTTGTTGGTTGGTTGGTTGGTTGGTTGGTTGGTTGGTTGGTTGGTTGGTTGGTTTTGGTTGGTTGGTTTGATTGGTTGATTGATTGATTGATTGGTTGATTGATTGATTCATTCATTGATTGATTGATTCATTCTTTCATTCATTCGTTTAGCATGTTGTGAAATCGTGATAATTTGACCCGGTAAAGTACTTGCACTCTAACGTTTAACATTCGTCTTGAGACACACTAACACCGGTCGCACAGCACTCCACGTCTAAATCACGTACAAAAAGTTATGAAAATCTGGTGGACGTGGTCGAAATTTTTTGGTCAATTTTGGGTATGGCCGCTGGCAGCTGTTCTACTGCTGAACCACTGCCTAAGCATATCTAACCACGTCCAGCCACGTGTATGTACTCTGAAAAATCCATTCGTCAGTGATAAGCCGCTATTTCCCGTGATACCAACGCGTAACACGCGTCAGATGACTGTGCTCTGCCCGTGATAGACCGCTAAACCTTTCGCGTCTTACCGCGTCTCCCCAGGTTTTAATCACTGCCGGAACACGGATTATCACGTGTGTTTCACGTGTGTTGCACGTCTTTACCACGTGTGCCGCCCGTGGTTGTCCGTGGAATAAAATTTTGAGCAGTTCAAAACTTTTTACCGCGTCTGCGTCGTTCTGATTTTTCCCCGCGTCCTGCCACGTCTATAAATTGACCGTATAGCTCGTCTTAAACTAGACATCAACGCGAACAACATCGTCTGCTTCACGGGAGACCACTTTTTGACGTGTTTTGGCAGTGATTAAGCCGTAAAGCGCCATGTGACCGGGCTTTAAAACCGATGTATTTATCTGTTTTATCTCTCTTCCTTTCTCTCCATCTCCCTCTTCTTGTTCTCTCTGTATGTATACATATACATAATAGATTCTCTCCCCTTGCCACGTTATATTCTCTATCAAATATAAATCTCTCGTTGGATCATCTTCATGCACCTGTCATTCCTTTCTGACTATAAATCTATCGCTCTTTATAGAGGGTATGCTCTTCAGATACTGAATCAGTGAATGCCGACTGTATAAGCCTACAGTTCATGTTTCTACCCGATATTTGTGATTTGATATACGAAGATTGTGTCGTTTTACGAGGCACTTCTTTTATTTTCACGTCCGCCTTTTAGTACCTGTATCATTCCCCCCCCCCCCCAAAAAAAAAAAAAAAATATTGTGTTGTATTCCTCATTCATCTAATATATCTGCAGTACTTTTTTTTTTTTTTGGCGGGGGGGGGGGGGGTGGCTGTCATACTCAGACACAGTAGTTGGTAGTCACTATAGTATCCTTTTCTCTCCTCCACACAAACACAACATACACACACACAAACACACACACACACACACACACATACGCTCACAACAACATACCGGTCTTGATAGTAATTATCTTAAACTTTTGATCAAGTATCGTGCCTACCGTAGAAAGCAGTCAAAGGTGTACAATTTTAGGCACCATATGGATTCAAACAATCAGCGTTAACAGAGGAAACCACTGATCTCTCTCTGAAGTATCTGGATATCTCATAGGCCTATCGCTTTAAAGCTCCGCGCCGCCATCTTATATGTATCGCCCACTATACGTTTGTGTGTGGAGCTCTGTGCTAACAGTCTCTGCAGGCTGAGAAATGCGTGAAACCCCATAGAGGGTGCCTGATAACAGTAGCACGGCGGTTTCTATCGTTTGCACAGTGCTGTGAATTGGCAAATGAGATATCTAGATACTTCTTACAAAGGTCAATGGTTGGAACTGGCCAATGATTGACAATATTTACTCAACTCATCTGTGTCGTCAACGTTCAGAGCAATGATACCAATAGCCAGATTGTGCATTCAAGGAAGAAGCTGGAAGACAAGAAATGTGAGTACAGGAAAGAGATTCAAGTATTTGCATTTTTTTTTTCGTTGTTGTTTTTCAGTGAAATTTCATGTAAGGAGAGAAAGTCAAAATATCAATTCAGCGATACATCATCCATCATTTTTGGTAAGTTAGAGACCCTATCTCATGAATGCCAAATCTTGCTAAGAACCTCAGATCTTGATTTTGGTAAGTAGAGGGTACTCTCTAAAAAAAATCGAGTGAAAATATTCACTCTTAAAGGAGTGAATACAAAAAAGAGTGAATTTAGAGTGAAATTGGAGTGAATTTGGAGTGAAATTGTTCATTTTCACTCATTTTGGAGTGACCTCAGGGATCACTCCAAAATCTTCGAGTGATCCCTGAGGTCACTCCAAAATGAGTGAAAATGAACATTTTCACTCAAAATTCACTCCAATTTCACTCTAAATTCACTCTTTTTTGTACTCACTCCTTTAAGAGTGAATATTTTCACTCGATTTTTTTAGAGAGTATAGCTTTTTCATATCTCGACAGGGAAAAATTATGATGGGCTGTTTTGTACTTATCTGGGGTCTGGATTTCTTTCTTTTTCGTATACTTTGGTGCCATACGGAATTTCGAAGTTTGTTGCTGTTGTTTTGGTTGTTGGTAAAAAAAAAATAAATCTGACCCGACAGGCAGAAATAAGAAGATTTTTCAATAATTAGCCCATATCTTGATTGTATCTACATTCTGTAATTATCTTATTTGGACACTGTGCAATAATGTATTGAATGCTATGAATGAATGCAACCGTAGCCTCAGTGGGAGGGAGAGAGTAAATGCAGTTTTTTTATCATGTTAGGCGAACATACTGTATGTCTGATTATCATTTCTTCTTATAAAACTTATTAATGATATGCCTACGACATATCAATGTTCAGGATGGGAAATTAATGGACATTATATATTGCAAGTGACAGTGACTTTGATTCAGTATCTCCTCATGATGTCACTTAAAGATAAAATGAAATAATTCTGCTTCTAATAATTTTGCTTCTAATAATGTTGTTTGTTAGAAAAGGCAGGAAACGACTGACAAACTTGACCCATGAGGTGCAAACACGTCACGTTTTCCCTCGACGATCTTTTTTTTTGAAAAGTGAACATTTTCTTGTCATGCAAAGAGCAAATTAATTTGTTCTTGTTTCATTGATAAGATAATGATATCATTAACATCGATGATTGTAATATAGATAGTGATGGTCATGATGGTAATGAAAATGATGATAATAATGATAATAATAATGATAATAATATAACACCAATCACAATAATAAATCATTATTATTATTATTATTATCATTATTATTACTATTAGTATTATTATCCTTATTATCATCATTATTTAAGCATCATCATATTAATCATGTTTATTAATCTGTCAATCTATCTATTTATTCATTTATCTATCTATCTATCTATCTATCTATCTATCTATCTATCTATCTATCCCTGCATTCCTTCTGCCTCTATTATAGAATGATGAAGCAGATCCTGGTTGTACTCCTTCTCGTGGCTGCAGCCTCCGCCAAACCGGCACCACTCTTCAGCCAGAATGAACGAATCCCTGGTCGCTATATTGTCAAGCTAAAGGTAGGTGATATTCACAGATATTCATGGATATTCACAGATAGTCACCTGGGGAGCTTCAATATTAAGGTTTCAAGAAAACGGTCTGTACTTTATTCCAACGATTACGGTCGTCCCATCTCTCAGTTAAGCAGCTGGCCAACAAGGAATATAACTATGAAAGACATGATGTGTAATTGTTGTGTACAGCAATTACATATTAGCTACTGTTGCATCTCTTCACAAAATTTCAATTTTCAACTCTAAAACTTCCTCTTGGAAAGACTGAGAGGGAAAAAAAGAAAGGCAAAATGTTGAGATTTTGTTTCTGTCTTTTTCATCATTAAATGTATTATTCCTATTAATGCTTTCAAGCATGTTAACAATGATAACTGTGCTGTTATTGCTACATTGAGTTTTGTTTTGTTTTTTAATCATCATCATGATTATTAGTAGGCTTACAATATCATTATTACCATTAATTATAGATTATCATCTATTAACATAATTATTATCCTTATCATTATCAGTTTTACTACTGTTATTAATGACCATTAGAACTACAATATTTTATTCTTTGATGAGCTGGACACGAGGATATACTCATGTAATGAACGCTGAAAAGTCAGCGTTCCGCATGTTGACATGATATTCAAGAGCACTGAGGCTTAAGTAGTACACGTTGGAATTATATATATGTTGAAACTCCTTGTGTTTCCGACTTGATCTATTTTACAAAATCTTTATATCATAATATTCTAGCATTTGCTATTTACACCTAAGTTGCGAGTGTTTCTGTTGTTGTGTAATCTACGTCTGTGTTAGCTATATCTCCCCCATCTTTTTTCTTTATGATTATACTCCTTTTACTTACATCCCATCTTCAGCCCGGTTGGGACAGAGAGAAAATAATCTCCAATCTCCGAGACAGCGAAGTGTTTTACAAGTACAGGAAAGTGTTCTCCGGATTTGCTGCACAACTCTCCGATGAAATGCTCGATTTTGTAAGCATTTTTTTCTTTTCTAACATGTCTAATAGGTATCAATAAACCGGCTCATTCTCGGTTACTTCATTTGTATGGCGACACGACATGTTGCTCGTGCGACAAATTGCTGTGGTCATATTTTCGCCAAGGACATAGGGTCAGGATTAAGGTTGCGATAAGGTTTTAGGTTTAAAGTTTGATGTGAGGATTAGGATTAGGGTGCGGGTTATGTTTGTGGGTAGAAATTATGTTAGGCTTAGCGTGCAGATATTTCATGCCATAACTTGATCTCACATCATGATGTGATTAATAACACAAAGCAAATTGGTTCTAATTATACTATCAGCACGAGTAATGATGGAATATTAGTCCGATGCATAATGGACGTTCCATAACAAATATTTTGATATCACGAGACCATTACAGTGTCATTACCTCAAGAAAACACAGTTTGTCCTTGCCAGTTAAGTCCAATTAACAAAATTTCGAGACAATTATTTATCATCGTTGAGAGAGATAGAACAAATATGTAATTCAAAAGCAACTCTTGCTGTAATATCGACAGCAACGTTAACCTATGATCGTTGGACTCAAAGTCTTATCTTAGCAATGCCGTGGCTCCACCTATCCCATGAAATATGAGTGTAGCTGATAAGATCGGGATATCTCAGCTATATGGAAAAGCCGGTCTCACACTGGGTGGATAAAAACCTATTCGTATAACTATCAAGCAGTCATCATTATCATTATCACTGTCATAATCATTTAATTGTCGTTACTATTAATACTTTTATTATAAATATTATTGCTTTCATTAATAATATCAGAATTATTGTCATCATTAACTACCATCATCCTAATCATAAGCTTCATGGTTACTATAATCACTGCTATTTAAAGGTTAAAGTGATATAGGAGATAAGACCTTTGCCGACAAAACAAAAGGTACACTTATAATGCGGCAGACAGTATAGACAAGAAATGTGGCAAAGTGAGACGCGATAAGTCACATTATATAATCCATGGCTGTGTTTCATAAAGCTGTTGGTAAAGTTACACACTACATTACGAACGACTGGAATATGAAGAGCCAATAGGTGCGTCCATTTCCCCCTTACGTTTAAACAAAGTACAACTGTATGTCAACATTTATTTTCAATTTACATTGAGGCAAAAATGCACTTTCAATTATAAACGTGTGTTAACATTATTAAGTATAATCACTATGATCTAAAAAATAATGTCAACTTTAGCTATTGAAATTAACAATGATTAGGAAATCCACTTGGCTTGCTATACCAAAGTCGTTCGTAAAGTCGTGCTTAGTTTTACGAACAGCTTTGTGAAACGGGACCCATGTTTGTTTAAATGTGTTTAAGCTCCGAGGATCTGAAGCAGTTGAGTACATCGAGGAAGACGGGGTGGTGACGGCGGATTACATCCCGTCCTGGGGTCTCGACCGCGTCGACCAGATCAGCCTGCCCCTCGACGACAAGTACGAGCCCATCGGTAGCGGAAATAGGTCCAATGTCTACGTCATCGATACCGGGATCAACACCGAGCACGTGGACTTCGGTGGTCGAGCAAGCATCGGCTATGATGCTCTAGGGTCCGATGTAAGGAATTTTGTGTTTTGTTGTGTTTTTTTTATCAATGTTGGTCCAACTTTTCCCAAGACCATTTTTTATATGCATTGTTTTGCCTGATAAGGCTAACATCTTGCGATCAATTATGTCAGGTATGTCCTTGTGATATTATAGTCGATGTATGGTATTTAATAAGTCATGCATTCAATACAGTGTGAATAATACTTCATTTACTTATACTCCTATTTTACTCGGTGAATGCCAATTCAGGAATGTCTTTGCTAATTTATAGTACGTTGTATGCTGGCAATAAATTTTGTATGATATAGAATATCACTTTAGGCACGTGTAGAGAGGGAGCAGATAATGAGAGTGGTCGGGAGAGACAGGAATATAGAGAGGGAGAGGAGACACTATCTAGTGTCTTGAAAAAAAAAATGATACTCAGGAATGTGCAGGATCGTTATCCTTCTTTATTCTAATTTCCTATTCATTCTTATGTTTTTGAAGATTCATGCGGTCTTAATGCAGAGCGTGATTTATGTCCCATACCTGATTTAATGGAGATGTGTCTAGGACCCCGTTTACAGTGCGAGGCTCGGTCGCGGCCGAGCCGCGGCCGAGCCCACCTTCATTTCAGTGTAAACGCGCAAAAGGCCAAATGCGAGGCCAAAATTGGCCTCGCATTTGGCCACGCTCTGGGGGTGGTCTCGGCCGCGGCCGAGCTCGGCCTTTTCTCAGTGTAAACGCAAACTGGGCCAAAATGCGCGGCCAATTTTAGTCTGGCTTCAAACCCTCTGCCCGTACTATTTCGCTATTCAGGATATTAACCCCCTCAACGTCAAAAGCTAGTATAGTTTAAGGTGGCTTTGTCCTGCAAAGGATTTTTCCTTCGGCAAAGGCCTTTGCCCGAACGGAGACTTCGTCGCCACGGAATTCAGTTGGCAAAGGGTCTGAAAACCAGACAATACCAAATTGCGTTTGTTTACAAGCAGAGCGCCACTGCGACTAAATATTGAAAGGTTTGAATCAAAAGCGCGGCCGAGCCCGGCAGTGTAAACGGACAAAATTGCGGGGCCCGGCCTCGCAATTGAGGCTGGGCTCGGCCGCGGCTCGGCCCAGCCCCGCACTGTAAACGGGGTCTTATTCATTTATTTGCTGATTTGTTGATTCTGTCAAGGAGGTTCAAGAAAATGGAGTCACAACTGTCTTATTTCCTTTGAACCCATGTTTGACGCCGCCGTGCACTGGAAAATATTTGAAGCATGTGCCAAACTGGATCTGCCGCGCATATACAATTGACAATTGACAATTGCATAATCACCAGCCACTTTCTGAGGAAGATAATTATGTCTTTGTGATGGTAATTACATTTCGCCAACCCTGCTTATAACAGATGGGTGATAATGTCATAATGGTGAAGACACGGGGATGCGCGAATAAAAATTGCGCAAAAAATGATGAAATAAAAGTGGCAATTACTCTACTGGCAATGCCCGGCCGATAATCTGATATATTTATTAATAAAGAATTATACTTATAGATTATTCCATTTCAGTTTTATTTGTCGGAATTAAGTGGAAAAGTAATAAAACCGGCTTTCCAGGAGGGTACAGTTTTAAACACTTTGACATGATACAGCTCTGATTTACACTTTTGCACATATTTCTGGACATGATTGACATTTTTTGTTTTACATGCTTTATCCAAATGTGTTCCAAAATTCGCGCCACATTCGGGAGAAAAAATGAATAATGAAAAGCTTGGTAGGGAATGCTGTTTGAATACTTGGAATGCACTTCGTACCCTTCTCAAATCGTTCTTACACATTCCGAATGAATTAGCCCTTGAATGCTGCTCGAATGTACTTGGAACGCTGTAGGAATATCCAGAATGCTGTTAGAATGCGGTCAGAATTTTTAGAAAGCACTTCGAATGCCGCACGAGCGCGGTTCGCTTGCTGCCCGAAGTCTGACGGTCGGAAAGCGCTTCGAATGCAGTACAAACTCATTTCGAATGCGGTCAGAACGTTCCCGGAATGGCTACCAAATATACTTTGAATGTTCACGAATTCAAACAGAATGCAACCCGAAAAATTAGAACACACTTAGAATGTACTTAGAATGCAACACGAATGTCCCGTGTGTGTCAAGAATGCCGCTGGAATGGTCTCTGATAGCGTATAAAATGGTGATTTTCACCAGTCTCAACCCGATCATCCTTGGACCATGTTGCTTTGCTACAGATTGCTGTCCTAGCCTAACCCTAACTCTAATCTTTACTCTAACCTTTTCACTAACCAGTATCTAACTGGGGGTAATTGTATGAGCATTTGAGCATTTGAGATATTTTGGCTGAATTAGAGGTGCAATACCGTTCCGATTCTCCCTCAAATGAGGTCAGATTGTTTCAAATGCTGTTAGAATGCCGTAGGAATATTTAGAATGCAATCAGAGTCCAATTAGAATACCCTTCGAATGCAGATCGATATTTCTCCACTTCGAATGCTCGTCGAATGTTTTAAGCGTGGGTAAAACATTCGGGCTGGCCACAAAAATGGGCCCGAATGTTTGGAACGCACTCAGAATGTCGTCAGAATTTTTAGAATGCACTTCGAATATGCAGAAATGCAAGAAGAATTTTCATTCCAACGGCATTCCGGCTCATTCCGCCTCTAGTGTGACGGGGGTATCAATCAATTCCGGCTGGTTCTGCTTGATTCATGCTGATTCGGAATTAGTGTGACGGGGGTATAAAGTGAGATTTCATTTCATTCAATGAATGAACAAACAAAATAATTTTATAGCCAACATATGTCAACGCTCAAAATGAATCTTCAGACTACTCAGCAAGACGGCGGCATCAAACCCGGCATCAAAGGCACAAATGCACGTGTGGAATTCTTTTGTACATCATATAGAAAACTGACAACTGTTTGAATTATTACTGCCCGTTGGAACTCCACCTCTTAAACCTCCTTGATTCTATTCTGTGCCTTTGTCCTCATGTTCCAGGGTGAGTTGATACATAATAATATATCATTACACAAAGGGAGCCAAAGAGAGAGCACGGGAGAATTGGTAGAGATTCTTTTAGCAAGCCCTTAGGTTTGATTAATAATCAAACTCATGATTGGTATTACTATCATCTCATTTTGTTTCCTTTCCGGGGTTCTTTACATGAGGAAAAGAACTTTCAAGCAATAAAGTCCAGTCATCTGTACAACATGCTCTTTGTGATATCAAGTCCTGTAATTATCATAGTAAAATTATAACGATGACTTGTTAGTGCAGCTGTGCAGAATAGGTAAATGGCAAAAATTATGCAGACATCTTTGCGCTCGATTTATATAATTTGTTTGTTTGTTTGTTTGTTTGTTCACTCGTTTGTTTGGTTAATGAAGATTTCTCTCCTCGTGGTGGGAGAGGATACAGGAGGTCAATATAAGGCCATTATTTCCAATTTAAAACCCTCTATCACGTTGATATTTCCCTTCGTCTTTCCTTTTACAGGGACAGGACTGTAACGGCCACGGGACTCACTGCGCGGGAACGGTGGGCGGGACCGAGTTTGGTGTGGCAAAAGAAGTCAATCTCATTGCAGTTCGTGTCCTAAACTGCTTCGGTGGAGGAACGACATCTGGTATGATCGATGGTACGTATACGAAGTTTACGTTTTGTTTTCGGTTTTGGTGTTCATGTTGGTTTTGGTCTTTTATCTTTTGATCTGGCTCCAGTCCAGATCAGCCAACATGGAAAGGTCCAAATACGTTTGCAATATTTGATGATAATAATACACTGGATAATTTCAGATTGTTGTGGAGTCTGAGACCTTTAAAAACTAAAATTGATGAGAGCGGTCAAAGCATGTGAAATAAATGAATGAATATAAGCCAAATAAGGCAATAAAATCGTTTAGCTGTATGTTGGACAGCAGCCTCTTGTTCATGAAAGTATTAGTCGTAGAGAACACAATTTTAGATCATAAATGACTGTTTCGTTTACCTTGCGTTTACCAACAACAGCTAGGGCGCCCTCTGTTTTAATTCGAAGAAATACAAACTACAAAACCATCTGAACCCCGTTGTTTCGTATCTGCTTAAACTTGTTTGTCTGTTTCGATAAGTTAGGCAGTAGTCATGTTAAAACGGTGATGTTTATCCTCGATCATTGTCAATAGTCGCTAACCTTAGGATAAGTTCTATGGGGCGCCAAGTGTCGCACTGTCGATTTCGTTACGGAATCGGTCATTTCGTCACAAAATCTGTAATGATCATTAATTTCGTCTATTAAAGGTTAACCGTCTGAACGTAACTAGTTACAGAACACTACGCCAGTCAAAAGACACGTGTCATATTCATATAAATAGCATGATTTCTTTATCATAGGATGCGAGTGGGTGGCAAACAATCATGTCCACCCTGCCGTTGTCTCGATGTCGCTGGGCATTGCCGGCAGCCAAGCCATGGACGACGCCATCGACGCCATGTACGATGCCGGAGTGACCGTCGTAGTCAGCGCCGGCAACAACAACTTCGAGTCATGTCTTAAATCACCTGCGAGAGCCACTACTGTACGTCTTCTGGATACCAACTTAAGACAAATAATTGAATGAATGAATAGACAAATAGATAAATTGATTACTGAACAGCTGTTGGCCATATATCACTATACACAAACAAATAAATAGATATGAATTTATCAATAATCAATGGAACGAAAGAAACAAAAATAGGAAATAAATACAGGAATAAATGTTAATTAGTAAATATCAAATGCACAATATTCATAGACTGGAAGAAATCAATATCCTCGGAGCGTGCTTGGGAAGCAGATTCGTTTCCGACTGCAAAGTAATCAAGTGTCTAAAAGTTTACCTTGATATGACATGAAAGAGAACCTGAGATACAAGAAAATTTTAGTAGAAAAAAAAAGAAGAAGAAAACAAATGCTTAGCTCAGCGAAATGATAATGATGCATGAGGGATACCTTGGAAAATAAAGGTAATATGTGTTTTGTTGTATTTCTGGTCGCGGGTAGTGTTCTTTTTGTTTCATTCTATGACAATGTTTATGTTATTATTATTTCATGTGAGTTATATGTACTCACGATAGCGCGACTGAAATCCTTCGGGGTTGTAAGGAAAATCATCTAGACGAAAAGGAAATAATCCAAGTTTTGCCATAATAACACCGAGGGTATGATCCTCTTCTCTGTGGTGCTTCGTAAACGGCCCTATTTTTCTTCCACACAACAGTCGATTTCCGTGGGTGCTACCGACAGCGCGGACGTCCGCGCGAGCTTCTCCAACTACGGCGAATGCGTCGACATCTTTGCTCCTGGAGTATTGATCACCTCGGCCTGGATTGGCGGGACGGAGGAGTGGGACACGATCAGCGGGACGTCCATGGCTTGTCCTCACGTTGCTGGTAAGTACAGGCTCTGCTCATTGCTAAGAACGGCACAAGATCCGAAGGCGACACTATTTGCTTGAGGCTGGACAACAATTATTGCTCCAAGGTTGCAAAAGTGTAGGACTGCAGCTAGGAAGTACGACTGTATCTGTCAATAAGGATTCTACATAGTTCTGTCTATAAGTTGAGACAGCAGCTTTTTTACGTGTTTGTTCAGAGGAAAGTGAGTGATGTCTTTACCATTGTAGGGATAGCTTTGCGCAGCTAGGAAATTGTGTGTGAATAAAAGGAGTACTTCATCAAACACTTACAATACCACGACATGCAGACGAGTCACGTGGACACATACGCTCTACATAAGTGCTCTCGATTTCATTTTATTTATCTGTTATTTATTCATTTATTTATATATTTATTCATTCATTTATTTATATATTTATTCATTCATTTATTTATTTAGTCATTTATTTTTAGTAGTGCATTTGTAAATGGTATACATGTATTCTTGAGAGTAATCACTTGGCAAATAGTCACGGTGGTCAGAAGTATCCTACTTGATTGGTCGGCAATGGTCGGAAACTGGATGTCGACCAAAAATCTTCATGCGAAGTGAGTTTAGAGGTCGTAGAAAAATCGGCGCCCAGTCTTCGCTCATGTGTGGTCAGGACCTAAAGTTGGAAGACTAGTCTTTATGTGTGTTCGTTACTTTCCTATAGGAGCCGCCGCTATTCTGCGTGACCTGGATCCTACCCTGACTCCCGGCGAGGTCAAGGTACAACTCCAAGAGAGGGCCATAGAGGGCGCTGTCCAGGACGCCAAGGAAGGCTCGCCAAATCTGCTCCTCTATATTGGGCAGGGGACTGGGGGAGGTAGCGGGAATATTCCACCGACGCGGGACCCTGACGCTCTTCCCGATCCACGTAATTACACCAGTCTCTAGAATAAGTCCCATGGTATCTTTTGTTGGCAGTACACGCACTCTGATCAAGGCAGTGCTAATTATTGTTCTGTCCCTCTACATCGGAAGGTGTCGAAAGCAAGACGCTTTATCTTGTTATTGTTGTTGTTGTTGTTGTTGTTGTTGTTGTTGTTGTTGCTGTTGTTGTTGTTATTCCTCTCGATCATTTAGTTATGGTATCATCATTTTTTTTCGTGGTTTTTTTTTT
Source organism: Diadema antillarum (assembly GCF_040938485.1). NCBI lineage: Eukaryota > Metazoa > Echinodermata > Echinoidea > Diadematoida > Diadematidae > Diadema > Diadema antillarum. The sequence continues at coordinate 1,144,235 of NW_027271380.1, forward strand.
CTAATTCTTCTTCCGTCGTAATTTTACTGCATTGATTTGCGAAACAAAGACACCAGATCCGAGACACTCCCCCCCCCCCCAAAAAAAAAAGTCATGATAATGGCTTGTCATTGTACATCATCGCATGACGCAGTTTGACCGAATAGACTTAATTCTCTATCAAATCGGAATTTGAATTTTTTGGTTTTCATTTTATAGTTTGGTTACTAAAGTATCTTATTGTAGTATTAGAAATAACAACAAAGTACATGTAACACGTACGTTCCGCATAAAGTCTAGCAAAGACCTGGAGAAAAAGTCAGATGTATAATTTTTTGAAATTGTTATGAGGCCTGGGCTTGTTCGCTTTTCTCCGTTATGGCAGTTTGCAACGTGGACTTCACCGACGGTTCTGGCCGGTTCTACAGCCCGGGGTATCCCCTTGGGTACGACAATAATTTGGATTGTGAATATCTCTTTACGACTACTCCCCCTAACGTTGTGGCGCTAACTTTCAACGACTTTGGGTTGGAAGCTCGGGCCGCCTGCGATTATGATTTTGTCTCCGTAAGTATGCTGTAATGTGGCTCCACGCTGTATCTCCGGTTTGTTTTTGTTTGTTTCATTTTAGCTCATTTGGTGTGGTAGTTATGGTTGTTGTATTTTTCTCTAATGGCGTCTGTACACATCCAAAGTTCGCATCATTACGGAGGACTAGCGTTCATTTTTCACTTTAGTATGTCTATACCAGTCCTGTGTGAGGAGAAAACACGAATGAAGTTGCACTCGTTGAGGTGATTGCCCCATGTTTGCATTATGATATTATACAGTGTAACTGCTTTTGTTTACTTACATTGTTTCTATAAGCATACCATTACTTATTATAATGACTGTGTACAGCGTGTTGACACACACTTGCATCATGACTTTAGTAAAACCTTCAAATTGCCGAGATTGGTTCCTCGGTCTTATGTTTTTTTTTTTTTTTTTTTTTTTTTTTTTTTTTTTTTTTTTTTTTTTTTTTTTTATGGGGCTGCTTGTTTTGTGTACAATATGCACATCAAGGAGGCATCGTGCATACACCTAATATTTAATCATTTAACGAATGTGTGACGAACGTCATCTTCATAAAAATAGTAAAAACAATTTTAGTTATATTGGTAATGTATTCACACACACGGCTGAATACCTTTACTCTTCTGCATAACGTAATGACAGATTAAAATACTGTATCATCGTAAATCGCAAGCCAGGTGGATACAAAACCGACGGATGTGACTGAAAATGATAGGATTTACCATTTCACGACATTTTATAAGTTGTATCGAACACATTTTCTTCTTTTTTTGGGGGGGGGGGAGGAGGCGGGAAGCAGTTATTCTATACAGGCTGTACTATGCAACAACAACAAAAAAACACCACCCCCCCCCCCCCCAAAAAAAAAAAAAAAAAAAAAAAAAAAAACCAAAAAAAAAACAAACAAACAAACAAACAACAAAACTAAACAAAACAAAACAAAAAACACGAGTTTTCTGATCATTTACATTTTAATCATTATTATTGACTTTTTTTTTGTTCTGTTCCCGCCTTGCATTCCACTGTTTATCGTCAATGATATTCTTCTTCTTTGTGTATCTTTTACTGCTTGTACCCCCTCTCAATCTCTTTCTTTGTCATGTTTGTCATCATCTTCCTCATTTTCTCATTCGTTTCTTCAACCCTCCTCAACATTATCCTCTCTCCCTTTCTATTTCCCCTTTTCTCTATTCCACTTTCTCCCTTTCTCAATCTCTCCCTCTCTCTCTTTCTCTATCCATTCTCTATTTCCGTCTCTATCTCTATCCTCTATCTCTATCTCTATCTCTATCTCTATCTCTATCTCTATCTCTATCTCTATCTCTATCTCTATCTCTATCTCTATCTCTATCTCTATCTCTATCTCTATCTCTATCTCTATCTCTATCTCTATCTCTATCTCTATCTCTATCTCTATCTCTATCTCTATCTCTATCTCTATCTCTATCTCTATCTCTTTTATCTCTATTTATATCTTCTTTCTTCCACAACAGATCTACGACGGCAACAGCACGTCCGCCTCCCTCATGGGCACTTGGTGTGGAACAAATAGTCCTGGTATTGTTCAGAGCACAGGCAGCAGCCTCTTCATGCGATTTGTGACGGACTTTTCTGTAAATGTTGTCGGCTTCTCCGTAAACTACGACATGTGGGAAGTGGGAAGTGAGTATAAATCCCCGTGCAAGACTTAAACGTATCCGGGCAATTACCCCCTCCCCCCCCCCCCCCGGCAATTACCCCCGGCTAAATTCTGGTTAATCGTAAGGTTAGAGTAAAGATTATGGTTAGGTTTAGGGTTAGGAGTTTGGGTTAGGGTTACGATTAGGTTCAGGATTAGGATTAGAGCCATGGAGAGGGTCCGGGCTAATTGCCCAGGGGGTAATTGCCCTAGACCCGACTTATAATGATACCAGGTCTGCCAACACTCCCACATCCAAATCAGGGAGATTCCACACAGCAATCAGGGAGATATCTGTGTGTTACATGCATTTCAATGGGCAAAAATAATACCCAAATCAGGGAGACGTTAATATTCTCTTATTCACACATGAACAGACTACTTTGACATTTTCAGGGAGACTCCTGTAGAATCAGGGAGACTTGGCAGCGCTGTGATACATGTACAATTGCAGATACTCGCAAGAGATTGGTCCCACCAAGAGGGTTCTAGAGAATGGAGTCACAACCGTCTTATTTCCTTTGCTAGATGTTCGAAGCCGCCGCTCAAAAATATTTGAAGCATGTGCCAAACAGGATCTGCCGCGCAGATAGGAAGACAATTGACTTGTGTCTCATTGCATAATCACTAGCCACTTTCAAAGGAAAATATTTCTTTGTGATGGTAATTACTTTTCGCTTTCCCTTCTTATAAAAGGTATAGTGGTACAGACATGAGGATGCGCGAATAGAAATTGAGCAAAAAATGCTGAAATAAAGATGAAAAATACTCCGCTGGTCACACCTGGTCACTAATCTGATATATCTATCAATAAAGAATTATACTTGAGATTATTCCATATTAGTTTTATATGTGGAAACTAAGCGGAAAAGTGATAAAACCAGCTCTCCAGGATGGTACAGTTTTAAACATTTTCACATGATACAGCTCTGATTTACACTTTTGCGCAAATTTCTGGACGGAATTGTCTTTTGTTTTTAATACATGCTTTATCATTAATTGAAATTTCATTTCATTTAATAAAGAGATAAGCAAAATATGGCCAACATTATGATAACGTTCAAAATTAATCTTCAGAATGCTCAGCAAGACGGCAGCAAGGAACATCGATCATCAAAGGCACAAGTGCACCTGTGGAATTCCTTTGTACACCAATAGAAATCAGACAACTGTTTGATTAATTACAGCCAGTTGGAGCTCCATGTATAAACCTCCGTGGTCCCACAAACAGTTCCAGATTGAATGTCATGTGATGCCGCTTAAGGCAGATGTAAAATAATTGAGTATACTTATTTGAAAAGTTTGATCTCGGAACGAATCAAGCGCCATATTCAAACATTTTAAACCCATCATCACAGAGAGCAAAATGAGATGAACCTTTCCAGTGATGCCTCACTAGTCTCGTAACAAGGAATATTCTTGAAGTTATAATTAAGATATCCCCTGTTTTCTCATTATTTGCTTTCTGTTTAGCAGCTTTAATCGCAAATATCTGAAACCAACACGAATGGAATTACATTGTACAATTTGAACTTCGTTTTTACGATCAAACTCTTTATTTTCAGTTGTATGTATAATAAAAGTAGACCTAAATATACATAGAACATAAATGCTGACCAAATTTATCAAAATCGCAATGACAACATTTGTGCTAAAAATAAAACGCTATTACTAATACTTAAAATAGAGATAATGATAATAACTTCAGGATAAAGAGTAGATGAATATTACATGTATTATGCAGCAGCTTGTATTATGTTGAGAAATAATGAACACCTGTTAATGTACTGACACAAAATGTCGGCATGCTATACATTATTGATGAGGTTTTTTTTTTCTCTCTCTTCTAAAAAGTTTTAAATATACACATAGTCTTGAATACGAACCCTACCCCTTAACAATTCCATTGCAAGTTTAATATATCTCTGAGTACAATACGTTGACTTTCACAAATAAATAAAATTCATTCTCCGCTCTGCACATTTCATGTCCTTCAGTTAGTTCAAAGGAAATAAAAAACAAAACACAAAAACCTACACACAAGCAAGTATAGGCGACAGAAAAGCAACACAAACAAACCTCTTCGGGGTTATCGTATCAATAATTGTTTTTGTTCATGTTCGTTATTAGATTGTGGCAGCGCTTTCACCAGCGAACGAGGGTACTTCATGTCACCGGAGTACCCCTCCAAATACGAGAACAACTATGACTGCTCCTCCACCATAACCACGACCCCGGGAACAGAAATAACGATCAGTTTTCTCTCCATGGATCTCGAACGGCACACTGACTGCGAGTACGACTACGTCGAGGTAAAAAAAAAAAAAAAAAAATCTTAATAATAATATATATGTATATATATATATATATATATATATATATATATATATAAAAGCAAAACAAAACAAACACATAAACAAAATCATACGTCTAGAGCACTCTCCTTCGTTGTTAGCTCAATAGATCGCGAATGTTTGTAAGTCTACAATGTTACTTTACACGAATGTGTACAGAAGTATTGATGTATGGTTAAAATACACCAGACCTTGAATAAGTATAATCCCCTTTACACGACGTATCACGTCTCGGAAAAAAAAAATGACGACAAAAGAGAGAAAAAACAAAACACCAAACCATTTCATCTCGGTTACCATTTTCCAAGAACGACTACACATTAGACTGCTTTTTTATGTTGTAGCTTAACTTTTGTGCTCATTTCTTTATCACTGCTTATCTTTTGTTTGTTTGATTGTTTGTTTTCTGTTTAACTGATTCATATATATATATATATATATATAATATATATATATATATATATATATATATATATATATATATATATATATATCCGTTTGGTATATATCCGTCGGGAATATGTAGTTTGTTGAGGATTGAAAAGTGCTCAATGCTGTAAAGCAGAGCATATTAAGCGTATCCACCTGTGTTTTGGTGCCTTGTCTGCTACCGGCGGTTTCACGCTGTCGCGATCCTCAGGCAGACTGACAAAGTGGTGTGTTTCTGTGCTCATGTGGCGCGGTGGATCAGTTTGACGCATAGATGATTTTTCTTTTCTGGTGTCTGCATTTGGATATAAGCTCGGACCTTTTATTGAGTGCGTTTTTGTTTCGGATGATGATGGCCTTCTCATCGAGGCAGAGGTTGCACAGGCCACTCCTTCTTAGAGTTAAGTTTGACTTCTTTTGGATGTCCCATGTCAGTGTGAACTTTACGCGTTTTTCTTTCAGGCTCCAGATGTATTTTGAGAGTTGGGTTTCGTTTTTTGTCACGGTATTTCTCATTCTGGATGGATTTAACATGATTCCTATATCTGTCTTTGAAGGTACCCCCCGCCAGCCCGTACTAGCACCTTTCCTCGTTGTCATGCTTGACGGTTCGGTTGCCTTATACACAAGAGCCGTTTCCATGCATCTTCCTCTCAACGGGCATTGATCTTTTTCGCGGCAGTTGCATTTGGGTTTGGGTTCGGTGTCACGTGACTTGGATTGTTTGATAACTCTTTGGTTGTGGGATTTTATGACTGCATCCATGTTTTTCATGCAGCTGTAGCTCACTTTTACCGTATTCTTATTGAATATTGGGTTCAGCTTGTGCCCTTTGGGAAAGTGTTTGTTGATGAGCTTCAGAAATCTACCCCCCCCCCCCCCACGTTTGTCTTGGTCGCTGCATTGTAAGGTGGGTTGAACCATGTGATATTCCTGCTCCTGTTTTTCCTTTTTCTTCTCTTTCCCTCTTCACTCGTTTTGGAGTACTTGATGTTTTTCTCGTAGCCGCTTTTTGTCAGGGCTTCGTTGTACAGTGGAGCTGCTGCGACTGCAGCTGCGTTGTGGAATATGTCTTCGTTTGAAGACAATGTCGATATGCGCTTTTCAACTGCTAAGGGTATTTGTGTTAGTGTAGGGGGCGGGTGGTTGGAGTCCCTATTGACTCTTGTACGGTTGGAAGGTGCCAGTGTCTAGGTTAAATGTGACATCTAGGTAGTCGTCACTAGCTCGATCGATCATTGGAGACACGCCCCGCAAAGGAACTACACCGCTGAATTATGACACGGATGAAATGTCTAAAACCAGGGGCGGATCCAGGGAGGACTGCAACCGGCGCACGCCCCCCCCCCCTTTATTTTTTTAAAACAAAAGAAATAAAAAGAAAAAATGGGGGAGGGGTGCGTGCGCACCCCTTTAATTTCGTAAACGCGCCCCCTCTTTACGGAATTTCTGGATCCGCCCCTGCTAAAACTGTAACTGTAATGGTGGTCCATTATCTAATGACCCAGGCGTACGATGCAAATTTTGGTTCGTTGCATGATCAACATCAGTTTCAGTACGTTCAGTAAAATTCTCAAGGTTTGCTGACAATCTCATCAAGACTGACACAGGACAACACAAACAAACAAACAAAAAACATCACTTTCGAAGACAATGCCTCATCTGCTGCTGTTTTTCGTTTTCTGTCATTAAATCACAGAGAAGTACACGTATCAAAAAGGACAATGTAAATCTTTATAGTTGATAAATATACGAAATCCGAGTAGGTGACCTACAGCTATGCCGTTTAAAATCATTTTCACAATCTCCCTTTTCAAACCATTCATCTGCAGATCCACAATGGGGATTCTACGTTTGCAACTTCTCTCGGTAAGGTATGCGGGGACGTGATCCCCGAGCCCATAACTTCTACCGGAAACGCCATGACCGTTCACTTCCACACTGACAGCTCAGTGACCAGAACGGGATTTAGAGCGTCCTACACGGCAGAGTAGAACACATTGTACATCGTACCCCATAGTGGGCGCAGCGAAGACACTCGCTGGTATGGTAGTTAGTTTACTACGTTTCAGTCCGTATGACAAAAAAAAAAAGAGAGAAAAGAAATGCTTTCCAGATTTTTCTTCCTCCTTTCTCCTCTGCTGTTGAGATTATAATCATGACAATTTTTAAAGTAAGAGCCAGTAGTACAGACCTATTGTAAGGTTGATGGGTTTATTATAGGATGATATTGTGCCCAGTTCACAGGTTTCAACGACTTAAAGTTAAACCCTTTGTGTGTCAGAGACTTTAGGCAGTGCGTCTGTGAAGTTTTCGGTTTTGGAACTCAATGCACATGTCGAAGATATCGCTTTTTTTCTGACATACCAATACGAATGTGATAATTTTGTCTGATATTATACTGTGCATTCATTGTACCTATCATACTCTATCTCACAGTGTGCCGAATGATGCATGACAATACCACAATTTTTAAATCGAATTTGAAAAAAAAAAACCCTAACTTGGATCTTCTCTACTTTTTTGCATAAATAATTTCTATTATACACTGTCTTGTGTGAGTGCTGCAGAATTCCATATACCCTGACATTGATCGAGTCTTCTCTGAGCTAAAACCATTTTTTATGGTGTGCAAAGTTGTTCGCTTGTTTGTATGTTTTTTACTTGGACAATAGATAAATATTTTCTGTTTTTTTCTCTTTTTTTCCGTTCCTGCGCTTTAAAGGGGAAATCCAGTCCAAAAATAAGTTGGTCTGAAAGGAAAGAGTAAAATATTACGAGTTCAATGGTAAAACTTTGATCAGAATCGGGTGAAAAATAAGGAAGTTATGACATTATTTGTCATACCCTCACAACTTGCCATATATAGTTTGCACATAAAATGTTGACATTTCCAGTTTTTCATTCAAATATAATCATGCCCGAGGCTCAAACCATGTTAAATCCAACTGTTCACTATTCTGAAGTAATTCAATCAGGAATAACATCATTTTTCAGATTTCAATGACAGAAACATTGAATTTTCGTCATTTTTTTTTAAAGAGATCAATGGAAAATTGTGAGGTTATGACATGGTTAGCTCACTCACTTGCAGATTCATATCTACTGTACAAGAACTGTTCTGTAGAAATTAGCAAAACTTCAAAATGTCATAAATTCCTTATTTTCATCCGATTTCAGTCAATTTTTACCTTTGAATTCGTAAAATTTTACTCTTTTTTATCAGACTAACTTATATTTGGACTGGTTTCCTCTTTAAAATAGCATGTCACTGATTGAGCAGCACATGAAATAGATAGATTCAGTTTCATTCTTAATCTTGAGAAACTTAATCGATCGGTGATGATAAAGGGAGACGTACATGTTCTTTGATTTGATATAGAAGTACAAGCGTTTAATCATCAATACTACAGTAGCTGTTTATGTGTGTGCCACTTTAATAAGCTTCAATAAAAAGTGAAAAACGTTTCATCAATCAACACCGTTTCGCAAGCAAATTAGTTGTTGTTTCACGTTCTATACATAATTTAAAACACTATTAGTGGTTAAATGGTAAGAACCTCTGCGTTTGCTTGCCCATTTGCTTGCCTGTATGTCTGTTGTTCTGTCTGCATGTCTGTATGTCTGTAATGTCTATTAAAATGTGTCGAATCTATATAATGGCTGTGCTATGGACAGATTTGTTGCAAACTGGAAGCTTTTTTGAAACGTTTTCGATTTTAGTTACTTCTTTGTTCTGAGAAGAGTACACATACATACTCTGACATACTACAAAATAATGACAACATATCGTAATGGCAAACTTTCCATCCCTCATCTCTCTCCCAGTAATATGAAGGTGCAAAAAAAAAAAACTCGATGTATCGACAGAACATATATATATATATATATATATATATATATATATATATATATATATATACTCAGCAAAAAAAAGAAAGTAAACACTTTTTTTGAGGTCATATTTTTCATAAAAGTTTTTTATGAAAACCAATGTTTTATATACCATATTAAAGGTAATTTAATTGGCTATAAAGCTAATAGGTCAATTAAAAAGAAAACATACGCTTGAGTGAGCACATTTGTTTTTGTCCTCCAAGGCACAAAATTGAAAATAGCAAAAATTGACATGTTCTCTTTCATTTGCAAATGCCTTTAACGATAACATTGACAACAAAAGACCAGTTTAACACAAATAGAGACCTGAATGAAATAGGGAAAATAAATTTTTGTTCTCTTTATCTCTTTATAACCTCTAAGAAAAACAAAGTGGGAAACTAAAGGGGAAAACTAAGAATTTTCTGTCAAGTCAAACTTCAAATATTATAGGGAATAATAATATAAAGATGACCAAATGAGCAGAATTTCTTTCTTTATTTCTTTTGATAGTGATTTAAAATCCATTTGACAATTTCAAGAACCAAACATTATTTACAATTTCCTAACTTGAAAAAAGCTCAAATTTCAAAATCTCAAAATTTTTTGTTAATTACTACTTCTTTTTATGTTATTTCATTTGAATTTAGATTTGACATAAGATGCTTTATTTTCCTCCATTATATTTAGCCTTCATTGGTCTTTTGGGCTTTAAAGATATCATAGATATCAAAGGTTTATTTTTGCAACTTAATTCAGGTTTCTTTTTGTGTGAAATTTGTTTATTCTTATTGTTCTATGGAAGAGCACATACGCATGAATGATAACTTGTTCAGTTTTGCAATTTTCACATTTGTGCCCTGGAAGAGAAAAACAATGGTGTTCACTCATGCGCAAAGTTTCCCTTTTTGTTGACCTACCAGGTTGATAGCCAATTAAATTACCTTCAATAAATGGTATATTAACATAAGCTTTCAGCCAAATATTCTATGAGAAATCTAAACTTGAAAAAGCATTTACTTTCTTTTTTTGCTGAGTGTATATATACATGTATATATATATATATATATATATATATATATACAGTATATATATATATATAAAAGCAAACTCTACCCTTCAAACACACACACACACACACACACACATACACATACATGCTTCAATTGTTTTTGAAAAAAATTGTCATCCTTGATGAAAGTTTACAATGCAACTCAATTACTCATGGACAGCAGTGAACTAAGTCGACAGTTAAAGATATAAATATCTTTAATGTTTATTTGGCACATGTGCGAAGGATCAGAAATTTTCATCAGTATCATTTGTGTATTTTCATGTGACGGTTTGCCAAGTAAATACAAATGTTAATCGATGATATCCTGTAACTGAAAGCGCAAGGGCACATGCGGGTAAACAACAGAGGGTAGATACATGTAAATGACAAATTTCTGCCTTCATGAGAAGACAGTAAATAAGGAAATGAAACAATTTAATTTCATTCAGTGCTCCATTTTTTTGCTCGCTTCCAAAGCCTGACCAAATCTATCATCTACATTGGCAATATCCATTATTTCAAAACGTCAGCTCAAGCTTTAGCAAGTATCTTTCACAGTACTGTTTCAGACATCAACGACTCCTGTGCCACGCCTTACGTACGACATGTTAGAAGGTTGTTGTTGATATTAAAGTTAGCACAGCGGACCCATCTTAAGATACGAAAGGGTAGTGAATGCTTGAATGTCTGTTACTTAGGTGAAAATTAGAAGGAAATGCATGCTAATCATGTTGAGAAGATGTATACGTTGTGTAGGTATTTTGTTAGAGTTTGAAATCCCCCGTATTTCCCCTGCAATTATTACATTGAAAAACAAAACAAAACAAAACAAAAACAAAATCATGCCCGAGTAGATCGCATCCTGATAATCTTTCTACACAGTTATAGTGCATCGTTCGGGGCGCAAAACAAATTACTGCATCAAGGTCAATGGTGCAGAAGAACTGTGATCAAACAATTGTGTGGCATAATCAGCATATAAAATTCATGTAGGTCACAAACTAGTATTTCATTACATAATATTACAGGCAGGTGAGTGAATAGAACTCACAAACTTGGTGAATACAATGCATAATGCACAGAAAACAGCATGCAAGATCACAATGACTTAATAAAAAAATTACAGCCCTTGTTACATTCAAAAAGGTCTATATCAAATCATCTTCCCAGAACTAAAAAAATACATTGCAACTGCTAAAAACCTGCCAGAAAATATGCGCCCTTGTAGCCAATACACATTCATGAAGGACATTAATACTGGCATACTATGATTGGGCCTCATTTGTCTGCTTTTGAAGATAGTGTTTGGTTATGTGACTAAATCATTGAAGACCACTTCTCGTCAAATCAATCTATGCAACAAAGATGTAAAATAAGTTACAGTACATAACTTTTTTGATAAAAAGTCAGGTATTAAAGTGGCAATTTTGAAGTGTTGCAATTTCTTGATCTCATTGAAACATTGCTATTACTTATGGTTTTAAGGAGACTAATGGCAAGACAGGGTTCTTAAATGGAATCATAAAAACAACAAAAATTAGAGCATTCTTTTGTGTTTGAAGTTAAAAAATGTGATATAATCATAAAATAGACCATTGTTGTATAATCAGTCATATATAGGTGACTACCATTATAACACAGTCGTACGGATGAGCAGTTTATTTCTAAAAAAAGCGGTGTCGCTTGAGGTCAACATGTTATATGATCTTCTCTGCATCAGATAAGAAGTTTTGGGCAGCATACGCCTCTATCCTTGATAAGCTCCTAGACAATTTTTACATCTGAAACTGCAGCATACAACCTACAGGGAATACGAGCTGCAGACCCAAGAGACAACCTGGTAAAAGGAGCAAAAAAAGACGACATTAGCGATGACAGTGATATGGAAGACACCAACTTAGGCCTTCCCATTGGCGCCACCTCTATCAGCACCCCCAGCTACCGGGTCGGAACCCACAGGCCCTGACGCCGTGCTCACCGCTGCAATACTTGCTGCATATTCTAAAGAGACATCATGCAACTTTCAGCAAATGATCAAGAGATCAGTAGACTCACTTCTCGAAAGTATCATGAGTGTAGAGTGAGCCATCGAGTTTGAAAGGCCAGTGCGTGGATGACCAGGAAAAGAAAAATGTTACCCTGGAAAAGAAATTAGAAAAAATGGAGTCTGACATGGAAAAAATGAAAGGAAAAATTGCAAGACATGACGCAGAAGCAAACAATACCAAGCGGTTTTCACGTCGCAACAACTTCAGGATCGTCGGGAAAGAAGAGACTGCCAAAGATGAGCGCGAAGACTGCATCGACATCATCGAGAGAATAATCAAGCAGCACTTCGTCATGGATGTCAAGGTGGAGCGAGCCCATCATGACAGAAAGAGAGGAGAGAAGCCTAGCCACATATAGGTGAAAGTCTTGTCCTACAGAGAGAAGGTGGAAATCATGAAAAATATGCGAAAAAAGCTTGATAAGGAGAAATTCTGCATCACGGACGACCTCACCAAGACAAAGTGGTCAAAACAAGTCCTGCATCTCTACGCCCAGGGAACAAAACTCCATTTCTTCACAGGAAAATGGCGTAATTTTAGTGGTCTTTTGCATCTGTTTTGATGTAACTTTATACTACAGATGTATTGTATAATTGATGAAAATGATATCAATTGTTGAAAATATTTATATTGTTATTTTGTAAAATTATAATGAAATTGCAGAAAATTGATGCATGTGAAAAAATGGCTATAGAGATTATATCAAATCAAATATATTGTATCAAAATTTCATTTTTGCAACAAAAAAGTATACAAAGATGTGTACATAATAATTTTGGGGCCTGAATTTTTTATTTGATACCCAAAGTTCATTATAACCAAGTTTGCTCTACCAGGAGGGCAGTACTGTGAAACACTGACTGATATAAAGACTTTTCATTACCTCATAATCTTCATTTAAAAAAAAATAAAAATGTGAGCATAGAAAATTAGCATACCGTCTCACATAGCATACATGTTTCATTAGCAGAGAATGTGTTCTTCTTACCTCTGGAAATAGGAGATCAATACACCTGATACAGTGGACTCCTGTTAAACAAAGTCCTCAGGACCAACAGTTCTCTTTTGTTACATCGTAATTTCATTATAATTGAACAGTAATGTATACATACAAAGAGATAAATACATAAGAATTTTGGGACCTGAATTTTACTTCTTTGTAACAACAATTTGTTATGACCGTGATCGTTAGAACGGGAGTACACTGTATATGGTAATTCAAGAAAGCATCTATAGTAAGTACTGTATAGACAGCTAAAGGCAAGGATGGTATTAGATTAGAGCTCACGTAATGCCATTTGTCATCTTGATGAGGCTAAAGTAAAAGTCAGAGGGCCTTATGATGCTGGGATTCACGTTATCCCATCTGCCCTCTTTGGAAATGGGAGGGGTACCAGCCCTGTCGTGACAGGTTGAAGAGCAGTGCTCACTGCAACTTCCAGAGTTCAAAGGGAGGTTGCTTTCACATCGGTCGAGGCAAACTGCCACTCTGCCCTGGTCTCCCGGTACCGTCACTTCCGTTCCATGATCGCATGTTTCTTTCCTATCTTTCCCTGCCCTCACAATTCCATCAAGACTTAAGTGGGACTTACTGCGTGCTTGCCGGGCACCATTCCTTTTATCTTCAGAGGCAAACTGTGTACAGGGTTCCAGATTTCTGGGTGACCTAGTTTGCCTCTCACAGTATGGACGCACTTTCACTTTTGACTCATCTGTTCTCTCAGTCATCAACTTGTGCCGCTCTATTGTCGTTGAAGAATCATGTTGTTGTATAGTTGGTTTTACGCTGGATGCGAGGGTCCCTTCCTCAACCTTCTCGACTGGAGGTATATCTAATCGTGGGAATTTTGTGCATCCTTGATTTGAAACTGAACGTTCCCTCTTCAATATGTGGTCAGCTGCTTCACAATTATTCTTGTCATTGTTGTTATTGTTGTTGCCACTACGGGTGAACATTGACTGCAAATATTCACTCTCAGGACAGATCCTGTCACTTGCTGAATGTTTGTCATGCAGCATGGAGATCCTGTCTGAAGTGAGCTTGTTGCCATTGCAGAGCTCCTCATGCAAACTTCTGTCACACAGTTCAGTGACACTGTGCTTGCCATCTGTCAAACACGCACAGGGAATTTTCCTTCCTACACTGCACCGAAACTGATGCCCAATCTTTTCTCCAGCTGTTGCGTGAGTATGGCAACCTTCGACTTTTATCGCCCTTGTGTAAACCTCACGGGAGATCCCCCTGCCAGGAAGATCTGTACTTGAGCAAAATCCAGCCCCACAAGGACCATGTGGGGAACCAGTCTCCAGTGAAACCCCCTTTTGCTTACAATCGCCATCCTCCACATCACTGTGTCTCTCGTTTGCCCTATCAATTCTGTGGCAGAAGATCTTGGCGCAAGCTCTTTGGAAGCATCCTCTCTTTCTTTCATGTAGGACCTGGTCCCTCTGCGACCCAGCCAGATCCTCCAAGTCCACGATCTGCTGGATGCTGGCGTCGTCAAAATGTTTCAGCGGGCATCCTCCTTCCTCCCCGTAACCAAGTTGCATTCCCTGTTGCAGGATTAGAGCAATGTGCACAAACATAGGAGCCAGATTGGTGTTTACTTGAACTCTAAAATATTATTAGAATCACAAATAACAAATCTGAGTATTAATATAAATATACAAGTCAAGGTTTCACTAGAGATTCATAAGGTAACACTACAGTTCAGCTGTTCCATTTTTCTCATTAATTTTCATTTACAAGAGCAAAGGAGAGACTTAGAACAGATTACATCTAATAGCTTACCTGTTCATACAAACATACACTCAAACTTACGGTAGCAACCACTTTGTCTATCAACAACCACTTACCTATGTCCACATGGATATCCCTCCAAAGAAAACTTGTACACTGTACCCTGGAACCTGTGCACAGCACCTCTCTGCCTAATGCAACCCACAATCACAGATTTGGTTTCAACTACACTATCGAAAGGTTCACATGACTGCGGAGCAGTGTATGAAATCAGCGCATCCAGCTTACTAGAGCATTGTTGGAAATTGCATTAAACAAAATAAACTGTTACCAAAACTTGCTTACAGCTAAAGCAACAGGTGATTTTTTGCAATGGCAAGGCCATTAGCTATTACGCAATCTACATTGCAGTATATACATTGTATATCTAGGTGTAATCATATGCATATGGGACGGCAAAATTGTCTCTCATCACAAAGGCTACAACAGTGAACTTGTCCGTAACAACCACCTCCTTATACCGACTACGGTATGTGTTTCCCACGTGCGGTCATTCTTGACAGGTTTGCCTGTAGTTGTCTGTCCAATACAAGGTACAGACAATATATAACAGGGAATCTGGTGGGTGAGCATCAAATATCTTTGTTTCTTTGTTCTTGTTTATTTCATATTGTGAATCTGTGTTCACTCACACACGTCCCACGAGAGCCCCATACCTGAATAGATCTGCAGCTGTGAGCTCTGTAGTTTGTCCTTGAACCTTCCAGACCATACAGGTGCCTGATGTTGTAGGTGTACCTCTTCCAGTCTCTGGCCCAGGAGTGCTGGCATCCTCCTGTACTACCATGGCAACCGGATGGCTGGCTATATTCTGACCTCCAGAGCTGGATGGCATCATCAACGGGAAGTCCAATTTCTTTGAGGAAAAGTGTGTATTGGACCTACATGGGAGATAAAAAATGCACACATTGAAACAAGAAAACAAATTTTACTGAAACCCTGGAAAAATATGAAGATTATGACAGTGTCCCCAAAGTCAATGTCCACAATACAGTGGCATACTCTATTACACTCACCATAACAAGCTGGAGCAAAAAGACGAATGAAGTCTCTTTTAACCCGTTGAGGACGAGTCCCGAGTATACTCGGGCAGAGGTCTATGGGAAATGCGTGTTGTAGCAAAATCAGTCCATCCTCAACGGGTTAATACACAATACATTGTGTACTCACGAATTTCATCTCAGTGCTTCATTAAAAAAAAATAAAAGGAAACACTAAAACTCTAGTAGTAATACTAAGTTACTGCATTATATCATAAAGGAATATCTATACCAATGATGCAGTAATTGCTAAAAATGTATGGGAAAACATTATTACAGTGTACATGTATATTGTTATGAAATACTGTAAGGCTGCAAACACTATTAAACCTACAGTATGTCTTATGAGTTTTCATTTAATCACAGAAAACACAACACACTTACACACATTCAATTGCTACAAAATAAATATCTAAATGGTGAAAAGAAGAACAAAGGAGAGCCTATGCCAGTTGTGACCATATTTCATCATCTCTTTGTTTGATACACTTTCAAACTCATGGTACCTTTACTGTATTAGAACAGCAATTGTCAATTAACAATAATACCATACAGTTGGCCAGTTTCAAGGGAAAAGCAGCAAGTTACATTTCTTTTGATACATTCATCACTTTACCCGAGAAAAGTGGCGGAGGCGATGCTTCTTCCTCAGCATTCTGTGGAGATGCCTCATGCAGGGGGGAAAGAAATGATGGAGTTGGTCCAGCTGGCTTCCTTGGATGCTGCCTCGGGATGAAGTGGACAGACTGCTTCCAGTCCCCATTGGCATCCTGAAGAACCTAGCTCTGACATCTCTGTACAAGCTCTGCACGCGGTCATCTTCCAGGAGGTGCTTCTGGGAATGGATACTGGCGATAGCCACGCCCTTCCTCACGATGTCCTCAAACAAGGTTGCCATGACGACGTGGAGATTGGAAAAGGGCACGAGGGCGGTGCCCCGCTCCAGCTTGACCTGGCGAGATGCCACGAGGCATGCGGCATGCTGAAACGGGATGCCGAAGGTGTCGTGTGAGTATTCCATATAGCACTGAATCACTTCATGCCAGGACCCCTTGGCTTGAAGCGTTCTGCCAAGAACATCATGGAGGTTGTTCAGGGCATCAGAGTACTTCCTGTGGGCCCTAGAGGTGACAGACACTGCCACTGATGTTTCAGCCCTGCCCCTACTCGGAGATGTGGTGTCACGGCATGCCTGCTGTGTCTTGATTTTGGACAAGAAGCGGTAAGTGGAGCTGAGTAGAGTGGTGAGTTCGGCTGAATTCATGCTGGCAAATCGATGGCAGAAGAGTTCAGTTTCAGATCTGATGAAGAACGCAGAGGCTTCTGCATCACAGCTACAGATCAACCTACATGGAGAGCACAACACATCACATTCACGATAATTTAGTTTGTGCCTTCACACAATTTTTAACCAGGTACCATCGATTTCAAACAGCTATCTCTTGTCACATGATAACTACTGGAAAGAAATAAGCAGACACCATCCCTTCCCCTCAAAAAACCCCAAAATAAAACAATGACAGTCTGTAAGGCCATAAAAAGAGGTACAGTGAACAGTGCAATGTCACCTAACACCTCAAGAAGCTACAGTATCATGCCATGTGCTAAGGACCCACTGCAATGTAAACAAGTCATACTCTAAGCTGCTACAGTCACAAACTCAAATTTTGCATCAACAGAAAAAGACATTTTGTATTATATTGGATTACATCCTTGCCCCATGACTGTCCAAGGATCCAACACATGCAAAGAATATCATACCAAACTGAATAATTACTTTCATTCTCATTGGAAGCATTACAACATATCATTTAACTTACTAAACTCAGGATATCCTAGTCTCTATGCATCCACAGCCAAATCAAGCTACTAACAGTGACTAAAAGATAACATAAAAATTGAACTGAAAGTGAGCTGAACAATTTAATTCCAACAATGCTCTCCTCTTATATCCCTCCATTCAATTCCTCCACTGTCTCTTTCTTATTCTCTCTTCTTTTTTTTTTACTCTTTAATGGTGATTTCTACATCCTGACTTTCTCCTGCATGACTTGCCTGAGCAGAAAATGAGATGTGCGGTCCTTCCGAGATCCCTCAATGAGACAGTCCGAGTCAATGGCAGTTGATCCTTTCTCCAGGAGAAGTTGGAAATCCTTTGCATCTGCACATGACAGCACTTCCCCAAGAAAGCTCATCCGTCTGGAGGTGTACAGTCGCATCTTTTCCAGTGAGCTTGTTCCCCCTGGAGGCTTGATGTAGAATGCCATCGCTGAACAATCTCATGATGAGTGCTCAACTTGAATTAAATACTTATGGCATCTCAAGAGCATCATGCTTCTTTCCTGCGAGACAAGAAAAATGGAAAGTTTGAAATAACAGTCACTTGACAAGACCATGCCTGACCTGAAATACAACTGCATCTTACTGTGGATAACTAACTGCAGAGTACTCTAGTCTAAATACCACACCTTCAAACTAACTGTGTTTAGAATAGTTAAACAATTGATGAGGACAGACCAATGTGTATTGAGTCAATACTGAGAGAAATAGACACATTCTTGTCAGCAGTTCTTTCTCCATAAGGCTGTTAGTGTTAGGACAACTCTGTATCTTGTGAGGACATGTTATTGTCGATTGTTTACACGGCACTGCACTGTCATAAATTTATTCAATGTAAATTTAATCAATTATTGATATTTGAACTCCCTAATCATGCTAATCAGACTAAAATGGAATACTAGTAGGATGAACAATTGCAGTGCCTGTCCTCTGTGAGCTGTGCTGTGGTGGAGGTCGAAAATAAACCCTAAACTTAATGGTTTATAAAATGAGACTTTAGTGTACAGCGACAGGGTTGTTTAGGTTAGTGTGAGCTCTAGGAGTCTAGCTCTGCGCTTCGCCTTCTTCGGCCTTCGATCGCGTGTGGTCGCACGCATCAACCGCAGCGCAGTGGTTAGGCGTACAAACTGATGAACACACATTTAAATCAATGTACGGGACTACAGAAAACGGCTTACTGTATAGCATCGACATTGTGGACGTTAAAGAAACAATTAGACTATCTAAAAACTAAATCTACGTCGACATTTGACATATTTTGTTTTGCTGCCTTGCTTTTATATAATGCGAATATGGCCCGTCGTTACTACTAGTATACTATTCCAGATAAATTGACATACATTGTACATACCTTCCTTCGCCCTACCTTCGCCCCTGCCCTAGTGGGCCTTTGCCCTTCTCGATCCCACGCGTTAGAGCAACTTTACTAGCGAGCTGCGCGATGCGAGCTAGGCGCCATCTATTCAACCTCGCGCGGGTGGGGGAGGGGAGGGGGTGTGGAACTTGTTGGCGGGGGAGGGGTGGGGGAGGGACAGGAACACCCACTGCACATAACGTCCTCCTAGCTCCTCCAGTCCTCATACGGTAAAGGGAGCTTAAATTCATTTGGGGGTTAAAAATGGTACATTATTGGTGCATATTTATGAACCAATTTTACTTCTATAGTATAGGTAATTTATATCTCTCATCCATTTGTTATGGATGATTTTTTAGTTTAGCTCTTTCCAGTTTATTTTTTTCCATAAATTTCATCTTCTACAAATTTGTTAATGGCTTTAAAGTCAACATTATCCATTTAAGCTGAAGAAAGAATGAAGAAAGTCTAAAAGTGTTTTTGCCATGCATCACATCGACCCGTCGCATTTAAATCGTGTTGTACACTGTACTTGTAAGCGCTGGGCGCGATTTAAACATGGCCGACTTATTAAAAATACAAGCAAGGGGATTAAGTACAATGTACCAGACGACAGTGGTTCCATGTTTTCGATTTGAAATATATAAGCCAGACAAAAAAAATAAATAAATATGGCGTCCGAACTATGAGATACATAAAACCTCACTTTCTTATATAAAAAATGGAAATACAAGGTTTTATCACCCCAGCGATCAATGCATTTTCAGAATTCAAGTTTGAAAAATACAGATCTCCACTGTATAGGCGTACTTACTCTTTCATGACTACAGGTGTCTTATGATTTATTAAATACACTGGTGTATAGAAGAAAGCATCATTTGAGAACGTAAATTGAATTAAGGTACAGTGTACTCCCGTAATAACGAAATGCTCGGGACCGGCAGTTTTCTTATAGGGGATTCGTTATAACCAAACAAATACATTATATAATGAAAACAAGGAAACCGCGCATGTATCATATTTTGTTTCTTGAATACACCAGTACTCATCATTGGAAAGCTATGCCTATGTGAAATGGGATGGTACCTTTTTAATTTTCGTTCAAATATTGCATTTAAAAGAGAGTTTGTATTGTCACACATGTATAGAAAATGCTAGTTTAGGATTCGATTACAGTTCGCTATTGCAATGGTTCGTTTCTTACTAAAGTTCGTTACTCCGAAGGCTCATTATTCCGAAGGTTTGTTCATCTGAAGCTTCGCTCTTCCAAAGATTCGTTATTCCAAAAGTTAATAATTTAGATGGAAATATATTGTTCGTTTTCCGAAGGTTCGTTGATAGATCGGAAACCAGGTTCGTCATTCCGAAGGCTTGTGAATCAAAAAAAAAAAAAAAAAATGAGAAAGGTTCACTATTCCAAAGGTTCGTTGTTCCGAATGTTTTTTAATCCGAAAATGAAAATAGCTAAGGATCGTTATTCCGAAAAAGTATTAATAATAATAATTTAAAAAAATGTTAGTTTTTTATTGGCACCGCAATTGCGGTGCTAACCCCGCAATTATTGCGGTGCCAAGCAAACGAGTGTATACAGAACGAAAAAATAATCCGGGGCAAAGCGACGGAGACGAAGTCCGACCCCCACTGACCAATCAGAAACGAATTAACCAAGTGCTGCCGGTGCGTGCGTGTACGTGTACAGTGCACAGCGTAATCATGAATATATGCATGTGGTTTGGAAAGTACCGGACAAAGAAATACGAGTGTAAAAAGGTCAATTTTCTCCTTAGCCCCGGACAAGAGCTCAATAATAGTACGGGACTTATTGGCGAGTGTAAGAAGCTGAAAAAAAAAAAAATTGTACGGGACTAACTATAGTCCTGGGTCAGAGAAAGTATGGGGTTAAGAAACACAAGTGTAAAAAGGGCTTGAGACTTGGCAGAACTGCAATTTGATTTGGGGATTTTATATTGGTTGCAAATCTCTCGAAACGCCCCCCTATACGATAAAAAAAAAAAAAAAATCTGCCTGGTATAATGACTGTTATGTTTTGTTTCATAAATAGGCCTTTATCTGTTATTATAATACTGTGGTTTAGTCGGTAGGCCTAAAAATGTCACATGCAGTGCAAAGCAATAAAAATCTTTTATACAATCGAGCTGAAAGAGATGATCCACAATGTCTTCTGCATGCGTCTATGTTTTGCTGTTAACACTGCATATAAGTTTGTTTGTTCGTTTGTTTGTTTGGTTTTTTTTTTTTTTTTGTAAAAAAGGAGGAAAACGAAATACAGGAAGATCGACTATATCATCAAACAGCACAACAAACTCAACGTGTACATTACTGATACGGGTTCGTGCCCAGATTGAGGTACAACTAAAACTGGAGTACAAGTCATGTCCAGTAGTCAAAAATGTCCTTCGTAGATTCACTTGCCAGAAACCTCAGGCAACCGCAAAGAGGTATTGTCGGATGGCTGGTGAAGGTATGTATTGTCAGGGCGAAGATCATCAGTTCCCTCTTACGAATTCAGCTCTGTGCGGCCGGTATCTTGAGTGTTGCTCTTCAACTTCATATATGGATCTGTTGTGTTGTTATGTGTAGCTATTTTGAATACACAGTGTGTATTGTGCGTAGGGTGGTGCATGCGGGTGTGGTTACTTGGGTATATGCTGACTGCCAGAAATGGCCGGGAAGCGGAATGATTGTAATAAAAAGAAAGAAAGAAAGAAAGAAACTTCTGCATGCCTTGGTATCAGTATGCTCTGCCACAAGTTTTGCGTAGAAGCCGACTTGTGGAATTGCCCGAGGTCGACCGATCGAGTTCGACCGTCACCATTTTCAGAGAGTCGCAGTCCCACGTGCTTGTTTTCACGGTGTACTATCAGTAGGATAGCGTCAATGGAGGTATCAGGATCGCGATCGCGAGACCTGCATCTTACCCTCATGCAGATCGAAGAAAGAAATGAATTACGGTTGACATTTAATGTACAATGTATTAGGCCTCTCAATGTATCAATGCCAATACCATTGTTAAGCCATGGAGCTACAACAAAAGATATCTAACATATGATTTTGTAGTTTAGAAGTCTAAATAAACGCAATTCAAATGACCGGAAGGTCGATCTTGTCGCGGGTATATAGGCCTATTATGATCCCCCGATATGTTCCGCGGAGATACGTCTGGCTTCACGGAATGAAATATAGAAAAAAAAGTAAAAAAAAAAAAAAAAAAAAAAAAAAACATGATAAAACTGAAAGATTCCTCCGGACAGACGGATTTTTCTGTCTACGTGTTGCCACATGGTCTTGAACGTGTAGGTCCATAAACTGTTTTTCAGAACTTTTGCAAACATTTACGGAGCCCGCCAGGTGACATGAGGAAAAAAAAAAAAAACACTCAATGGATTATTGCGTTCCCTCGCAATAATTATTGCGTTCCCTCGCAATATCATTGCGTTCCCACGCAATATTATTGCGTTCCCTCGCAATATTATTGCGTTCCCTTGCAATAATATTGCGTTCCCTCGCAATGATAATGCGTTCCCTCGCAATATTATATTATTGCGTTCCCTCGCAATAATTATTGCGTTCCCACGCAATAATTATTGCTTTCTTGTTGTTATAGATGTAATCACAATAATATTGCGAGGGAACACAATATTATTGCGAGGGAACGCAATATCATTGCGAGGACGCAATGATATTGCGTGGGAACGCAATAATTATCCATTGAGGGTTTTTTTTCCTCATGTATCACGGCGCCCGCCAGGTGACATGAGGAAAAAAAAAACCCCCAATGGATTATTGCGTTCCCTCCCAATTAATAATCCATTGAGGTTTTTTTTTTTTTTCCTCATGTCACCTGGCGGGCTCCGTAAACATTCAATATTTGTGATGTTTCTCTCGATCCACTAGCTGTATGTAGCTGGAATACAGACCTAACATACTATTTCACTCTCCCTGAGAGACTCTCCCCCCCCCCCCTCCAACCATACCTCACGCTCACCCCCCCCCCCCCCCCCCCCCGGGCAATATTAGACCTATAAATTTTCTCATGCCTCCCAGAAAGAAGAAGGGGAAAAAAGTTCTCATCATAAAAAACGCGGCAGGAATTTCAACAATTATTTAATACATATAAACACATGTTGGCTATGTTTGTAATTTTATCTAAAATTATAACTATGATATAGGTCGTAATAAAAGCCTACTGGACAGAGGTTTCTAAAAAATTCCGCCATCGACTGAATTATGTCCGTCATTATAGGCTACATCCTATACTCATTCACCCTTCACCAAAATTTGGGCTAAAAATTCTCAAAATGATGTCTTAGTAATGGCAGGGCCAGGCTTCCGTATGCTTAACGGGGTATAGCTAGATGAGATACTCAGTATGAGATTGTATGTATCATATAGATACTACTTAGCCTGTAGGGCCTAAGTGTGCGTCAAATTGCACAATTTTTAATTCCAAAGTGATAATTAAGTATATAAAAGGCTCCGGGGGGGGGGGGGGTGGGGAGACATCCGTTCTACACCCTCCCCCACCCCCAAAGCCCCTTTCTTCGCTCTTTTGAATTCCATAGGGCCTATAATTTTCACTCCCGGTCAGTTTGTCCTTATAAATTAAGGAGATTTATTTGATTTATTATTATCAATACCTTGATCGTCATAAATACAAAAATTTAATGTAAGAACGAAAATGGTGTATACGAGTCAATTTGCGTCAGACTAAGTTCACAGGGAATTTGAAAACCAGAAGGAATTGTTTTTGCTGACGACTGTAAGGCTGTTCTAAATTTTAAAGTTTGTTTGTATTTTTTCCATTCTTCTTCTTGTCAATTTTATGGATTTTACCTTTTCTGGGCAGCAGAGAACGTTTTGATTATGACCCTACCGGTCATAGCCTAATTTGGAACCCTCCAAGCTTTTGTTTGCTTTTGCTTTTGCGACATTTTGTACGCAAGAACTGAACATTCATTTAGGATTCACGGTAAATGAGACTGGAAAACCAACCGAAAAAAAAATAGAAAGAAATAAGCACATCCAATGCAGCACATCGTGTGGGTGTGTGTTTTCTTTTCTTTTCTTTCTTTCCTTCCTTTTCCTTTTCCAATTGCAGAGATTTATGCTTCCGAAGAATGCATATTTGGAAGAAGAAGCTGCAGCTCTCTGCAACATCAAGCCAGACCACCATGTTTTGGAACTTGGATTTGGACCAGGAATCGGCTTGAAAAAAGCGGCAGAGTACGTGGAAAAGGGTGAGCGAGATTTCAGACATTGTATATACGGCGGAAATTGCTGATTCAGATTTGTTTGCCGATTCATATTTGTTTGCTGATGTGATATCGCCTGATGTGAAGAAAGGCATGGTTTCTGACGTGGTTTTAGAAATGCAAATAGCGAAACGGTTTGTATATTTTTAATATTGCACATTGTAACGTTGTTTCTGGAATTAATTGACATTTCGGCTCGGAATTCCGCACGAATATCAAAACTGCCATAAAATCATATTTCAAAATATGTGTTTTTAGGTGTATGACAGTGCAAACCAACATGATTACGAATACAGTGTGTATACATGCCCATTGGAGTCTGCTTGATAATTGACTTGTCTTATAGCAAATATCGCAGAGTGAAACATAATAATTGAACTCTGTCCAAACATTGAGCAAGTGAACAGAGTTGTCGATTTTCGAAAGCTGTGACCCATAAACTATATATACATCATCGATTGTTGAGCCATTGACTTTTACAGAACAAGTGGGTGATCATCTATAATTTTATGGATGGAAAATGCTCCAGGCTGAACCTTATGCATTTATACTCTTGCCACTGTAAAAAGTTTACGAGGATAAGAAAACACACCACTAATGCGCGCACAACACACACGCATACACACACAGTGTTTACATACAACAGCCTTGAAAAAAATAAAAATAAACAAATTATACAACTGGTTTAATTGGTCTGATGTACGGCCAACACCTCGTAATAAAAATTTCTGGAGCAGATCTTTCCCTTGCCGACATGTCAAAAATTGAAATTTTATTGATTACGGTAGTCGTATTTTTCCCTTTCTTTCTCTCTCCCTGCTTCCCTCTATCGCATTCTACTAAAGGCGTTGGGAAAGTTCATGGAGTTGATTTTTCTCCCGCCATGGTCGTTGAAGCCATAAACAATCTGCCGCAAGAAATAGAGGATGAGAAAATTGAGCTGGTCCTCGGAAACGTGGCGAGTCTGCCTTACCGCGACGAGTCCATGGACTCGATTTTTCACGCCAACTGCTACTACTTCTGGCCCGATATTCCCCTCGTCGCCACAGACCTCTTGCGGGTTCTCAAGCCGGGAGGGTTAATGGTGACGGTCCTGTCCCTGGAGGGTCTGAAGACAGTGGACTCGATGGGCTGGATGAAATACGCCACGTGGGACCCCGAGGAGTACACGAAGGCATTGCGAGAGGCTGGTTTTGCCGACGTCAAGATGGAAGACAAGACGAGTACCGCGGGACACGAGTTTCAGGTGATTCTCGCTTTCAAATCCTGCTTGCAAGAGGACGCGACCCTCCAAGCATGTGAAGGGGAGTCATAGTCTATCCACTAGTGGATTGGTCAATGCACTTTTGCTGAAAAGGGTCCAGGGTTCAAGAACTCTTAAGCTACGAAACCGTCTTTTTGCTGTTGTTGGTTTGTTTGTTCTTGTTGTTGTTGTTGGTTTGTTTGTTTGTTAGTTAGTTAGTTAGTTAGTTAGTTAGTTTGTTTGTTTGTTTGTTTTTTTTTTTTTTTTGGGGGGGGGGGGGGTTCAAGCAGGGTGATCAAGAGTCATTTTGTTAGACTAGTATCTTGTAGGTCTACATCTAATTCCCTAATGAAGTCATCTTCCATGACCAAAATTTTCCAGTCAGATTCTTCATTTGTTGATACATTGTATTATTCTAGTAAAAGAAGTCTGGACAAGCTTTGGAACTTAGCATGGACTGGGAAAACTCGAAGTCCATTGAACATATTTACTTGGATAAAAAGACAGTTTGAATTCTACTAAAAACATGCACTTAATAGTGTGTCAAATCCACATCACATTCATGCTGTTGATGATTTAAAATGTGCAATGGGTGGGGGTGGATCGGCAATACCACACCTAAAGTGATGAGAAATACAGCAGAAACATTATAAGTTCACAAGGCACAGTATTTCAAATCAGTTTGCTATTCTTACTCTATACACATACTCGTCACCAACAAGAAGAAAGCATAATAATACATTGTTTGTACAATATGACATAATTTGTCATTTTAATGCTCAAGTCGGGACATAAAGTCACTTGCATTTCACAATGTATGTCAGCATAGGCATGGTATAATAATCTCGTTCACACACTTGTATTTTGTCGAACGTGTTGGACATGTGGATAGTTTGTTCGAGTGCATTGACAGTGACAGTGACAGTATTACTTCAGTAGTTATCTGCCAATTTCAAGTACATGTGTATCATACGGTGTGAAAGTTTACAACTCTCATTATGCAAACAGTTTTAACCAAATTAAACCAAATTCTGTAAAATTCGACATTCAATGATGGCCAGTCATATTCTGACTCCATGTAATGTAATTCATCCAACAACTGCACGTCACAGCACTTCCATGTGCAGTGGCAGCTCTCTCACCAATTCTCATGGCTATAATTTTATGCAGAAAATGTTTTGTTAAGTTGCAAAGGTACACGGCAATGCTAAAAACTTAGCACTTTTGTCTAATGGTATACTGTAATTATTATTCAATGATGATAATGGTTACTCAAGATAATATTTTGTATCAATTCTATATCCCATCTATAGTATTTGCCCCATAAAAGGGGCATACAGTATACTCTAATGATTTTGTAATGAAAGGAAACAGTTGCCCATGCTGCTGCTCAGCTACATGGCATGCAATTACATGTAGTGATCAATGAAGTCAACCGTACACTAGAGTTGTTGCTTCAGGCTGGAATTTTGGTGTTTTATCACTGATACAGTGGACTCCCGTTATAACGAAGTCCTCGGGACTGGCAGTTTTCTTTCGTTATATCAAAATTGAGTTAAAACCAAACAAATAAGCAATAAAAATACATACAGCTGAAAATGGTGCGCCTGAACTTTTACTTCTGTGTAACCAGAATTTCGTTATAACCGTGTTCATTATAACAGGAGTGCACTGTATTAGACCAAGATACTTACGTATTCAATAAAAAATAAAAAATAAAAACATATATATATTTATATATTTTATATATACAGTGTATATCATACTGAATAATGCTTCACAGTAGGATATCAACCTGTACAAGTTCTTGTATCTTCTTCCTCCTAGTATGCAACCTTAAAGCAAGCATGTGCTCATACACTGTATTTGTAATTACGAATGGAATACAGCTGTACTGAGGTAGCCTCTCAACAAGTCAATTCCAACATACCCCATACAATTGACCTGCCAGCAGCAGCAGTTCAGACGTCAAGTCTGTGTACTAAATTTGTATCTGAGAGGGGCTGGATTAAAGGCTAAACCCTACACTGCTTATACAATGTATTAAGATTATGTCTGATGACCTTGACATAATTCAATGCCATCTTACAATTCACTGCTTGTTACTGTCCCTTTTATTCTGCATTTACTAAAAGTGAAGCATAAAAATCTTGCATGTACAGGTATGTTATTCTGAAGCACAAGAGAATAGTGTACATGAATATGCATGATATGCAATGTATTTGATTAATACATAAAATGTGTACGGATGACTTTGTTACTGCAAGCAAAGAAAATGATAATGCAGTGTAAATAGATTAATATAACTTTCTTTTGACAAAATTGTTTTGCAAGTCCTTTGTCAAGATTTCACTTTTCTTCATTGTGACTCTGTACATCTACTTTCATAAAACAAGAAAAAGAGGACAGTCACTTTCATCATTTTCCTCCTGTCACAAGTCCATATTTTTTTAATCTTACAGGTGAAATTATTATCATTATTATCATTATTATTATTATTATTATTATCATTATTATTATTATCATCATCATTATAATTATCATTATTATTCACTAATGAAATGGGAGTTCACAAATCTTTACAGCCAGTCAACACATGCTGTACTGCAAAAGTGGATTTCGTTTGCGCTCAGCTGGGTGAGAAGAGTTTCGCGTGTTTTTAATTCCACGGAATCAAGACGTCAACTACTGGAACATATGGCAAACATAACTATTCACATATTTTATTTTCACTCTAGTTTCTGGTTGCACAAAATGCACAAAAATTGCAACACTGCAAGAATTTCCACCTTTGCAGCACTTAGAAAAATATTGCTGGTAGGCTTGATAGAGAGTATTAATAGCTCGCACATATTCAAGATAGGGTATAACTAAACTAGGGTAAAATACTGTAATATCTTCTGGTGAAATATATGTCAACAATTAGCACTTCTCTTGACTTGGAGAGAATGGAATCTTTATCTGCCAAAACAGCCTAACAGAGAGGCTTTTAACCTTGCACGACAGTACAGAAAAAAACAACTCAACAACAACAACAACTACCGGTAGTCAGAAGTTGCCCTCGTGTAGTCATTGACATTGAATGCAATGTCAAATGCAATCTGTACTCAGTGATAGCCATCTTTATATCGATGGAAGACGGGAAGATTTTGAACTCTACAATGGTTGATCAAGAAACAAAGCCACAGTGATCTCTAAAGATGCAAGAGGGGTAGAGAAAAATTGATTGTCTACATGAATGTGTGTGCATGTGCGTGTGTGTGTGTGTGTGTTTGTTTCAATGTGTTGCCACAGTATATCCAAGTACTGAATGCTAGCTACAGGCTAGTTTAGGGATATGATGGTTTGTATCCACTAAATGCATGGAGTAACACTTTCCCTTGGTGCAAAGAAAAACTTGTTATCTCAGTCACAAAAAAAGTACAGTACAAGTATACAGCATAGATATTCTTTATGAGAGATTACTATGTGAATACCTTTCTTAAACAGCTTCCAAGCTGAAAGGTTTACCCCTTTGCTCCTCTGAGGCCACTGGCTTCTGAAAAGATGGTAACAAATATTTTAAAGCAAACAAATAAACAAACAAACAACATATGATATACTGTATTCAATATGCTACTTCAGCTTCTCATTGCAAGAACTTGTGTTACAATACAATGTCACTCTTGATGACTTTTTAAATTGAATGATAGATGAACTCTTGCCACTCTCGACAATGAAAACCTCAAGAAAATACAGTTGAACCTCTCGTATCCGGACAAGTCGGGACCGGGGCTCATCCAGATAAGGGATTTGGCCGGATACGGGAGACTCAATGCTTTATACATGTACATATACATACACATGTACTGATGTAGTCCATTGTAGTACCACATGTAGTAATGTGTATACTGCAACCTTTTCATTGTTACATTTGGGGATGTTTCGGGATGTTGAAATGTCTGAAGGTAAGCAATTTGGAAGGAAATTTGATGCAATGTATGTTAATCATATTGGAAGTAATATGTAATTCATGTGTGTTTGGGTAGGAGTTCTCAAGGAGTTGGGAATCCCCCTTTCTTCCCGTAATTATAAAAAAAAAAAAAAAATCACGGAGAGATTGCGTCCGGATAATAGAGAGATCCGGATAAAGGGAGGCCGGATAATAGAGGTTCAACTGTACTGACAAAAAGATTTTAAGGTCTGGTAAATACACAGACAGACAGACAGACCGGCAGACACACACACACAAACACACACACATACACACACACACACACAGTTTGAGGGGGATCCCCCATGCTTTCCAGAAGGCAATGTTTCAATGAGTGACGATGCAATGCATGCAGACATCTCCTTGTGACCATCATCATGTGAGAATTTCCAGGATGCCTTGCTGTAGTCCAACATCACCCAGGCAATCAGTCATCATCTGGTAGTCCTTTGGTTTCTGTGTTGATGAGCTTCCCATGCTGCATGTACGTGATGATCCAGCGGGAGCTCGCACCCGGTGAAATGTCGCGTAGAAACCTGGAAGCAATATCAAGTAGCATGTAACACAATGACATTCCCACCAAAGCACATGCATGTATACAACCCATAGGACGTAAATGTGTCTCTTTTATCAACTCTTTATGTGCCATATGTGCACACCTAAGTTAGTTGATGGCTTGCCAACTTCACATATTTTGCTCAAGTGCGCAACCACACACAATCGAGTTGTTTTGAAGACTGGCTGTTTGCAAGAAAATTATAGCCATATACATTGTACACTGTATTTAGCATAAAATTTGCATCATGGCAAAGCTTGCAATTTTCTCTACAATTTTGCTGTGGTACGTTTCTAGCATAAATGCTGCTATAAAAAGTTACATGGCTATGAAAAACAATATTTTCCAAAAGCACCTATGTGTTGCACTCTAAGAATAATGTAGCACACTGGAGGTTTACACCATGGCACACAGAGTTAGAGGAAACTCTTTCCAATAATGTTGATTAAGAATCGAAATGTGTTAGGAATTGAACAAAAAAGAATAGTATTTTTTATAATTCAGACAAAAACAAAACCTCATACACATCTTGTAGCACGACTGTATGAAGAAAGTACAACACATTACTTTTTCTTTTAATGCAATTTTATCCATGAGAATTGAGGGCTTACAGATGGATGGACAGGTGGACAGACAGACAAACTGAATACACGTTGCCTCCAGTTATACGTCAAGATGCCTCAAATTCATAATGAAATTCTTTGACATCACACACAATCTAACCCTATAATATGACGGATGCATAGAATTAATCTTTATAGGAAAGGAAATGAGAAGCGTGAAGAAGCAATCTTTCAATGTGCAATATCAGTACTGTGCAAGTGTACTCACTCGTAAGTGCAGCTGTAGACACTCCCGAGGCTGTCAAACTGCTCCTGGGACACACCGGGAGGTGGCCTACCAATGCGGAAACCTTTGACCTCTGGATCGCTGCTTCCCGACTGGATGGAGTGGCACCAGAACCTCATGAGGATGAACAAGAACTTGCCTCCTGCAGAACCAGACATAATTATTGAAATCATCAAAGTTTATACTGTTAATCAACCTCATGTCAAGATATGACTCTCAAAATCACTCACATAAGAAGTCTAATGGAAGAAATGCTATACACAAGTTTTGCCTTCGTCCTTTAATGTGGAATTAAACAACAAAACAAAAGAACTCTGACATTATAAACAGTGTACATCAAGATCAAAATAAGATCTTCATGTAAAATGCATTCAATCCAAAACATACTGTATTTCTTCATTGTCACAGCAAACAACAGGTACATTGTACATTACCAAAACTTAGAATAATTATAATATTATGCACTTTTACACTTACAATTGTGTACTGGGCTTCATGCACATTCTTCCCTGATTTGCATAAATGTCTGAAAAACTGTCAGTAAATACAGGCTACTTGATCCCTTTAATCCACGCTACACATAGTAGTACAACCTCAAAACTGTCAGACTGAGACTGTCACACCAAAGTAAGTTGTACAACCATCAAATGCAATACAAAGTGTATGCTCGTTTGTGTGTTTGTTTGTCTGTCTGTTCGTTTGTTTGTTTTTAAGGCTTGGCTAGTTATGTAGGTGCCTGAGCATATGAAGAGGGTTTATTAGTCTTCAGTTTGGCTCATTGTCTTTGAAATGAATTATTTTACTTCCCTATAAAGCTCACACACCACACACTAAAGTACTGGTACACAACATCTGTATCACAGCAGGAAAAGCGTTACAACACTTGTACTTAACCTGTTGAGGACGGACTGATTTTGCTACAACACACATTTCCTATAGACTCCTGCCCGAGAATACTCAGGACTCGTCCTCAACAGGTTAAGGTCTGACTTTGGAAACAGAAACATACACTACGTAAGTGCACTTTACTGTGTAGAGTGACGCATTGGATCTCACCTTTGTCGTCATAGTGGATTGTGATGTCGTGAGGAAAACTATGGAGAATGTCCTCCATGTTGAGCGATATGGAACTCATTTCTTTCAGACTGAAATTCTGGCATGTCGACTCCAGTTCTCGAAGGAGCTGTTCAGAGGATAAACATACATTGTACCAGTAAAAGAAAAAATGAGAAGAGTCTACTGCACTATACCAATAAATGTCTGACACCCTCACATGCATTGCAAACTTTGCAACCAAAGAGTATACCAATTGCTTCTTGCACATCTTGTATTTACTTCTACACACAAAAATTGAAATGCAATATACCACATACATGTACACTTTGTATGTAACATGTACATATGGGCAATTCCGTATGGGAAGGGCAAAAACAGCAAAATTCAAAGTAAAGTAAATGCTCATAAATTTAAGTTTCCCATACAGACGGATTGTTGTATTTACGGAAACAAAAAACCCTTTTTCAATAACTTTCCTCATTTTTGTTGTACACACTTTTAAAGTTGGAAGACTATTTATTGTAGTTATCTAAAATTGTACAATATCAAATGAAAATTTAAAATGAAACAACTTAAATATCTCTCTGCTTTATCCATACTTCCACATTTTTCTTCTTATGCTTCAACAATCACATTTTATGAAGCATTCAGCCACTCTCATTATGATATTTTTTGGAGAAAGTTTCAAAATCTACTGACAAATTGACGTAATTCCGTTACTATGAAATTGAAAAAAGTTTTCTCCTGAACAAAGTAATCACTGATTTCTTCTCCCCTTATAAATTTTTTCTATACATGTGACTCCCTGAAAACTCACAAAACATTTTGTGAAATATCTTCTTTAGTTCTGCTGTAATTGTGGTAAGGCGCACCTGGTAAACTAGGGACTGCGAGCGACGGAGAGCGACACTCAGCGACGGGGACATATTGCGAGAACAATGAAGTGCGTCGCAGTATGTTTTTACTCCGTCGCTAAGCGTCGGTCAAAGCACTACGCGCCATCATTTTGATGATACCGCGACGCTTGCCGACGCTTGCTGACACTTGCCGACACCCTCAAAAGAAGCTGTTGATTATTTCTATGTTGCGTGACCTCCGCTCACGCAAGCGTTCGTTTTGATAGTGCCGACGTTTCGGGACATGGCGCTAGAGATATAGCGAGATTTCTGAATGGTCACGGCCAGTGCTTAAATTGAATAGCGAGCGACGTGTCCAGACGCACCTCTCCTGATTACAAATGATGCTTGTGATAGCCCGACGATGAACGACGTGTCCCGACGCTTTCCTTTGTCTCAACATTGGTTATGAGTTGATTTGCGTTTCGTTTGGCTATAAGATGGTGAAAAGAAAACGTAATTATGGGGTGTGATCTCACTGAACGGGGAACACTTTGAAAGTAGCGATCGAAGAGGGTGTATGAAAACACATGTAGGTCTACACTCATACGCGAATGTATGCCTTAATTAGGCAGCTCCATACATGTAAAATTTGCATGCATGAGGTTAGATCTTTTTTTATCTGTCAAGTGACTCAAGAACTAAATACAGTGTATTACGAAGTCGTCCTATTTCTCCCGTAGGAAAAAGTCAGATGTTTGTCGTTACTTTTGGAAATGAACAGCGGCAACAATCGGCTCCGCAAGATGCTAAAATTAATGTCAGATGTTTCATTTTAATTTTGGAAATGAATAATGGTAATATTCGTATGATACTAAAACGTCGGATGTTTGTTTATACTTTTGGAAATGAATAACGGTAAGATTCAGCTCCATACGGTGCTAAAATTGATGTCAGATATTTGATTTTGCGATCGGAAATGCATAAGGATAACATTTGGCTCCGGAAGATGCTGAAATAAATGTCGAATGTTTGCTTTGACTTTCGGAAATGATTAACAATAATATTCAACTCCGTACGATGATAAAATAAACGCCGCATGTTTGCTTTTACTTTCGAAAGTAAATAGCAACATTCGGCTCCAGAAGATGCTAAAATAACTATCACATGATTGTTTTTACGTTCGGAAGCGAATAGCAGTAATATTCTGCTCCATACGATGCTAAAATATTGTCGGATGTCTGCTTTTTAAATTTCGAAATGAATAACAGTAACATTGATTCATTAAAATTGATGTTTGATGTTTGCTTTGACGTTCGGAAATGAATAACAATCATATTCAACTCCGTATACGATGATAAAATAACTGTCTAATGTTTGCTTTATGTTTGAAAGTAAATAGCAATAACATTCAGCTCCGGAAGATGCTATAAATGCCGGATGTTTACTTTAACGTTCGAAAGTAAATTAGCGATAACATTTAGCTCTGTAAGATGCTTAAGTAAATGTTGAATGATCCCTTTGACGTTTGGAAATGAATACCAATAATATTCATCTCCGTGTGATGGTGAAATAAATGCCGGATGTTTGCTTTAATGTTCGAAAGTAAATATCAATAACATTCAGCTCCGGAAGATGCTAAAATAAATGTCGAATGATCCCTTTGACGTTCGGAAATGAATAACAATAATATTCAATTCCGTACTATGATCAAATGAATGTCGGATGTTTGCTTTTACTTTCGAAAGTAAATATTAATGACATTCGGCTCCGGAAGATGCTGATATAAATGTCAGATGATTGATTTTACGTTCGGAAGTGAATAGAAGTAACATTCTGCCCCATACGATGCTAAAATAAATGTTGGATATTTGCTTTTACATTTCGAAATGAATAACAGTAACATTCAGCTGCGTTTGATGGGAAAGTAAATGTCTGATATCTGCATTGACGTTGAAAATTAACAACAGTAGGCCCTACTATTCGGCTCCGTACGATGCTAAAATAATATTGTCAGATGATTCATTTCACTTTCGGAAGTGGACAGCAGCATTCGGCTCCGTATGATAATGAAATAAATGTCGGATGTTTGCTTTTAAATTTGGAAATGAATACCAGTAATATTCTGCTCCGTACGATGCTAAAATAATAAGAGATTGTTGCTTTTACATTTGGAAATGATTAACGGTATCAATCGGCTCAGTAAGATGCTAAAATAGATAGCGGATGTTTGCTTTCACGTTCGGAAATGAATAAGGATAACATTCAGCTCCCTAAGATGCTAAAATGAATGTCGGTAGTTTGCTTTTACATTTGAAAATGATTAACGGTAACATTCGTCTCCGTAAGGTGCTAAAATACTAGTAAATGTTGCATGATTGCTCTTACAATCGAAAATGAATAACGGTAACTTTCGGCACTTTATAGTGCTAAAACGTTAATGTCGGATGTTTTAAATGTCTGCAAATGCTCCCATGCACTTTCTCATTTCAAACGTAAGTTGTGACCACCTGAATAGGCATCAACTTTTAACTAACTAACAGTGTGTGGGATTATTCCGAAGGTGCCTTAGTCTGAAAACTCTTAATCCGGCACGAAAATGTATTTATTTATTTATTTATCTATCTATCTATCTACCTATTTGTTTATTTATTCATTTATCTTTTGAGTTTAACAACGTTGAGAATATCGACCCCCGTTTCGTTTTCGAGTCGACGATTCTTCAAAAAACGAAACTTTTTTTTCCCCCTTCGTCAATTTGGGATTTACGAGCCTTCGGAATGACTGTAACTTATGTTTGTTTTTTTTTTTCTGTCGATTAGGGGATGGGGGGGGGGGTAATTCAGAAAATGAATATAGAAGGGAGTGAAATTCTTGAGGCAAGAAATACAAGTGAGTGAAATTCTCAGTTTGATATCGTTAATTTTTTTTTTTTGCGTGATGTTTGTATTCTGGATAGAGTCATGTACTTATTCCATTGGTTCGTTCCTCCGAATCTTAGCCTTCGTAACGAACTTTAAGTAACGAACTGTAACTTTATGTTTTGTTTTGTTTGTTTGTTTTTCAGTCGAGCAGTGGAGGGGGAAGGGTAATTCAGAAAAGAAATATATAGACGGCATCAGGGAAAATTTTGAGGCATGAAATCAGTTTCTCAGTTTGACATTGTTAATTTCTTTGCGTGGTGGTTATTATTCCAAAAAGAGTCAGGTATGATGATACTAGGTGTACTTATATTCCGATAGTTCGTTCTTCAGTATCCGAAAAACGCAAATTCCATGTTTGTTACTATAGTAATCTGAAAGTGTACTAGGGTTTGTTAATCCGAACATTTTGTGACATTCCGAAGGTTCGTTAATCTGAAAATGGGAAATACGGTTCGTTAATCTGAAAACGAATAACGTGGTCAAAAATTTGTTTTGTTTTCGGATTAGCAGCATTTAGAAAACCAAACCTTCCTTCGTTTTTGAATTGACGAATCTTCAAAACAGCAACACAATTTTGTTGTTGCTTTTATTTTTTTTTTTCGAATAACGAGACTTCGGAAATTGCAAACTTTCAAAGTAACGAACAGTTACGATCTTTTGTTAATCATTAAAGCGAGCAGTGGAGGATAATTCAGAAAAGAAATATAGACGGGAGGAATACTACAGTAATCTTTGATTGATGATGATGTTGGTCATGTTTCTGAATGTTTATAGAAAAAGGCTGAGTGATCTGAGTGATGGTGATGATAAGTTATTACTAATGCGAGTGTAAAACACAGCTTGCTGAACATACTTCTTTCCCTTCCGG
The DNA here is from genome assembly GCF_040938485.1 of Diadema antillarum. Lineage (NCBI taxonomy): Eukaryota > Metazoa > Echinodermata > Echinoidea > Diadematoida > Diadematidae > Diadema > Diadema antillarum. Next base: position 1,180,840 of record NW_027271380.1, read on the forward strand.
CCCATGAATGATGAAAAAGAAATACATACACCTCACAACAAAAAGAACCACGTGCTAGCAACCTTCGTAAAGTTAAATCTAGACGTTCATTACCAGCAAAGGGAAAAAAACACAACAGTAACTGAAGCAAAGAGATTGTGTATGCACTCTCTGGCATTGCGAGAAACTTGACACCCCACCCCTCTCCCCTCTTGTGGAAAATTTCCACAAAACCAGGTGCCAGACCCAAGGTGCCAGACGAAAGAATGCGCGCACTGGGGAATAAACCGCGTGTAAATAGCCTGGAAATATCGATCGAAGAACTATAGCTCATGAGTGGTCATCGCAAAGATCATGATTCTAATTATAGCCTTTCTTTTGACCGTTAGTAGAAATATCGAACAGTTTATTATCGTGTACTTACTTGAGTATTTCAAATGTTTACTGAACTAAAAAATTGTATAGGAAGGGATTGATTACTCACAGAAATATTCACAAATATTCACAAATTCACTACGAGTATGTGATGCAGCCACTAACCGGTTAGACAGCAAAATCCTGGCAATTTCACGCTCACAACTACGTATTACTTTGGAAAGTTTGAAGGAACTTCACCTACGAACTGTGAAGTTATTTGGCTGTCAACATTCGTTCGTTTTTGTTTTTTGTCTTGTTTTTGTTTGTTTTTTTCCTCGTTTAAAAGACATGATTTCTTCGTATGGAACGTAAACTGTTTAGCGAACATCGTTATGGCAGACTTTCAGATATCAGTCAGGGGAAAAGAAACTCGAATAGTTAAGATGTTTAGAATCCAATAAATAACATTAAAAAGCCTGAAAAATAACACATGACTATGTTTTATAGTAAACAATAACTGAATATACCCAAAAAAAAGTTTGCATTGAAAGAAAGATATTATTCAGAGGGGTGAAGGTTCAGATGCGAGTTTCTTCACTTTGTCTCCCTCACAAATTAAATTTGTTAAGATCGCAACTGCTGATCTGTAAATCCGCAAACATGTATACATCGCGTACAGTAGCTCAGTACATAAACACGTAGTACTCGAGAATCTTTATAATCGTGCTGCTGGTACACAAGCTGGACGATACTATTACTAAGGCATACTAATATGTCGTAATGTTTGTTTAGTCAATTTTTTTGCGGACTAGCCAAAATTGAATCAGGGTAGTGATTTGACAACAGTAAGTGAATAAAGACAATCTGAACTTACTCGCTGCCTTATTGTGATGTGGAGCGAGATTTACCTTGCATTTTAAAAGGCGAGTTTTCTTTCTGTTAGAAATCATGTAACTGATCTCTGCAATATTAATGTACGAGTAGGCCCTTTAGCTTCTTACTTAGTCTAAACACGATTTCAGTCGATTTTGCTATCAACAGTTCAAGTTTTTGCGTTTGTAAACGGCATTCACTGGTGCTTGCTTGTTTGCTTGCTTGGTACATTTCTGTCATGCGGCTGGCAGTTCGTGACTTATAATCTCCTCCTCTCTTTTACGGTCAGCAACGATTTGATTAAACAAATTCATAGGGTTCATCAACAAGATGGTGCACATCGTGATACAATGCGTATTCAGCACATTGGCGTGGTGGCATAGAAAATTAATGAACAAGCACTAAGCTTCTTTTTTTTTTTTCACGCATCGCACTGTGTCTTGCAAGGAAGGTGTCTCAATGACCCCTACACCACAGACTTTCAAGTACATTGTACAGAGTAACTTTGATCAAAGACAATTAAGGCTTGTCGATTTCAAAACAGAATGTCCACGCCACGCCTCGTGCGAACAAAAGACGGATTAGGAGGCAACTCATTCACTAACTACCCAGCCCTGTCGCTGCATAGAATTGCACTGCGTCTGGTCGGGCTTACTAGCAATTCCCTCAGAAGAAGGTGACGGGCACTCTCCACAGAACTCTAAAGAAGTTCTATGGCACTCTCCCGTTTCGGGACAATTTTCACAACAATTTAAGATAATTTGTGACTGAAAAAACAAAAACAACAATTTTGAGAATGAACTGGATGATGACACATTTGCTCCTGCGATAATTGTTCTTGCATGTATTTTGTGCATGTGAAAAAGCGTTCGAACTTTGATTCCAGTGTACCGTGGAAACTCGATGTAGGCATTGGAGATCCTGATGTAACAAAATAATACCCGATATAACAAACTAATTTCTCCGGTCCCAACGAATTCATTTTCTGTTTTGTATTGTTTATTGCCTACTGATAAAGATTACAAAGAACAAAATATGTCTGTCTCAAAGATCTCGTCATAGCGAGTTGCCACGTGTTGACTTTGTATAATTTTCGCGTGGTGTTCGGTGCTGCAAACTTCGGCGAGGGCCTTTACTCATTGTTTTATTTCCGCTGTTTCTCATACCTCGTTTGGTACGATTTCTTTCGTTTAATGTCACTTTATTCGTTCCCTTTGTTTCGAAGTACCGGTATGTAAAAATTCTTTCAGGTGTCTCTCTGGTTACTGCACATGCATTTTCGTAACGGCGATTTCTCCAATTTGCTGTAGTGTAGTATTTCGAAGGAAGTTCGCTCCCAGCCTCTTCGGTGTGCTGTGTGATATTTTGTATAGTGTTTGTGTTGTTGTCTGAGAGGTTGTTGGTACTTTGTGATTAGTTTGCTTATGTGTTATCTCGAGTGATGATGGTGGTCGTGTTCCTTAATTTTGATACGAAAAGGGCCAAATGATCTGAGTGATGGTAATGATAATTACTGATGCTGGTGTAAAAGACAGCTTGTTGAGCTACGTGTCCTCCGTCTGATTTCATTTCTCCCTCTTTCACTCTTCTTCTCTTCCCATGAATGATGGAAAAAATACATACACCTCACCTTCGTTAAGTTAAAACTAAATGTTCATTACCAGCAAAGGGGAAAAAATAAGGGGAAAAACACGAACGGATTGTATGCGGTCGACACCACCCCCCCCCCCCCCCCCGGCCCCCGTTGTGGGAAATTTCCAAAGAAGCATGCACCAGACCCCAGGTGCTGGCCAGACGAAAGAATGCGCGCACTGGAATTCTGGTTGTAAACAACGTGTAAATAGCCTGGAAGTTAAATCGATGGAAGAACTAGCTCGTGATCTCATGATTCTACGCTACACACCATGGTTCTATAGCCTTTCTTTTTGGCCCATAGCAGAAATATCGAACAGTTGTCTGTATAGCGTATTAAATCAGGCATTTCAAATCTTCACTGAAATATAAAAAGGGATTTGCTAATCACTGGATTCAAAAATATTTCTTCGTATCGAACGTAAACTGTTTACCGTTATTAAGCACAGCTACTACGGCGCATTCGATCCATGGATCCGAACTTGCAGTATACAAACCTCAAAGAAGCCAGAAGCACATAGAGCCTTCCTTTGAACTTGAAAGTAAAACCATGTGTTTCGCACACTGGCACGTCCAAACACAGCGTGGCATTTAGCGATAATTATTGTTATCGCAGACTTTCTGATTTCAGTCATGACAGAGGAAAAGAAAATGGATTCACGTACTTCGGAAAATGATGTTTAAAATCCAATAAATTGAAAAATGAAAAAGCCTGAAAACAACACATGTCTATGTTTTCTAGTAAACAATAATTGAAAACATCCTTAGAAAGTTTTGCATTCTCTCACACAAAGAGGTCTCTTGAGAAGATGAAAGCATTCCCCGTCCCCCGTAAGGCAGGGTTACAGTTCATTATTCCGAAGGTTCGTCATTCCGAAGGATCTTTAAATAGTCCGAAGGTTCGTTATTCCAAAAATGAAAAAAGGCTCGTTATTCCGAAGGTTCGTTAATCCGAAAATAAAATAAGGCTCGTTATTCCAAAGGTTCGTTCTGGACCCTCTTTCATTTCGGATGAACGAACCTCCGGAATAACGAACCGTATTTAATTTCGGATTAACGATCCTTCCGAATAACGAACCCTATTTCATTTTCGGATAAAGGAGCCTTTGGAATAGCGAACCCTATTTAATTTTCGAATTAACGAACCTTCGAAATAACGAACCTTTGGAATAACGCCACAAAATGTTCGGATTAACAGACCCTTTTTCATTTTCGGATTAACGAACCTCTAGGCATAGGGAATTTGTGTGTTTCGGCATGTTATACGACACCGAGATAACAGTCCATGTGAGCACCTCTCCAAGTTTATACCGTCAAGGGACTTTGAAAGCTGTCGTGCGTGTCTGTGGGTGTTCAGGTAAGTTATAATCGACGCTGAAAATCATCGAAGAGTCCGTCGACGTTCAATCGACGAGGGAATTGCAAACTCAACGGCTGCTTATAAGGTACCACCAAGATAGGAAAGAATGAATTTTATGAAAACAAAAACAAATGAATGAACACGAGTGTGAGCAGGTACCAAGGTATGTTGTGATACACATCGATAATAACATTTTATTGGTGATGCAGTTATGTTCCCTATCTATATACATTACCTTTTTGTCTTAATACTAGATGAATGATGATACTGTTGATTCGTGAATGGACAGAGAAAAATAAATCGTGATGAATGAACAGTCACTGATGCCAACATGTGAATGTCCAGACCCCCTTCTTTGATGAACACCACTTTTTAAAATCTTTTCGTATTTAATCAGTGGGTATATAAAGACGAAATTTAGACGAAAAGTTTAATGACATAGGTTTATACAGAATTTAAAACTGCTGTCATGAATGTGACAGCTATGTAGAGCAGATCTATATCAGCAAGATAATGTTCTCTCTTTGAAAACAATGTGGTTTTACCAAGAATTACAAACAACGCACCAACGCGCGCTGGAAGATTAAATACTACGTTAGTATGCTTCATGATGATGACTACAATCGGCCTCGTATCTATACTTGCCACTAAATACAACTGTTCTTAGTGGGTGCAGTTCGTTATTCATTATAAAGTAAAGAATGGCATTATAAAGTAAAGAAATTCGGCAGTTTATATCCTTAACTTTTCCACAGCTGCGTGCAGTCACCAGCTGTCCGAAATACTTCCACAATCCCCTTTTCCGTGTCTCTGTCCAGCGTGTATAGGCACTCTCTTTATCTCTTTCTTTTCCTTCTTCCCTTAAATTTGTTTTTTTTTTTTGCCATATTCCTTTCAATCGTATCCCCCTCAGTTTAGTCATGTCATGTTGTTGTGTCTCTGTTCTTTGTTTCATTTTGTCTTTTTTTTCTGTATTATGTATTATGTACATGTATATACTTGTAATTATAATAAGTATTTTTGAAGATTTTTTAGAGTGGTCCACAATCTACAAGCAATGCTTTTTAGTGGACCCCCCAGTTCTCATTTTTTTAATCCTTCAAACATAACTTTGTAATTCCAGTATGTGTGCATATCTTTGTAAGTTTGTTGATTACCATTGATCGTTATATTTTGCAATGTATATATGCTTATGATTGAATTTGAGATTTACTTTGTGTTATGTTTTGTGGAATGAAAGAAAAAAATGAAAATGAAAATGAGAATGAAATAAATCAAATCAAATCAATTCAAAATTCAGAAGGTTCGCTATTCTGAAGGTTCGTTATTCCGAAGGTTCGTTGATCCGAAACACGCAAATTCCCTATACCTTATAGAGGTTCGTTAATCCGAACATTTTGTGGCGTTATTCCGGAGATTCGTTAGTCCGAAAATGAAATTCGGGAATAACGAACCTTCGGAATAACGAGCTATAACCTACTTAGTAGCACGTAAGGGACTATCACAATTTGCTGAAGGTCTCAAAGAACGCATTTAAGAGAAGAAAACGAATCACGTTTTACTTCCAAATCCGTAGTATTTAGAGTAACTTTACACTTCATTAAGACATTATAAGATAATGATTAATCTTCTCTTCTTTGTTTGCCAGTACAGTTTAGCGTTTTCTATTCATTAAAAAACAGCAGTCGCCATTCAGAGAGGGACGCCTCGGGACGCATGATGACGCACATTCTGCAGAAAGCAAAATAAAATGTGATGAATTGTAGGCCTATATGCTGTGGCGACGGACATCCAGTCGCTGGTAATCCAGAATGCGTCCGGCATGCAGGCATTCTCTACTTCATTCCCGGTCCACGCATTCTGCCTGCACTGAGAATGCCCTATTGTTACTCCCCTCAGCCTTCTGAATAGAGGCATTCCGTCGTATTCCGAGAATGGGGATTATAAAATCCTCTATTCAAGGCGTCCGGAATGCGTCCGAGAATGCAGACGCATTACTGAAACCATTCATTCACGAAGAATGATAGCGGCCTCGTGCACCTCTACGATTGTCTTTGACCTTCAAAAGAACGACACGCCGCCCTGTTGCGTTGTGAGAAAGAAAAGTCGCGCCATATTATACACGTTGTATTTCAGTTTCAGTGTGAAATAAAAAAAAAAAAAAAATGAGTAAAAGTGTCTCTGGAAACGGATTTCTAACACAGAGATTTTGTTTTTGTTCGATTTTTCTGTATGTTGGTTAGTTTGTTTTTTACGACATAATACTCGTCGCCTAAAGTTGCGTTTCGTACCGCAGTTCGATACATTCGTATTTTTTCTTGCCAGATTGAGACGCCAACCCCGTTGCTAAGAGGTACCTACCAGGTATACCGTCAGGTCTCGACACTAGCGGTGGCCCGGGGCCATCAAAAAACGCACGTCGGGCACCAAAATTTCATATATTTTTATGAAGATTTTGGTGGACCGATCGGGCCACCAAGAAAAGTCGGATGTTTGCCTTTATACTTTTGGAAATGAACAGCGCTAACAATCGACTCCGTATGCTAAAATAAATGTCGGATATTTGTTTTTATTTTCGAGAAATGAATAACGGTATAATATCCGGCTTTGTATGATACTAAAATTAATGTCGGGTGTTTGCTTATACTTTTGGAAATGAATACAGTAAGATTTAGCTTCGTAAGGTGCTAAAATTTATGTCAGATATTTGATTTTGCGTTCGGAAATGAATGAAGATAACATTCGGCTAAAGTAGATGCCGGATGTTTGCTTTTATGTTCGAAAGTAAATAGCAATAACATTCGGCCCCGGAAGATGCTAAAATAAATGTCGAATGTTTCCTTTAACGTTCGGAAATGAATAACGGTAATATTCGACTTTGTATGATACTAAAATAAATGTCAGATGTTTTCTTATACTTTAGGAAAAGAAGAACGGTAAGATTCAGCTCCGTACGGTGCTAAAATTAATGTCGAGTATTTGATTTTGCATTGGGAAATGAATAAGGATATCATTCGGCTGTGTAAGATGCTAAAATAAATATCGCACGTTTGCTTTGACGTTGGGAAATGAATAATAATGATATTCAACTCCTTACGATGGTAAAATAAATGCCGGATGTTTGCTTTTATGTTCGAAAGTAAATAGCAATAACATTCGGCCCCGGAAGATGCTAAAATAAATGTGGAATGTTTCCTTTAACTTTCGGAAATTAATAACGATAATATTCAACTCCGTACGATGATATTAAGATGTTTGATGTTTGCTTTTATGTTCGAAAGTAAATAGCAATAACATTCGGCTCCGGAAGATGCTAAAACAAATGTCGAATGTTTGCTTTAACGTTCAGAAATGAATAACGATAATATTCAACTCCGTACGATGATAAAATAAATGTCACATGTTTGCTTTTACGTTCGAAAGTAAATAGCAATAACATGCAGCTCCGGAACATGCTAGAATACATGTCGAATAATTTTCCTATCTGTAATTTGCCCGTGTGCTTCATGGTTGTGAGGGTAGCTCTTAGCCACGCTGGTCTGTAATTTCATACACAGCCCTGTCGCTTTAAAAACGCTTTGTAATACATTATAGGTCCTGCAGTATAAGATCAGTAACTTGTAATCATTCGTAGTGACGTAGAATGCGTTTGTATTGTAGCAACAGCACTGATTTTCATATTATTATTCATATCAGTTCAATTCTATTTGATCAAAATCCGGTTAATTTCACATGATCGGCGTTTGATGACAATAATAATGGAACTGTGCAAAAGTATAGGAGACAACATGCTTAGCGGACGATTCCTCCTTTTGATTCCCCTCTCCCTGTCTCATTCCCTCTCAGCTCACTTTGATCTTTCCTCTCCCCAGCCCACCCGACAAAGAAGAAGTTCGGTACAATACAAAAACAAAAACAAAACTAAACTAAAACTAAAACAAAACAAGGAACATGTGCTGGCAGAATAAATGGGAATGATACCTATGCCCCAGCCAGGCCAAGCTTGTGGAAATTTCCATGAAAGCAGAGTGGATCAATCAATAAGTTAGTGTTGCCTGCCAGCAAAGGAATGCGCGTATGCATTCCTTCACACCCCACCCGTGTTGTAAACCACGTGTAGATATCAATTAGACAGTCTGGCCTGGGAGTGGGAGTGAGCCAGGGACATGTCTCTAGCACTAGTCTTGAGTAAAAGCCCCTTTTGAGTTCCTGTAAACGTCATATGATACTGTTTTGTCTTTCTTTTCGCCTAAAAAAAAGCATATAGCGAACAGACCTCACCTCCCTGATATCACAAATGGTCATGTAGCCATGCAAAAGGATTGATTTATCCCTTCTAGGCGAAAACTGAATTAAATGTCCTTTGATAGAAAATTCGAAATCTAGCATGCCTGGATAAAGACTACCTTGGTACCTTCGCAATATGTACCAGGCCAGCCAGAGCCACATGTTCGATCGTTGAGAGCTCGCGAAGGAAGCAAAATGGTGAGCTAGTAGCGGCATGTACGTACGTATACAAAATGCACCTCATTGGTGAAAGCGTGGGGCTGATCGAATGCATTCTAGAAGACAAAGGCTGTGAACCCTGGCAAATTAATCCTGTTGGTAGTGTTACCGTTAGGTTTTAACAGACAATAGAGAGATTAGACAAAGTCACCCTCATTGTTGATGCATTCTCAGTTTCATTCCGGAATGCCCGGCTTATTTCTAGGCCAGGCGACGGCCGGAATGGGTATAGAATGCGCGCATTCTCGAGTGCATGCCACTGAGATAAAAGGTACTAAGTATTCCGAACGCATTCTGGAATAGATACCAACGAGTGGATGTCCGTCGTGCCTAAAAAGTTGTTAGGACTGACAGGGCTCGCTGGCCCTGTGAGAGATTTGACTTGCAACTGCAAATAAAGTAATACAGTTTTGCCTGAAACTTTGCGTTGAATTAGAAACAAACGCAAATTGGCATTGGATTAGTCAAGGTTGCCTTCGATATTTTCCCTACGAAATCGTGCGTCCGCTTATAAATAGCAATGAACTTGCTTGCAATAAAATGCAAATTTGCGTACGGCTCGCTCTCGGGCGGGAACTTGCATTTGTTGATGCTTTACCTCTCGCAACTACTGAAATTTCCCAAGCTCGGTGCTTAGATTATGTGCACTATACCACACGCTATAACACATAATACTTTATGCGTATCGGGGATTTTCGGATCGATATCGGGAGTTGTAGCGAACGAGTAGCGCGAAATGGTAAATTCGCGATTTTTGTAAGCATCGGGCAGCAATTCTACCTTCATACTTAATGCCGAATTTGGTTCGATACTGCACTGCTGAGGAGCTGAATCATGTCAGAATTCATTTCTGTAACCTAGAAAATCAGTTAAGTGTAATTTTCAGGTCAAAACAGTGCTTGGCCCCAAACCCTCCTATTGCCGATGGCTTCGCTTTGTCTGCTAGTAATATGTAGCACTTTCTATTCCATTTGATTAGTGAAGGTTGCGTTCGATATTTGCCTACGGAATCACGCTTCCTTTTAGCAATGAACTTCCTTGCGTTTAAATGAAAATTTACGTACGGTGCGGGGACTTGCATTTGATGTTTTAGCTCTCACAAGTCACAGCTATGCTTCATAAAATTTCATCTCAAGCCCAGGGCGCAGATTGTGTGCCCAAGTATACTCGGACGCTGCACTACGTACACGCACGCGTATCGGGGATTCGGATCATGAGTAGCGAGCGCGCGAGTAGCGCGAATTAAACGGTAAACTCGCGATTTTTTTTAAGCATCAAGCAATAGTATATTTATGGCATTTCTTCCTTAATACTAATTGCCGAATTTGGTTCGCAGTTGCATTGCTGAGGAGTTGAATCATGTCACAATTCATTTCTGTAACCTAAAATACATTTGCACATGTATCAGTAAGTGTAATTTTCATGTCAAAATAGTGCGTGGCCCTAAATCCTGGATTGCCGATGGCTTCTCCGCTTAGCACTAGTAGTATAAGCTTTCTATTCATTACGAAACAATAGTCGCCATTCAACGAGGGACGCCTCGAGACGCATCGGGACGCATCATCGGGAGGGTAGAGGGAAGGAGCTTATTTTGCGGACGCAGCGAGACGGCCACCAGGTAAGCTCCTTTTCGTACATGCAACGGTCCATTTGTGAGGGCTCGTCTTTTACAAGTATACTTGGGAGTTAGCCGACGCTTTGCGACGCTCGGCGGCGCCCGCCGACACGCAGTCTAAACTACTGGTTGTATGCCGTCGCTAACCGTCGCTGGGTGTCCTTTGACGTCGGAAATTGAAAGAAATTTGCAGAAGCGTCGCACCGCGTCGCTCGCCGTCCCTAGTTTACCAGGTGCGCCTAACGGAATTACATGGTAACGGAATTACACGCACATCTAATGTGGAAAAGAATGACATAACCTTCTTTCATGCCAATATTTATGTGAACTGTTCATGAAATAGCTTCAGGGCTTTATCCTTGAGCTTAACAGTGTTAGTGATTGGCAGTAAAGGAGTGAAAGTTGAAATATATGTATGATGCACTGACATGACTCAGCATAGCTGGATGCCTCTGACAATGAGCCCTAACATCAGGGTACATGCCAGACAAGACTACTTTTGCTGGAAGTCTCCTCCCTTCTTTTTAAATACCTCTTCTCATGTACAAGAACTACATGGAGACTGTGCTGATAACTTAGGTTTGCTATATAGAATAAGATACTCATTCTCAAATGTTAAAAATCATACTGAATTCTGAGATATTAGTGTATATTTTCTTGCTAAAAGGTCTCATGGTTTCATACAAAATCTAAGTAAATACATTCTGTAGTGCCGAGGGACTATTGAATGGGTGTGATGCAGCATAAATTGGACAAAGGTTAGAAAGAAGAGGAAGAACACAAAATTTCTTTGAAAGGAAAAGAGAGCACTGCTACTAACAGAAAGAAATGAACAGGATAATTTTTGTGAGGAAAGATCAAGAATTTTAGAGAAGAATCATACACAATGTGATAGAAGTCATTATTTGACACGGGATGCCCACTGAATGTGGCACCTTTGATCTTTCTGTATGCTAAAGACTTTATTAAGACCATTGAATATGTCCTGTTTTCATCATCAAGTCCTTTATTTTCAATGGTAGGTGTATGACTATGACCTTCTTTCATCTGTTTCTTAGATCTTTCGTCCACAGAGACACATATTTTGATTTTCATGCCCCTTTGATATAGAGCATCTGCTACGCTTTGAAATTTCTTCTTTAATCCTTTCTTTTCAACAAAAGTAATAAAGACAAAAATACCATTTGTAATGAACATTTACCAAGTCAGTTATTGTGATACAGCTCTAAATTGTAACATTTAGGCCTATACTTCCTGTCCTAAGAAGATTTTATATAAAGTCAGTGGGCTTCTGCTTCTACCTTTACTCTTCATGTTACCACTTGCCATACAATCCAGTTTCCTTTAATGGTGCCATTACAGTGTATTTTATCATTTGCTTTCAGGCAGTCAAAATACCACTTACTTCAAAGAGAAGATGCACACTTCTTATGAGTGAATATACATGTATGGCAACACTCAGGATGAGAAAATTGTCAAAGTCAAGAAGAAAGACAGAGACAGGAAAATAGGAAATCTATAGGCCACGTCATGATTACAGTCAATGATCAAATCACTGTCGTATTTCTGAAGAGGACATTTGAAAATTTTGTGTGGTCAGAAGTAAATACTGATTTTATTTACAGGTTGAATATTCTGGCTCTAACACAGTGAGCTGCAGATGGATAAAAGAGGCCCTCTAACCTTTAAAGATAAATTTACATAATTTGGTGGAGTCACTCTAATGGTTCAAACAGTTGTAGTTTGTTAAAGTTATTGTACTGTATTTTATTATTATTTTTGTAGGCTTAAGTAGGACTTACATTGTAAGGTTATTATCAAATTATGCACTACATTGTACATTGTATACCAGGGGGCACCTTCAGCTATTAGTGAAATGTCACAAAGTTTTAGTGATTAATATAAGCCACAATGTACAGTGTAAATGATTGAGCACTGGTGCAGTAATAATCATATTTAAGAAAAATTTCTTTTCAATTTATGATTGAATTGTAATTAATTATATATTGTCACTGAACCACAACTGCATCTTTTCACTTAACGAATAAAACATTTCAAGCATCCTTTGTGTTCATCCTTGATATCAAACATTGTGTTCAATGATGGGTCTGCACACTGAGCTCTTGCACTGAAAATTGGCACTTCATGATTTAGATTTAAATTCAGTGTCAATCCGGACAGTTTTTTGTTATTTTCTGTGCGTGTGCACATTATATTTATGTACAGTACTTGTAAGTAATTCACACATATTATAAATAATTAGCATATTTAGGAAGAAGAAAACAGAGAAAGGTGTCTTGCATGATATTAGCAAAAGAAATACAAGAAAACTTGAGTATTGTTGACTGGATTTATAGAATTGTATTTGTGTAGGGCTATTGTAGCGTAATTCCGTTACCATGTGTCTTGGATGTCATTTACCTGCAGAGTGAGAAATTCTTAACTTGAAAGTAGACAAATCTTGATGGATGTGGTACTTTGAAGTTACGAGATCTTGATTGACATAGTTACAACTTCAAATCATAGTCGTTAGCATGAAAATTTTATGTTTTTTTGACAATAGAAACTCATTTGGCACCTATACACTCGTATCAGCTTTAGGTTAAAGGCTAGAGAGTACTTATTTAGTGGTTATATTTTAGTTGAAGGCATAAACAATCTTTATCAAGACATTTCAGAATACATGAGTACCAAGAATTTGTATTTTTTCCAGTGTATTTCAGAAGACGTTATTCCGTTACCATTTGTGTAATTCCGTTACCACTGACTTTACGGGGGAAAAGCCTGCTGCTGAGAAAATGTGATGAAATATTTGAAAAACAATCCAACTAAATCGAAGTTGACATAATCAATGATGAAATCAGACAACAACCTATAGTGTATGTGTTATAGATTTCAGAGAAACTACTCCCAAAGTCAGAGTTCAAGTTGTGACTCAATTTTCTGGTAATTCCGTTCCATCACACATAGACCTCCTTTGCAACCAACCAAGTGAGAACAAATTTGTATTTGGGGTGATAGTGTGCGTACCTCTGCATCTTTTAAATGTATCAAAAGAAGGCTAAGTAATCAATCCAGTCTACAGGGGGAAAGAATATGAGCCAAAATTCTCTGATTTGTAATTCCGTTACCGCGGAATTGCCCATATATGTTAATTTCTCTCCTAAATATCTCAATCGGATGATGACATCCACATGTATTACTGCATGCATTTCATACTTTATGTAATCACAAAGGTTTGATTTTCATGCTGAGAACAGCCACTTCCACGTTAGAACTGTAAAACAGAAAACCGAGCTGTTAAAGTAGTCACAATTGCCCTTACACAGATGTTGTAGGCAATTTGGATGCAGTTTGCATGCACTGATGACCAGTAGGCTCACCTTTTCTAGTGTACACTACAGCTGTATTGATCATTCATTCATTCCCTCAAAGAGAAATACATTTGTACAACAAAACTAGACAATCACATTAAGAGATTCACAACAACAACAAAAGTTATTAAAAAACAAAGAAGACAATAAGAGGATGACTATACAACAGAACAGACAAAAAAAAAAAAACCATGAACATAATCGATCAGGCAAGAAGTCAAAATGAAACATGATAATTGGAATGATTTGCACCTTATCTAATACACTGTATTGATACTGGCCACTGCTTACACGATGTAGGAGGGAAAACCCACATTTAGAAAAGGGTTTCTCCCCTGTTTAAAAGCTGTTTTAGTTCCCGGTCTTTCACCTTTGGCGATAGAAGTCCTTCAAGGTTTTGTAGTGCTCCCTCTGCTATCTGCTGTGAGATTGTCACCAGAGCCTGGATAAAGAAAAAGAATATCAGACAACATGTACATGCACGCAAAAATAGGATGAGCATCACCCTGTTTGTTCGCATTGAAAAATGCAAAGCAAAAAAAAAAAAAAAAAGTGTGGAAGGTAAGGAAACACATCTTCAGCATGAAAAGAAGAGCAATACAAGGCTTCCCACCACTAACTGTAACAGTAACCTGCACAGTAAAAGTGTCACTGTTAGTGGTTGCAGTACAGCATCATTGTTCATTGTATGTCCTGGTGAAAATGTAAAATGTATGTTGCAACCAATGTTCTACTTCATAAATTCAAATCTACATAATTGTACTGCAATTTCAATTCCTATACCTGTCCTCTGTGTCTGAAGATTCTTTCTGCTCCATCACTGCTTGCTTTCAAATGTGAAATTCCAAATAGCCCAATTTGCACTTCACTTGCAGGATCCTTGTCCTCCATTAATTTTGTAATTTCATTTAGTAGAAAATAATACTCATGCATTTGTAGACGATTAGATATCTTATTATTTGGCATCTGTGAAAGGTATTCAAGATCCCTGCTTTGGAACACCCAACAATACTCACAAAGCTATCTGAAATTGTAGGGAAGAGTCTATACACTGGAATATGGATAGGGGCATTAGGATTGGAGATGGGGTGGATTTACAGTATTATGGTAACCCCAGGGTGCTCCTTGTACAAATCCAAAGTTATGTGTAGCGTTGGGCTGGTCGCAGTTAGTGTTATGGATACTATCAAATTAACATCATTAAGACTAAGAGTCCTGCTGGGTTGCTGGTTATAGTTTCCAAATCACATCATAAATTTACATACATGATACAAATGTAATATACATTATACATCATTACACATCATTACACGTAAATTATTTGCTATCTAGATAAAATCTATCTAGACTAGCTAGTAGAGCCTAGAGGTCATAGGTAGACTTAACCACACCAACACGTACCCCACTAGCAAGTTACCAGTGTTACTCGTTACAGCACCCCGCGCCGCCAGGGTAGACTCTATAATCCGTGAACTCTATTTAAGTAAAAATAAAAGGTGGTGGGTTGGGGCTGAAATTTTCTGTAAATTAGGGAACAATCCCAATGGCATATATAATGATTATATTGGAGACTTTTCCAAACTTTGAAGGGTCTGAATCTCTGCCGACAGGAAAGGGTTCATGACATATTGATAACTTATAAGTACCTGTGAAGCACCTCTTGTGAATTCGTCTATCGTGAAATCGGGATCAAAATATGAACGAATCATCCAGAAGAATATTTTGTTCCTAATAACCTTAATTGGATTGGGTATCGCCACAAAAACCGGTTTGACTTTTCCCGCGCTACTGTCGCCATCATTCTGGCCGTTACTGAAATGCCTTCGATTTTGATGCAGTCTTAAATCACAACCGAAGCAAGCTCTAACGTTAACGTTCATTCCTGTGACTGTCGATGATACAGGATTGGCGAGATTTCCCCACGGTCCCACGCGTTCAGTTCTGTGTTGTCCTTGTTTCTGTGGTTTCACCACAAAGACAGAAAATGTTCTTCTTCCACATGATTTCACATCAACAAACGCAGCATTCGATGACGCAAAGTAGGTCCTCAATACATTTGTTCTCTGCATCTTTTGGAAACAACGTTACCATTCAGATTACCAGAACTTAGAAGTAGTTCAGTTCTGCGAGGTAAGTCAGTGAACCAGTCAGTTTTCAAGCTTCGTTCGCTTCACCTACAAAAGAGACTTACACAAGCTATACCGTGACCGTGTACGTTACCGCAGCAGCCTTGCGATCGGATTCACCGTCGCTCCGCGCCGCCGCTGCCCGCCCAATCACGTTTGTTCGGTAACCGTACCACCGATCTCCGGTAGCTCCCCTGAGATCAGTGAACCGTACGTTCGACGAACGTGTGCAGAGAAGTAACGTTGAGGGCAGCAAAAGGTTGTAAATCCTCACTTCATTGAAATTGGTAGTTTTGTTGGGTAAGCACTATCTGGGCACCCGTCCCACTTCATCATGAATATTCATCATCTACATGTATCCGTAATACCGTGAAAATACATACTTTTTCCATTTCCCGGCAGCGTTTTTACATTTCTCGGCAAAACTGAACATTTTTCCATCTCCCGGCGAGACGTTTTAACATTCCCCGTTGATGCAATTTCATGAGACAGGCCCGTAGCCAGGGGGGGGGGGGGGGGGGGGGGGGGGGGGGGGAGGGTGCGTCGGGTGCGTACGCACCCCCCAAATTCTGAAAGGTCCACTTTTTCATAATAACGGTTTTTAGCAATTCTCAAGATAACAATCCAATAAATATAAAGACACATTATATGCTACGTAAATGTGGAAGAGTACGTTTAACAATGTTAAAAATAATTGTACGAAACCCTTTTGTTGTATGAACCATCGGATCGTCCCCATGCACACAAACACAAATGTTATGTATCAATTTGTGCGAGCTATTATTATATTGGCACTGCATGCCATGGCCCTTGGCGCGTGTGACCGGTGTTTTTTTTTTTCCACTGGCCGCCCGAGTACGTGCGATTCGTGGATGACATTGAGGTTGACACTTGCATTTTTTCACAGGAACAGAGGTAAGTGGATGAAAATCTAATAGCCTCAAGTTTACATATATGATAAAAATTAAAGAAATTTCCTCGAAATTACTATAATCGAAAACCTGAGACATTTTATATCTACGTCTCACAAAGATATAGTAGGAAAATCCTGAATATTGCAAGAGCTCCGGAGTAAAAACAGTCAGTGAAAAACCCTATGTATGATAGCATTGTGAGAGCGTTAGACTGCATTGTGACGCATCGTTATTTAATTTACATTCTTTATTGATATATTTTCATAAATATCTCAGGTAATGAGTCGGATTGGATTACAATTCTCACTTACAGCTTTGTAGAAGTCTGAGTCAACAGTATCACACAGTACTTCAAGACGTATTATAGTACAAACGATTTCTTGAGCCTGCACCGTTTCAGGCTCTGTTCTGGATACGGCGGTAGAAACTCATTCTTTTTTGTTGTTTATTTTATCATTATTTACTAATCTCTTTTCTAACTTACAGGTAGCGGATTTCTTTGCAGGCCAAATTCGGAAATGTAGTGTTGATTATTACTTATACATTTTCTCATGTTGTGACAGTTCTATTGGTTCTCATTTTAAAGTGAGCCAAAACCTAAGAACATTTTCACTTATAATTTCCAAAGAGTATTATGCAGGCACGCAAACTCATTTTAGTTGTATTTCATTTAAATGTAATGGGTAAGAGGGTATATGAGAGAGAATGGAAAGTGTTGAGCTATGAAGTAAAATGGTGAAGTAAAAAGTTTGTCAGATAGTATTACAAAAGAAACTCATTCTTTTTTGTTTGTTTATTTTATCATTATTTACTTATCTCTCTTCTAACTTAAAGGTAGTGGATCTCTTTGCAGCCCAAATTCGAAAATGCCTAGAGACAGCTAGTAACCAAATATGCTACTATAATTTAATAAATAAGAAATAACCATTCCAGTATGTATCTTAGTGTGCACAGTAAGACAGATCAAATCAAATAGGAAAACATCTGAGCACTAAGCCTGAGGTCTGAATTTGCACTCAACTTCTTCTAATGGCTAACGGATGTTTAATTTTTGAATTTCACTGACCTCCAAGTTTCACAAAGAAAACCTTCTTAGCATGATGGTTAATATGACATTTGACTGATATTGGAGATGTTTGCGAATCGGATCTACTACCTTTAATATTATTAAATCTAAAATGATTATTTGAAAGTTCGGAAATGCTGGAAATATCCTACCACAAGGAGGCAAAATATAAATGGTTCACATTTACAATTCATTTTGTTTTAAAAATTTTCTTATTTATTTTCGTTTTTGACAAACTCGCATACCAACGGCTGATATACTGTATAGTAAAGTGAATGTTTCATCTTCCAAACAGCATCCAATGGGATGGAAAACTCCAACTGAAAGGTGGACACCGTGACCATACTCGCTAAAGAAAACGCGTAATAGGGGTCGTTTTTTCTCACGGATTAGATGGAAAGTGTGATGTACGAGCGTATATAATCAAAGGGTATCAAAAAGGCCGAAATTTGGGAAAATGGTATATTGTTCAATCATGATGAAGTACTTCTTTAGGGTGCAGGAAACATTTAAGGAATACTTGTTTTTAAGGCCCGAAAAAAATCATTTGATCATTACTCGTTTAGAGGCCATTTTGAAAGTCCATGTATGAGCATGGTGTCCACCTTTTAATTGTCGCTACCCCTCCCGGGAAAGTATCAAGGGACCGTTTTGTTAATTAACGCAATCCCCCCTTCCTTTGAAAATCCTGGCTTCAGGCCTGGTAACGCGGGTATACAATAGAAAAAAATAAAAGTTAAAACAACACCAGGAAAATCACTATTCTCAATTTTGCGGCGCGCTACGCGCGCAGAGTCTCGAACACAATTAAACTTTGCAACTTCCTGGCAAAATGAGTTTTTACTATTTCCTAGATGAAATACCGTAACGCGATTGCATGCAACAGACAAAAATACAAATTTCCTCGAGACTTTAAAACGTCATTAAAACAGTCAAAATTCACAATTTGCGGCGCGCTTCGCGCGCAAATTCTTATACAACTTTTGTAGTTCGGTCGTCCAAAGAATATATATATATATATATATATATATATATATATATAATTGTGTGTGTGTGTGTGTGTGTGTGTGTGTGTGTTTCATCATTGGTATTGGTACCGAAGGTCCGTTTTTTTAGTGACCGCACCCCCCTTGAAAAATCCTGGCTACGGGCCTGTGAGATTTTTACATTTCCCGGCCATACATTTTGCACGTATCCAGCGTTCTGCCATTTACTAGTATACTAATGATGCACAGGATAGAGTGTGTTAGTGAAGGTGCGGCGCGCTCGAGAGTATTGACAATGGTGCGACATGCACGAGGCGCAGCCGAGTGCATGTTTGCAACCGTTGTCAATACTCGAGAGTGAGCCGCACCTTCACTAACGCCACGAAATAATCCTGTGCATCATTAGTTTTATAAAATGGGTCGAAAACTAACAGCATTATTCACGTACCTTTGTGGGTCAATACCAGTCAGCTACATGTAGCACTCGCTCAAAAGTCAAGATGTCCGAAGATGTTCGTCTCAAACATTTACGCACGTACGTCGCACTCGGAAATCCCGCACACTCACCTAGTACTGTACGTACGTCGCACTCGGAAATCCCGCACACTCACCTAGTACTGTACGTACGTATAAGAGTATACGTACGCCACGTACTGTTATGCACAAGAAAGGCCGCCGGCTGTTGTGGCAGCCCGCGGCCCGAACTAGAAGTTGTTTACAGGATTGACAGCGCGTATAGTAGCGCGTGACGCACTTGTAACAACTGATTGAGTGCGCACTGCTAGTGTAAAACATTGTGACGTACGTCAGGCCAGGGAGGTGGAAGAGAGACTCTTCTTAGTGCTTACCTGAAGAAAATAATGCACGCACACGTGACTCATTTCAGCGCTTCCAATTGGCTACATTCTTGAACCCATTTTATAATACAGTATCTTACTGCCTGATGAATATTCATGATGAAGCGGGACGGGTGCCCAAATAGTGCTTACCGTTTTGTTGAACAACAAAGGAAAACACGACAAACGTATATAGAGAACACAAGACAGAAAAGGAAAATAGCATTATCACAGCTATACATTGTCCAGGACAAGACGTTCAAAAAGATTACTCAGGGTAAATGATTTTTTCAGACCTATAAGACCAAAAAGACAAATCAAAGCAAAGAAATTTACTGGGTTTGAGGCAGACAACCTAGTAGAAAGGCAAGTCACAAATCATGGTAAGTGTTTTGTTGTTGAAAGTTCAAATACAGATCAGTTAAGAACTCTTTTTTTTGTTAAGACAACGGTGGACCATAGCATCTTCCCAAACAGTGCAATTTTTAAAGCTGCGGTCGGGGACCAGTTTCTCCAGTACCAGTAATCTTCATCAGCCCTCTCTCTCTCTCTCCGGTGCACTATACCACAACGGTCCTGCACTGTACACATCCAGATCCAGATGCAAGAGAATTATTGAACCACACCAAACGAAAATTGAAACAACAAAGCAACAGCGAAAATGGTCGGCTGGAAGCGAGGTTTATGTTTTTTTATTATTACAAAGAGAAGAGAATGTCATGATTAAAGGTATCGTATCGTTTCTGTTGAGACCTTACTTCAGGTTTCTAACATTCTTTGGTTAGATTATGAGAAACCTCTCATGTATTTGAAAGAGCATGAATTGTACACTGTAATTCCAAGAGGAATGCAACGTTCTCTTATTAAAATTGGTTTAGTAAAGGCTGAGGTATCCAAAACAGAGCGATCCTAATAAAAGGTGGGACCCACCCATCATTATGATAGCTTTGTTTTGCTTTGCTTTTTGATGTCTCAACCATTCCAAAACTGATTTTCATCTAATAAACTTTGAATTCCTCTTTGAATTTACAATGCAGTGGCGGATCCAGAGGGGGCGCGGGTTTAGATAAAAGTATTGTTCTTTTAGAAAACAAAAATGAAAAATTTAGCATTGACTATAGGTTGACCCTTTCACCTATTTTGAGTCCTCACACAAAATCATTGCGATTTTTGTTGGTTTTATGATGCACGGTCAGTTATCATTATTGCATGATGTTGATATAGATAAATCGACACTATAAAAGATAAATATGTGAACAGATGAATACATGAGAAATAAATTGACAACTGATAACCAATAAATTAATCAATACACAATAATAAGATATCAAGGCATCAGGTTACCACAAAGGACCGTCACATGGCGGTCTGCAGACTGATACACATAAAGTTTTAACAGTACAGCTGTCCCTGTAACTCTTGGGAAAATGTGAATGAATTGAAGAATACGCGAAAATTTATGCACCGCGAAAATCTATGCGTTTGCAGTTCCTTCTTATGTGTCGAAAGCGCATTTTGGTGTCTATGATTCCCTCCCTTACATTTTAGACATCTTGAGTTAAACAGGTCAATTCGTATTCCTCTGGCACTTCATTTCTTGTTTATCAACCCTATTACTGCAGGACAAATGCATACCCGATTGCAATACCAGTATCCCTGTGTGTCTTTGGACGTTAGCTGGCGCTAAACAAGATAAGGATTTTTGTTTGATTTATTTTGTTGTTATCATTATCATTATTTATTTTTTTACGAACATCATAACGACATAAAAATCAGCTCCCAGAGGCACAGGAAAGGGAGGCGAATTTTTTTAAGGCAGGTGCGATTTTCTATTGCATACTTATAATAACATTTTTTTTTTATTTAAAGAAAAAACAATGAAAGGGCCCTGTGGGTTTTTTTTTTCTTTTCATTTATTTCATCTAAAGAAAAAGGGGCGCTCGCTGCGACCCCTGGATCCGCCACTGCATGCTGATAAGTGTTGGTCCGTCTTTAGCTTTTGAGAAACACTACAATTTGTTACGTAACAATCTCAAGGTGGGCAAGCCAGAAACCCTGGGTTCTCCTTATCGGGTTAATACCCTTTTCTGGTGTACGAATAGTCTGGGCTCCGTCCCCTTTTCCTTGGTGCCAAGAGAGGGCGCAAACTTTCTGATTGCGATATTCGAGAGACTGCGCGCCCAACGAAAAAGGGTCCGGGAAGAAAGTTTCAGTTTTACGACTTTCCGATCGGATTTTGACTGAACGCGATATATCATTCGCTCTGACAGGTCCCGCCCACCGAGTATGGTAGTAGTCTGTTTATCAAACCAATGTAAATGAAATTTGCGTCTATCTGACTTCGTATGTGATCTATATTAATGACATGTAGATTCATATAGGTCACAAATTGGTTTCAGAGTATTCAATTCTTCTGAAGAAAAGACACAGTACCTTTTTATTCATATTAGGCCTAATACGAACACATAATGCTGAATTTACTGCTGAATTTGGATTAGACTAGTCATCGACGGTTATAGGCATTACACAGTTCAGTACCTTTCTCCCAACACCCTGCAGATCTGTCCTTGGTCTCTCCAGGGAGGTGGAAGAAAGTGCCTTCCACCCCCGTATGGAGTACTGCATGCATGCATTGCATAATTATGTACCTTACCCAGTATAAGTGTTTAGTTTGGCCATGGAGCTAAAAACGAATGGCGATCTACGATCGTTTATCTCTCTAGTGATTTCTCTCTATTTTTTTTCAACTTTGTACAAAAGAATAGGGCCCAATAGTAGCCATGACTATTCGTATCATAATTAGAAATGTTCTTGATTTTGCGATCTTGTTTGTGGCAGTGCAACAGGATTTGGTAAGAGAGAGGTATTTCAGTCGGCTGCACTGTGTCCGAGTGAATCCATAAACACTTTGAAGATCGAGGCACTGATTCTAAATATCAAATTGATATTATATGCAAATTGACTGGGTATACTACGACTGCAGTCGACTGTATGTACTTGTGTGCCAATCCTATAAGATGAAGCCTTGAACTTCTGGAATCCCCCCCCCTTTTTTTTTTAGCCAAGTATAAACGTTAAGTAGGTTTACAATCGGATTTCTATATCTGGAGAACAATAATTCACAACACAACCACAATAGTAAAACTGTCAGCATAGGGCCTAAATACCACGCAATTTCAAATAAAAACATCCACAAATCTTTCTGAGTGTGGGATCTGACGCTGAAATTACTAGTAATAAGTGATTTCATCGATAAAATATGTAGCCATCAAAGCTTTATGTGTTATAAAATATAACAGGTTAGATTACAAAAACACGCTTTACGCGAGCATAAAAGGTTTCCCGCGTTGAGCTTCACAAGCTTAGGAATAGTATTTTATCAGTTTTGATTTAAAAAAAAATAAGCTGGTATTTTCTTCAGACCTAATTTACCAAAGGAAGATAAAGATATCACATGTTTGATGGAGAAATTACGTGGCAAACCTTATACACGCTATGCCATCCAAAAATTGAATAGGCATTGTTTTCCCGAAGGTTCGTTAATCTGAAAATAAGAGAAACTTTATTATTTTGAAGGTTTGATAGCCCCCACCCCAAAAAACAAACAAACAAACAAACAAACAAACAAACAAACAAACATCAAACAAACAAACATATGAAACAAGGTTCGTAAATCCAACAAATGGAAAAATTGCATACTTATAACCAAACATTCGGAATTACTAACCAATATCGTTTTATATTAACGAACCTTCGGGATTGCAAACTTTTTTTCTTTATATTTCTTTTAGGGGCTAAAGAAACGAACATTCGGAAGACCAATCCTTTAGTATTTTAAACGAACCTTATTCAGTTTTGGATTACTGAACCATCGTAATGATAAACCCTGAAAATGAACCTTCAGAAAAACAAACTGTAACCAGAAATAAGAAATTTCTGACTCCAGAATTATTCAGCATTTAACAATCCCAGCGGATCGATTATTATACAATTCTGATATTCACATTGCATTATAAAGATGATACCATGTAACCATCAGGAGGTAAACTATAGCTATAATCATCAAGAAGGCAAGAGAGCCTCCTTGATATAACAGACAAACTCCACAACACCATGCTGAAGGGCATAGATATAAATCAGACACTTGCTTATATCGTATAGTGCAAAATAGATTTATTAATTATTCATTTAAACTTTATGATACCACAGTCTACGGGGTTCACCCCTCAGAACAACACGACATGATAACAACATGGTATGGACTCCTATAAAGTTTATCTAGCTGCCCTAGATTTTTAATCCTTCATATGTTGGACGATTTTTAAAGATGTTCATTAACAGCATGATTGAAGGAGAAATATCTGGTATTTCCAATGAAACATAATACTAGTGGTTACCGTTAAGACAAAATTGCAATATGTCGATCGTGTCCCACACTGCGCATCATCAATTTTTATACTATCCACGCAGCTTATGTTCAATGCATATAAATGCAATTTTACTAATAGCTTGGCTCGAAAGTTATATCATCTTAGTGTTAGATGCACCTTATTATACCCCTGTTCAAATTATGTTAGATTCTTTGAAATTACAATCCGTTAAACATAGACTGGAATATAATTATAATGTATTTATGTACAAGATTTTGAAAGGCCTTGCTCCCGAATATCTAAGACGAATTTCACCTCAGCGAACTAATCCATACTCTACGAGATCAGTCTCCATGCACCAACTATATCTAGCTAAACCCAAGTCCGAGTATAAAAAGCAGTCTTTTTCAAACACAGCAACGAAGCTATTTAACTCTCTACCCGTGTTTGTTAAATCCTCCGCCTCACTGCCCCTTTTTAAACGCAATGTCCGCAACATCCAGGTCACATTACCAGCAATAGTTAATTTCTCGTTTCTTTGAAAGTTGTACACATGTATTCTTCCTGTCACCTTTCTTTCTCGCCCTCTCTTTCTCTCCCCCTCCCCCCCCCCCCTCTCTCTCGCTCTATCTATCTACAGAGGCTCTCCACTTTTATGAAATGTATTATTGTGTGTGTTTGTATATCATTATTATATTTTATTGTATCATAAATGTGATTTGTTCCAGCAGGGCTCCCTTGGAAAGCAGGCCTTGCGGCTTGAATGAGACTACCCTGCTTTTATAAAGAAGACAATAAATAAATTTAAAAAAAATCATCTGTGATGTGTAAATATTTGCTAAACCATTTACTTCCGGGTATTGCTTTCCAATAGGTTCTCTACAACCATACAGACAAGAGAAAGTCCACTCCCATTAAAAAAAGAGAAGTAAAATGCATGTCTTTTCAACAGTATGGTTTTGCGGGAGGTAATTTGCTAGTCGTATCTTATTCAATTTTGCCCCCATTTTTTTTTTTTGGGTGTGTGTGTGTATAAATGAGAATGACCTGTATATCCTCCTGCATTCACATTGATGAGCACCCATTAAAAAGAAGTGTTCGCTTTCAAAGTCATAAGACAATTTGAGTCGCTGTGTACCTGGGTCTGTGAAGCATTCTGCTTCTCATCATTACAATGTCATGCTGTAGTATCATCCTTCGATCAACGCGGCTTAATGTGTAGCATTACAAGTTTGTTTCCTTTTGCTCTGTTTTGCTTTACTGCTATATAGGTTAGCACTAACACCTTTTTCAGGGAAAATAGATGTGTGTAACACTCCTGTTACCGGTAGGCCTACTTCAAAATCCATTCAGTTAATAAAATTAAAAGAATTTGCATATTGTTATCGCCACCAATCAGCACATGCCATGTGAACATAACAGCGGGTATTGTTGTGATGGTTAAGTGTGCTATTTACAAGTACATAACTACAAACCCTTAAATCTTTTAAGTTTCGGCTAATGAAAATTATTTCATTATCAGAAAAAAAAATAGTGAGCAATAGTTTATTGTCGAATAAATGAACCTTCGGAATAACAGGCATAGCTTTCTGATTAAAGAGCCTATCAGTTTGGAAGAACGCACCATTTTAACCAGCACCATATTCCTCACGAATATAGCACTTTCAGCATAATCTGTTTTAAAGGCAAGCCACAAGTGTTTTGGTAAAAGGACGCATGGAATAATGTTGCTTTTACGTTTAGATGAAATAGTTTGACTATGAAAGTTCTTACTATGAATAAATTCCCTCAGAGCGTTTGTATAAGTTTATAATGGGATGAATCCTGCGAGTTATGTTGGTCAGGGAGTGAGTTTTCGTAACGTATACGTTTCCCACCTGCACTTTTTCCATGGAAATGAGATAATAAAATTACTTTAATGTGTTCTATAGTGAGATATGGGAGGAGTTGCTTGCAGTTGAGCTATAAGGCTGTCATACAGTAATCCTTGAGAAGAAATCTCATAGCAGGGTATCACGTATGTTTCGCTGAATCTGGAAATACCTTATGGAATTCGTCAGTGAAATCCATCTGTATTTGACTCGATCTACTGAGTATATAAAAAAAAAAATAACAAAAACACGAATCTCTTCGTTATCCTACCCGCAGGCGCAATCCAATGAATTTCACGTGCCTTTGTTGACCGTGACAATTTTTTTTATTCCTATCTACAATCAGGCTTAAAGGACAAGTCCACCTTCATAAATACATAAGGATTAAGATAATGCAGCAATATTAGTAGAACACATCAGTGAAAGTTTGAGGAAAATTGGACAATCCGTTCAAAAGTTACGAATATTTTAAGTATCTGCGCAGCCACTGCTGGAAGAGAAGACTACTACAGTGTATGATGTCACATGCGTACAACTATATAAGAAAAATAGAAATATGTTGAATTTTCTTTATTCTTTCTTTACATCGTTGTACTCATGTGACATCACAAGCTATAGTAGTCTTTTCATCCAGCCGTAACTGAGCAGAAACTTCAAAAATTCATAACTTTTTAACAGATTGTCCGATTTTGCTCAAACTCTCACTGATGTGTTCTACTAATATTGCTGCATTCCCTCAACCCACATGTCTATGAAGGTGAACTTGTCCTTTAAGCCTGATTGTAGAGACAGAAATATATTTTGGCACGATCGACTATTTGAATCTGGTTCCTACATTGGATATTTTGTAATGATAATGATGTTATTACTATTATTTATTATCATTATCATTTTTTTTTTTTGGGGGGGGGGGGTCTGGTTTTAAATATCTTTGGTAGAGTTGCTTTACCAAAAATATGACTTCTGTGGCACGGGATCCCTTAAATCTATTTGAATTTTTTCCAGAATGGATAATATTGTTGAATCATTATTTTTAGAAATTTACATCCCAGGGATTAGGAATATTGTGGTCGGCATTATGTACAGACCTCCAAACTCCAATATCAAGGATTTTTTTAACTTACCTTTCAGATTTGATAAAATCCCCAGTTTTTATAAAATAAGGATTGTTTCTTCCTCGGCGACTTCAATATTGACTTACTCAAGTTGGAAAATGATACTGCCGCACAGGAGTTTCTTCAAAAATTTTTGTCCTCTTCTTTTCTTCCGCTTATTTCGAAACCTACGCGTGTCACTGATCACTCTGCTACTCTGATCGACAATATGTTTTTTTAATACCCTACCCCTTATTAATTCTTATATAATTCTTTCAGATATGACAGACCATTATCCAATTATGACTCATTTTGCGCTTAAAACCTCAGTTAATAATGTTAATTTTTTTCATCTCCTTTATTGAGTCGTAGAGTCTCGTCTGAAAAGCTAGCTAGTCTTGATGCGGTTCTCGAAACTGTTGATTGGTCAAGAGTATTTGAAAGTGATGATATTAATTTGTCTTTTGATTATTTCATGGAAACATTTAATTATCATTTGGATAATGTCATTCCGAAACAAAAAATAAACCAGATTATAAAAAGACACCTAGGTTGCCGTGGATTACAAAATCAATTCTTCGGTCGATTAACAGGAAAAATCGATTGTATTATAGATACAAATTTGAAAAAAAAATGAGCGATCAAAACGTAAATACACTTCATATAAAAATACTCTAACTATGATTTTACGTTCTGAAAAGAAAAGATATTATTTTAAGCAATTGCAAAGATATAAATTTGATATGAAAAATACTTGGAATGTATTAAAGCAAGCTATGAATGTTTCGAGTAAAAAATCTGGTTTCGACAACATTAAAGGACAAGTTCACCTTCATAGACATGTGGGTTGAGTGAATGCAGCAATATTAGTAGAACACATCAATGAGAGTTTGAGGAAAATCGGACAATCCGTTTAATATTACCCCTAACATAAGTCAGTAACAAGTCGAGGAAATGTGCACTTTATTCAAAAAGTCAAGTTTTGTGAAATTTTCTTTTTATTTTCCTTATATCGTTGTACGCATGTGACATCATACACTGTAGTAGTCTTCTCCTCCAGCAGTGATTGCACAGATATTTTAAAAATTCATAACTTTTGAACGGATTGTCGGATTTTCCCCAAACTTTCACTGATGTGTTCTGCTAACATTGTTGCCTTCACTCAATCCACATGTATATGAAGGTGAACTTGTCCTTTAAGTTGAGTGATGAAATCATCAGTGACCCTGTTCACATTGCAAATGCTTTCAATTCTTACTTTTCAAAGATAGGTGAAAATTACGCCCAAAATATTCCTGCGTCAGAGCATCAGTTTACTGAATATTTAGGCCAGCGCAATTCCAATTCTGTTTATTTTACTCCAACTAATAGACATGAGATTATTGATATTGTATCTTCTTTTAAGAACAAGAGGAGTTCTGGGTATGATGATATAGATAATTTCATTCTTAAAGGTGTTATATTTTCAGTTGCTGATCCACTTGTTCATATATTCAATTTGTCAATTTCTAATGGTGTGTTTCCTGATAAGATGAAACTGGCCAAAGTAATTCCATAATTTAAGAAGGGTGATAAATCCGATGTCAGTAATTATCGTCCAATTTCATTATTATCATCGTTGTCCAAAGTTTTAGAGAAACTCATTTATAAGAGAACTATTGGTTTTTTGAAGTTGCATAATATTTTTACTAATTCGCAATTCGGTTTTCGAGAGAAGCATAGTGCAACTCATGCTCTTTTATATTTTATTGATAAAGTAGCTCACGCAATTGATAATCATTCTCATTTAATTAGTATTTTCTTGGACTTCTCCAAGGCCTTCGACACTGTTGATCACGATATTCTACTCCACAAGTTATCACATTACGGAATACGTGGGAAGGCCTTGGAGTGGTTCAAGAGTTATTTGGAAAATAGAAGACAGTTTGTTATAATCAAAGACAATTGTTCAGTAATAAGAGAAGTAAATTGTGGTGTTCCGCAGGGAAGTTTATTAGGGCCACTGTTATTTATTGCTTATATTAATGATTTTTGTCAGGCATCTGAAGTACTTTCTTTCATCCATTTTGCTGACGATACCAATGTATTTTTTGCCCACAATGATGCTAATTTTCTTGTTCAAAAAGTTAATTTTGAATTACAAAAAGTGAGTAATTGGGTAAGAGCCAACAGATTATCCTTGAATGCCGAAAAAACGAAATATATGATTTTCAGTTATACTGTTGATACTCTGAGTACAGCTATAGTTTTGAATGATATTCAGTTAGAAAGAGTTTCACATTTTAAATTTCTTGGAATTATTGTTGACGACAAACTTTCCTGGAAGTTACATGTTGATTATATATCCAACACAATCTCGCGTAATATAGGCGTTATAAATAGAATGAATTCGTATATTCCACAAAAATCATTACTTATGTTATATTCTTCATTGATATTGCCTTATCTTAATTATGGTGTTTTAGTATGGGGTAACACTCATCAGAATCTACTGGATAGAGTGTTCCGTGTCATCTGTTATCCTTCCATATACCCTCCCACTCAAATTTTTCCTCCAATAAGCTATTAAAAACTAAAGATCTGTTTTTATATAATTTGGGGCAATTTATGTACATGTACAGCAACGACTCACTCCCGTCTATTTTTGCTTCTATGTTTCAAAGAAATCAATCATTCCATGAGTATCCCACTCGACGCTCCAATGAATTTCATTTACCTCTTTTACGAACGATGTTTGCTAAGAACACACTTATTTACACTGGCCCAACTTACTGGAATTCCCTGAATAATGATATAAAAAATGTTCCCTCTGTATTATATTCATTTAAAAGAAGATTAAAGTTTTCTTTATTGCAATTTTATGATCCCACAGAATTGAATTAGCCTGTTGGCTTATTTCAATTCCTTTTCGAAGAACTTGGCTTACAAGTGATATACTGTCACGTATTTTCTCGTCTCTCTTGTCCTGAGACACCTACAGAGTAGGTTTGATTTCATTTATATTATTTCTGCATCTATTTCTCTATACTTTTCTATATAATCGTATCCTTTTCACGCATCCCATCATTTTTTTCAATGAATTCTGTCGAGGATCACTGGATCTGTTTTGTCTTTCTGTCCGTTGTATTGTCTTCCTGTTATGTTAGTCTTGTCTCGTTCTGTCTTGTCTATGAGTCCCCCTTTATTAGTTTCGTCGTCCCAGTTTCGTTTTACGTTTACTCGCCTGAGTATGTCTGTTTGATACTCTATCTTCCTAGTGGGCTTCCAGACTTTTTTCTTTTTTACTTTATTCCCAGTCTTTCTTCCCCTTTTTGCATCAGTTCAATTTCTATTGACATTCTTTACTTGAGGGGCCCACATTCTACAAGCATTGTCTTTTTAGTGGGTCCCTCCATTTTTCGATGTCTTACGTATTATATCGTCTTTATCACTTCAGTCAATTTTCATTACAACGTATTTCTTATCCCAAGGTTCCTCGATTATATTTTTCTCAATTTACTTTGTTTTGACTATGCAACCTTATTCTCTGTTACCAAAGAAAGTGAAATGTTTATGTTCTTTTCGAAAAATGAAATAAAGCATGAATTGAATTGAATATTGATCAAAAGTCATGTATATGAAGATCACATATTTTAGCGGATATAGTGGGATTGACCCTTTTACGGAGGTCATTCTGTTATTCTCAGAGGAATCAATCTAAAATAAAGTCTGTAAACTTCAATAAGCCTATAATGTCCAATGAAACATTTTTTTTTATCGTATTATAAAATTGTGGAGATATACAGTTCCCCTATTTGGATGGAGGCTACGTTTCATGTAAAAACTTCTCTCTCATAAAGACACACAGACTTTACTTCTCTTGTATACATAATATAGCTTCATAATTATGAGAGTATTTGGAATTTCCTTGATTTTATGTAACAACTTCTATATGATGACTTCATGAAATCATGGAATTGGCAGCTTGTCTCTCATCATGCATAAAGAAAGCATAGGCCTACATAATGCAGTATGAGCTGGCGGTTGAAGTGGGCTCAACTTCACAACAAAACCCTCTATTTGGTGGACATTGCTGTAGTGTATAGTCAGGGAGGTGCTATAGCACCTCCCTGGTATAGTGGAGGTGGGCAGCACTACCACACACTACCAGTGGGAGTGCGATCAGCTGGTATTCTCATTAACAAGTAGTAAAACTGTCTGATTGACTGCAAGTTATGAATATTCATGACCACTCTAGCGTGAACTCTTGACCCTGCTCGATCCGGCGAAAGTATTTTACTGGACTCTTTTTTCTCGGGTATCGCAGTTCTCGGCGTATCGCAATCCTCGGGTGTCACGCCCTCATACGGCTTGACGTGTACACGATCACTGCTACGAGTAAAAAGAGTCCAGAAGCTAGACTAGTGTACGAAGGATTATCGATCTTTACACACAAAAAAAGAGAAAAAAACTCGTCTCTGTCCTTTTGTCGAGATCATGATAGCTCTTGTCTTTCAAAGTGTCGTTCTGTGCATTGAACCGATGGTGGTCATTTGCATATAGTGGGAGGGACGAGGTGCAGATTGTTATTTACAAGACAGTATATTGAGGTGCTGAGGCGCTGTAACAGTCTAGTGAACAGCGCTTTATCCGGTTATAGAAAACAACATTCCGTCTGGCAAACTATAACGTCGATGCCGCAACTCAAAACGTAAGTTGATTGTTTGTTTCATGCTGGTCTGTTTTTGAAAGGAAAGATCAAAAGCTCGAAACATATTGATATGAAGAAAGAGTCCAGCGCGGGAATTCTGTAGTCCATGCATGGAGGAGGCTAGAACATCTCAACGAAGGATTACTGCACTGGCATATTATAGGCCAGAAAGTTTATAAGGCCTATATATAATAGGCCTCAATTACACTGATCAGGGGCGGATCCAGGAATCCCGTAAAGGGGTTGGGGGCACAAAGTATTTTTTGGGTGCTACTTTGGGGTTTCATCTCATTTTTTTTTTTGACAAAAAATAATCCGCCACTGCATGCATGCTGATGACTGTGCCAATCAGGGTCTTTTCCCCTTGTTTCTCATGTCCATGCTCTGATCATCTCTGTCATCAGTCTGAGTTTAATAACAACCATTTTGATGGGTATTTGACTTTTTTTAATGATTGCCTGCTAGCTCAGAGATAACGTATGCATAATTTATGTCTAAATGCACAATGTAATGCATTTAATGTACAGTTCATAAGTAATTAACGTGTGTAGGTCTGTCATTGATAACTTTAAATCTACTAATGGGCGTGCGTATAATTATGTTGATTGATGTGTATGCATGTTCTATTCGTATGTAAAAGCCAAAATGTGATACAGGAAACCAATAACCAGGAAAGATGAATTATACTTGTATGTTGGACGATCTTGGGTTTTCTTAAAGTACAAAATTAAAACAAAAATGGTCCGCATTGTTGAATATGAATATTATATGTGTGCCTTTGTGTGTATAATAGCGCAGGCCTGTGAGTATTCACGTAATGATAGTAATATATAAAGTTATTCTCATTTTCAATTGATAATAATACTTACTAGTAGAACATTTCACTGTCGTCAACCCATGGACACACAAGACGAAGTGATGGCAAAGTGACAGTGCTTACAAACAAACAAACAAACAAACAAACAAACAATCAAACAAACTAACTAACTAACTAACTAACTATACAATCCATCCAATAAAAAAGTAATACTAATGTGGCTTCTAGCTTCTCCAACATTACCAGATTTCCTATAAGGCCTATATGGATACGTAAAGACAGAAATATCAATTCCAAGTTATCCGGTTTGTCAAGTAAAAGCGATGGTGCCTCTGTGGTGTATCTGCTTTTTCTTACAGAGAGTCGAAAATTCTCTGCATTAATTAACATAAAAATATCATACAATGTACAAGGTTAAATTGTCGATCGTGTTGTAGTGTTTAGATACACAAGTGCAAGAATACTGGTTCATCTTGGTGTGAAATGGACTGGGGTGGGGTGAAACTGCGTCAGGTGCAGCTGTTGTGATCGTTTGTGTTACGCCATTAGTGATTACAATCATTGGCTCATCCTCCTGCGTACTGCTGCTGACACACACACGCCGTGCGTACATGTACACACTCATACCCTATAACCAGGGAGGTGGTGCTATTAATATACTCGGTCTGTACCAGGAGATAAAACGCGGGCCTGGCGTCTTGCAAACCTGCCCTGCCCTTGAAAAATAGGAAGCAACGTAGGTATACAGTTGGGAAGGTTGAGGTCAGCACACCACGGTTGTGAAGTGTGCCAAACCTATCAACAACATCTTTACTGGGAAGCTGTGTTTATGTACTTGTAGTGTATACATGCGGGCAGGAAACTTGGGCCTTCAAGTACATTTTTGCTAATCACGCAAATTGACTGAGAGTCGCAGTGTTTCCCCTTTCTAAAGGTCTCGACCAAGGCCTCGTACCTCTGAAAACATTTTCTCCTGGACTAAACACTAGATTGATTCCACCTGCAAAGATGCTGGCGTTACAGGGTATCTTGAGAACTACTCGCGCCGTAGGTCTGGCGAGGAATGTCTTGAGAACTAGCTCGTACTCCACGGCTGCTGCCCCTCAACCCATTGTTCAACCTGATATTCATTTCAACAAGGTAAGTTTTATTGTTATCTTCATATTAATGCTATTAGGACAGCAGTTTAAAATCAAGGTTAAATTGTCTATTTAGCCAGAGTTTAATTTCACACGTACTCCGAATGGAGTGACAAATACCCAGGTCCAGGCTAGGCACACCAATCACTCACACCGAGTAGGAGAAAGAGATGGTGATGCCTGATGGTGGTGGTGGTGGTGGCGTGTGTGTGTGTGTGTGTGTGTGTGTGTGTGTCCCTGGTGCAAAATATAAAAACAAATTAGAAAAGAGTAATTATTTAGCGTCCGGCGTTGAGGTCGCTCGCAGACTGATTTTTTTTTTTTTTTAATAGATCTGAAGGGGGGTGCGTTCGCACCCAACGCACCCCCCCTGGTGACGCCCATGTCTACAACATATGAAGAGTTTGTTTGCAAAAACCGATAAGTCCATATTTGCCAAATGGAGATACTTGCAATTAAAGGTCAAGAAAAATAAAGAGAATAATAAGAAAATTTTTGCTTTTGACCATAACTTCATAAATGTACCTTTGTATGTAGTGACCAATATATCATTTAAAAGGTATTGTTTTGGACTTTATGACAGAGACCGTACTTCAAAATCTTCAAAAATGGACTTATACGTTTTTGCGAACAAACTCTTCATATATCGGAAATTTATTTGCATAGGTAGACCTACATGTATCACTATCATGTGGTGCTTCCATGTCATGAATTCAGGTATAATTTTGATAATGATGCTGTTGATCAAATTCCTGTAAGCCTCCCATTCATTCTCTCCAGATTGTTCATAACTGTAATACAATAAAGTTTGCACAAGTCTAAGTTCTTGAAAAAGTGCTGAAGTTCCGCGGTACGCAACTTTTTTGAGGATCCATGTTTTTCAACACAAACGATTTCCAATTTTTTTGACTTGTTCACTCTGTAGCAACATTGTATCGGTGGTGTATATACCGGTAGTAACTGTATACATTCAAGTGGGTAAGATTAGTGTTTCGTCATGTTTCTGTTGTACAGTGTTATGTTCCTGCTCACTCTAACGTGCATTTGTCCATAAATATTGTGATGCAAGCATACCCTTGTACTTCCAACTTAAATTGAATGGGCTCTTCATGGAAATGCATAGCGCTATTGTACTCAAAAACCAGAGCCAATGCAAAAGTATTTATATGTTAATCTTTGTGTCTGCATGTGCGTGTCACAGATCATCATATTTCCACTACAATGGGGCCATTCACAACTAGCAAGTCCTCATAATATTTTGCCAGCAATCACCACGGCCATCTGCACTTTGTTTCGTTCATAATTAAAGGGATAGTACAGTAATGGTTGAGGGCGAGGATTGAGCTTTTAACTATTTGCCAGATACTAAAAAAACACTTAGCATGTATGAAATGTTACAGAGCATACCTTTCTAAGAGGAATTCAAAGTCTATTTTGATGAAAATCAGTTTTGAAATGGCAGAGATAGTATCCACAAAGAAAGTAAAACAAAGCGATCCTAATGAAAGGTGAGTCCCACGTTTTATAAGGATTGCTTTGTTTTGGATATCTCAGCCATTTAAAAAACAATTTTCCTCAAAATATGCTCTGAATTCCTCTTGGAATTATATGCTCTGCCATATCTCATAAGAGGTTTCTCATTATCTCAAAATGTCATCAAAACTTGTTGGAAAACTGAAGCCCCATCTCATCCAAAACTGTACAATCCCTTTAAACACAGGGAATTACACATACAAACACCAGAGAATACTGAACACATTCCAGTCATACTATGCTGCCCTACTTTGGCAAAAGGAAGCAAGTGACATACCATCCGAATTTGAGTTAGTGATGTTTTCATAATTCACATGAGCTCTTCTTCCAGGTCAAATTTCATGCAGAAACTCTCATCCTACTAAGAGATACAGTTGTATGTTAGATAAGACATCTTGATAGTCCATTGACATCAGTGTAAATGACAGACACATTTTGCTCTTTTACAAGAAATGTCACTTTTGTCACTTGCTTCCTTTTGCCGAAGTAGGGCAGTATGGCTTCATCTGAGAACATCACACACTATTTACTACATGGCACACAGACAGACGCCCACACAAAACTAATTTGGTTTCAAGTTCCAATCAGAACTGGTCATATTGATTCATAACAGACATGTACATGTGCAGAAAACAGAAGAGCCAGTACTGGAGTTGCATGTAGTGCTTTGATAGTGGAGTGTGATACAAATTAGCTTTGTGAGATTTACTCTAACAAAGACCCTGCTATTTCCAACTCGCTCGATTTCATTATGTATTTCAGTGAAGAACTTGATGTTTACTTGGATTTGTCCAATAATTGACTCGGCAAATTTGTATTCAGCCTTATTTTTTTCCTTTTACACAAAGGCACGGGGAAAAAATCAGGACATGTGTAGGGGGGTAGGCTTCGAGTAAGGCCAAATTCAGCTCATGTGACTGAGACTTATAATGTGGAATTTTACTGTACTGTATGTGATGATTTAATAAATGTTTCCCCCGAGTATGTTGTTAAGCATGTTGTGTGATTTTGTTGCTCTCCGTTTGTTAAGACACCTCATACCCTCCCTCTCTGTAGATTTCATACACCAATGCTGTTCCATTAGTTTTTGAAGCCTTTGCAATTTATGTCATATTTATTCACAATCCTTTTTCAAAATATTCCAAGACTGCATCCAGACAAGAGATCTCACACACACACACACACACACACGCACACTTACAATACACAACCACACAGCAGCACTCAATCATGGTCACTCCTCAGTTGGGTGACTGCAGTTTTATGAATATGATAAAAAGAGAAAATCTTCAAACAGTAGGACCAGATGAATACAAGTCACAATACAGATAACATTATCCTGTATTTATTGACAATATGACGTCAGATGTTATGTCACGAAATGTTCATTTCTTGGCATGATGTAAGGGCTTCAGAGATCAGGCACTGAACTCAATGATGTCTCAAATCGCAGGTACCATGATATGCGAGTGTGTGAGGATGTGTTAATGACTTCTCCGGTCAGATCTGTGCTTTGGGGGTGGGGGGGGGGGGGGGGAGTGAAGAGAATTTACTTCTTTTTGGGCTTGGACTGGGCTTCTTCCGCCTCCTTCTCCTTGGCACGCTTGGCACGGATGCCGTGGAGCTTCTGGTTGGAGCGAGCCATGCGCAGGGCCTGGTAGACACTGTGCTTTCTCTCCTCGTCGGTGATGGCCCGGGCCTTCTCACGCCTAACGGTCTTCTTGATTGGCATGACGGGTCCTGCCAGCTGAGTGGCCAGCTTCAACTCGGCCTCCTGAATTGTTGGCAAAGCAAGTTGCACACAAGGAAGAAATGGTGAATCCTCAGAGCAACAACAGCTTTAATTACACACAAAGCAGATTTGGAGATAAAACACAAATTCTGCTTCAGGCAATGAATCTACTGCAAAAGAGGATATTTTCGTGCGACTAATTTTTCACGCTTGGCCGGGAAAGAAGAGTTTCGCATGTTTTTAATTCCGCGGAATCAAGACATCATGCTCAGGAATGTATGGCAAGCAAAAATATTCGCATGCTTTTATTTTTGCGCTAATTTCTGTTCGCGCGAAATGCGCGAAAATTTCAACACCGTGAAAATTTCCACTTTTACAGTAATTCACTTGGCATGAATAAAACATTTTAGCCCTAAAACCAGGCATGACAGATTGTGAACAAGTATAACCACCCTTCCCACTTTCTTAACACTTTGAGGACGGACCGATTTTGCTACAACACACATTTCTTATACACACCTGCCCGAGTACACTTGGGACTCGTCCTCAATGGGTTAATTTTCTGGATTACGTATTTCATATGGTACAGTCTATCTGACCTACCATTCACACTTGCCTGTTGTTTTAGGCTATGGACTGAAAAGTGTCAATACGCCAGACATCTTTCTTTCTAAATCATAATTCATACATGGGTAATCCTCCAAAACATTATCAATTTAACTAAAACAGCAGCATTCCAATGGATAAATAAAATAAAAACACAGCAATATATTGCACACCAATTAAGTTTAGGGCAGTTTCAACTGTGCGTAGTTTCAAAGGACATTCTCTTGCAGGTCAGCAGCAAATATGTATACATGTATATCCTGTCTTGTTTCTTGGTTCTTTTCCCCCTTCATGAAAACACTATCAAAGAACATAGAGTGCTGTAAGATTGATACTCTATCATGGGAATTAATGCACTGATGCAAAACAGCCAGAATCTTGAATAACCCAATGGACACTAAACATTTAATTGAAGACTTCTTTGATTTAACTTTTAATTTGATTTGATTTGATAATGGTTTATTGAAACAAACATGCAAAGTCGAAGCCTGAAGGCTAAGTTATAATGCATCACATTGAAAAACATGTCAATTACATCAAACAACATACGATGTATGAACTTTGACCGATTGCACAAGGAGGTCATCTACAGTGCACTCCCGTTATAACGAACATGGTTAAAACAAATTCCAGTTACAACGAAATAAAAATCCAGGTCGCAAAATTATCGAGTCTATATGTTTTTTTATTGTTTATTTGTTCGGTTATAACGAAATTTCGATATAACTAAAGAAAACTGCCGGTCTCGAAGACTTCGTTATAATGGGAGACCACTGTACAGCATGGCAGGATAAGGAGAAAACTTTGGTACCACCATCCCATGAAAAGGATTTCAGACAGAGTGCGGGGACACTATGGGAATAGCGCGACACTTCAGAGATGTGAAACAATTTGGGTAACACACGTCTCGGTGTACTGTTTTTCATATTTTGATCAACTTTGTCAAATGCTCTATCCTCACCATGGACGCTTGGCCATTAAAGGGGAAGGCTAGTAACTGATCAGTGGGAATCAGTGGAAATGCTGGGAGATGATTGTTCCAATCCTTATGGGATTCATTCAAGAGTTCATTGTATATCTATTGTTGTGTGAAAATGATTTGCTTCAGAACAGTCTTATATTCAAGTAATGTGCAGATTAATGCTCCGTCACTGACCAGGGACGCTAACCTGGAAGCATTAAACTGCACATTACTTGAATATGAGACCATTCTGAAGCAAATCATTTTCACACAACAATAGATATACAATGAACTCTTGAATGAATCCCATAAGGATTGGAACAATCATCTCCCAGCATTTCCACTGATTCCCACTGATCAGTTACTAGCCTTCCCCTTTAAGAGGCATCAATTCTACTATGTATGAAGGTAATGAAATTGGCAGAGTTTCTCATCTTTTACATCAAACTTGATATGTCCAGAGCCCTTTATCTGTTCAAGCCAGTGCAATATTTTATTGAAATGTAGTATTTCTGGCATTATCAAAATGACAAACAATAATACATTTTCTATGTGGCTTTCTGGCACAGACAGACCACACTACAACAATCATGCTCTGAGTCAAAACATCAACAAAGTTCATATCAGAATTCCTATTACTCACCTCACTGTCACCCTTCTTGGGCTTGGTGAGCTTCTTGGGGAAGAGGATCAGCTTCGATCTGTACTCCTTGAGGCGCTGGACATTGGCCTGAAGACCCTCCACAGACCGATTCTTCCTTCTGTGGTCAACAGAGATACCAATTGTGGGGGCAAACTTCTTGTGGATTCCAGCAGCCTGCAAGGTACATAAAAAGTTAAACAGGTAAATGTGATATTTTTCTGCAGTAAAAATGTCATGTGCCTTACCCAATTTCAGCAACATTGTATTTATATGACACCAAGAAGGCACATGCCTCTGCAGATGTTTTTTTTCTCACTTTTTTTTTCTTTTTTTTCTTACTCTGTCTTTCTGTCAACTTTATACTTTGGTCTTTAGATCTCAATGAGCAGTGTCATCTATTACCCCTAAAATGATCTCTCATAGCAGACCAATGTACTGTAATATCGTACCAAGTGTTCTGTCTGTGTATAAAATTAGAGTTTTCTTTTTTTAATTAATTCTCAGTAATATTTAAGAGTTTGAGGTTTAACTTTGGATCAGGTCTGCAATTACACTGAGCCCACTATAACACCAATGTTTCAAGCTGTATTCAAGAGACTGATAGCAGCGGCTTTATTCATTTTAGATTTTTTTCGTCAGGAAATAGTCATTTCAAACTCTCTACAGTACAGTGCACTCCCGTTATAAAGAACACGGTTATAAAGAACACGATTATAACAAAATTCCGGTTACAACGAAGTAAAAATTCAGACCGCAACATTATCCACCCTTTGTATTTCATTATCGGTGTTCATTTGTTCGATTATAACGAAATTTCGATATAATGAAAGAAAACTGCTCGTCCTGAGGACTTCGTCATAATGGGAGTCCACTGTATCAAACTTGATTCAATCAAACAGATTCTGGGTCCAATGACATCATCACAACAAATCAAATAGATATGTTTGAAGGGGCATAGCTACAGAGTTTAAAAGCACACACATACACGAAAGATAGGGAAAAAAGCAAACAAACAGACAAAATAGATGGACATGCAATTTTGTACAGTGTACTTACCTTCAGCTCTTCAAGCGTGAATCCACGTCCGGCCCGGACCTTGTTGTGGTACTTGAAGGTCTGGCAGGTAACCCGAGGTCGCAGTGGTCCAGCAATGGGGCGGGGTGCTATCTTCCTCGCTTTTTTCACACGGTTCCTGTGCCGCCTTTCCTTGCGCATGGGCTGGTCAAACCAGGTGCGGACATAGTTCTGCCACTCCTTGCGAAAGTGGACATTGGGAAGGCGTCTGTTTCCCTTTCGCGTCATGGTGACAACTCTGTTAAGTTCAAAATACACAATAAGTCATTTTACATTTTTTTTTTAATGATAGACTCCAAAACAGACTCAATCAATGAAATTATTAAAGAGAGAACAAATTAATGAAGACTTTGATACAGTGTTGATCTGTGTCCATGTGCTAAAACATAATTTGAAGAAAGATTGGGTGAACGATTTGCATGCACAGCTAGCTGCACGACACAGACTGTTGAGTGTTGTTATCAATGTCACACGCACCAAATTAACTCGCAATGTTATGCACTTGTCAATGTAATGACTCACCCCACTACCCCCGGACATGGGTGCGTCATTTCCTCGTTTGGTCCGTCAAATTTGTGACCCAGGTGTTCGTCATTTTACCAGCTTTGTCCGTCAAATTTTTGACCGAGGGGTGCGTCAAAATCCCATCATTGTCGGTCAAAATTTTGACCGAGGGGTGCGTCATGGTACGTCACTTGGCTATGGAAAATAACACGCATTTTTGCACGCTGGATACACGTACCGCGAGTGAAATTACAGTGAGCGCTTTCCCGCGGCGGCAAGTGAAAATCAAAGTCGAGAAGCGTTTTGGAATAAGAGGAAAAAACAAAAATGCTTGCCAGAATCTGGCAAGCAAAGAATTTAAAAGCCACCCTTTCTCCTTACATTTTCCCTCCAACAAACCCATGAAATCATGCATACTCAATCTCAAACCAGGGACTGTTCAGCGATGTAACAACTTAGTTCAATCTTTCCTGTCGAAACGGCAGCAGAAGAACTGCCTGCCGCATGCTATTTTCTGCTCGCGGGATAGCCCGACCGACCAGCTGGCCAGACGCGCGCGCGACGCTGTTAGCTGTGCGAATCTCTACGTACCGCGACTTGGCTGTAGTTGCGCAGTACTCGAGCGGGAATATGAATGCCGTGGCGTGGTGTGTACCTACCTGCGCTGCAGCAGTATGCATCCACCGCACTAGCAATGGCCGCGCACACACAGCGCATTCTGCACACATGTGATTGTCATGTATGGATTGCATGCACAGAATACATACTACTGCACGGAATATCGTAGCAGCAGCGTGATGTACGGTGAATGACAATACGGTGCTTACATGGTAAGGGAAACTTGCCGAAACTTTTACAAATTATGTGTACGAACCAAAAGAAAATGAAATTGCTTGAATAAAACGTATGCAAAAATCGTTTCAGTATTTACGGGGGTGCGTCAAATGTACCGAGGATGTCCGTCAAAAAAGTGACCGAGGTGTGCGTCACTTTCAACGTGTTGTCCGTCAAAAAAGTGACTGTGGTGTTCGTCACTTGCAGCGTTATGTCCGTCAAAAAAGTGACTGTGGTGTCCGTCAAAAACCCCGTGTGGTCAGTCAAAAAATGACCATGACGCACCCATGTCCGGGGGTAGTGGGGTGCGTCATTACATTGACAAGTGCATTACACGGTTACACCATTTAAGAACCTCTCTGCTCTATCCCCCTCCCGATCCCGGGCTCCCTAGGCTATTTCCCTCACCCCACCAATGTCAACCCCATCTGTCCATGCACAGATGCACGTAAATTTTACATCTTGTAAGAACGTCTAACGTTACTGACGTAGATTCTTCAATGTGTACCGCATGTCTCACCAATTGCAATTACACACAGGAGTTATTGGCCCTTGCCTTGGCATATCATATCAACCATGATTGCATGACAAGTTCATAACTAACAACATTCCATGTTTGTAATTTAATGTGTGTGTAGTCTTCAGTACAAAATTATGGCTCTGGCTTCTGTAAACAGGGCTATGTTGAGGACATTTACGTGGCGTTGAATTGTGGACAACGTAAATTACATTTACACTTGATTCTACACACAGCCTTGTCGCCGCGCTGTACAGAATGCCGTGCTTGCTGGTAGCTAGTTTGGCTACTACACGGGACGTATCATTTCGACAAGCCTTTATTACACGTACATCGTCTACTATTTCGTCTTGTGTCGGACGTGTTTTCCACCAAGATCACGAATTATCTCAAAGAATAGACATTTCATATTCAACTTAATGTTAAAGAAATGTCCTCATATCAAAATTATGAGCGATTGGCACAGATTAGATTGATTTTCCCACGATATGCATAATAGAGATCCTACCACCACATCAGTGCCCTTCGAAAAGGAAGCTAAGCAACACTTTACCATACAGTTGAAAATTCAGATTTTATTAGTGATGTTATAATGATTAGTCTCACAATATCATACTCATCCAGAATAAAATAAGGTTTTATTTTAATTTAAAAAATTAATATTCGATATTTTATATTATTATTACAAAAAAGTTCCAAATATTTATATTTTTCTCCCTAAAATTGAGTTGTTGTTAACATTATCACAAAAGTTCTGCTTGGATGTATTGCAAACGGCAATACATTTTCGTTTAGTCGCTAACTTTAATTCTTCGCGTACGAGAGTACAGCAGTTCACACATGTGTGGTGTTTGGGGTGATATTCAGCAGCATCCAGTGTATGCAGCGGTCGTGTGTGATCACTCCCAGCCGATCCTACAGGCGACCACTCCGTTGAGCTGGCCGGCCGATGAGAAGAAGCTTGCTGGGTCCGCGATACGACTGCGAGCTGGGAATTGTATTTAAGCTGGCTCTGGGCAGCAGAAGGCCGACAGAACGTAATGTGAGTCTTTTTTGGTTGTATCTTGATGATGCAATGTACATGTACCAAGTATCTACTATGATTATGGAAATAACCCACTTTTCATGATAAATATTTAGACATTTATGCAGTAGAATCTTGTCCTTGTATCTTCGTTCATACATGGTGATTGGTATGATCTGGAACTGGAATACGCTTCGGCTTTCTGGGATCCACATACAGTAAAAAAACATCCAAGTTTTAGAAAAGGTGCAAAGACAGGCAGCAAGATTTGTAACCAATTCATACGGGAGGGATATAAGTGTGATGCATCTCCTCAGTAAATTAAACTGGATCCCTCTGAAAGACAGACGAGAGGAACATCGACTCACATGCCTGTACAAGATCCTCCATGGGCATGGCCACCTGGACATACAGTACGATAACATACTTAGAAACAAGTTCACAAGGGAAAGAAGGGGACATACCAAGCAGTTTGTGATAGATCAAACTTCATCTGATGTCTTTACTCTACAAGTTTTCTTTTTTTCCATGCACTGTAAAAGCATGGAATAACTTGGCTCCACCTACCCGTACTATTTCCCAAAAG
Source organism: Diadema antillarum (assembly GCF_040938485.1). Classification (NCBI taxonomy): domain Eukaryota; kingdom Metazoa; phylum Echinodermata; class Echinoidea; order Diadematoida; family Diadematidae; genus Diadema; species Diadema antillarum. The sequence goes on from NW_027271380.1 coordinate 1,224,459, forward strand.
GACCCCCCTAAGTTCAAACATGCCCTGTCTGAGGACCCTTCCCTCTCATCCCTAAAGTCCACCCTCTATGCAACCTCCAGTTAAAACTCCACAGGAGATGTTTAGGAGGTCTACTTATCCAAGATCCAAGATACTTCATGTTGTTTTGAAGCACAGATGAGTCAGAGTAGGTTCTTCTACTTCTGTTCTTGTAGTATTAGACTTTATATTTTCATCGTATCCTATGCAGGACCTAGTGTAGTCGAGCCTAGGTGAGCAATTTGAAGTGAAACAGCTACTTTTTTTTTTTCTTTTTTCTCTCCAGGATAGACCGTCTACTTTAATTTAATTTAGGTAAGATTTAAATTATTTGTAGGGTCTAAGTTGAAATGTTTATCGTGAACCAATTGCTTATGTTGGGACCTCAATGTTGGTATTAAGTTATGGTTTTCTGCATGTCCAGTTTTATTTGTTGTACCATAGCCTATAGGGAAGGCAAAAAATGGAACACAGTTGCCTTTGAGGGATCTTCGGGATCTTCTGTATGAAAGCTGCTCATCGTT